>NC_079550.1:11164764-11476708 GCF_015846415.1 Triplophysa dalaica | reverse complement strand
TTTCACAGTCGTCTCATTTAGCCTTGATATGTTGCTCCGTCCATTGCATTCTGGAGACTATCAATTTATATGTAGGTTCCACTGGAAAATGCCTGCTTTTCTCCAAAGATATTTACTCTTACGTCAAATGACCCCCTGGTCACACGATTCAATGCAACCGGGTCATCACAAGGGATTTGTGAGCTCAGCTCAGGCGAATAAGTTGCCCCCCGCGTTCCCGCCCCCACAGACCCCTGGCGTTTGGCAAACCCCTCGGAGAAGCTAACAATCCATTATGGAGCCCTCAAAAGTCTTTTCACTATGGATAAAGCAGGGACTGGAGAAAAGGCCCAAATTGACAGCTCGACACAAAGGAGATTTACTGCTTTGCTTTATGTGCCCGAGTGCGGTTTAAAAGGAGGTAATTGCAGGTTGTATAGATGGGCGAAACCCCAAGGGATTTTACCCCTTCATCACATTTGCATTCACTGTTAGTGGCCCCCTGGGAGAGACCCGTAAATGTCACGGTGCAACCAACGTCATCCTGCGGTACGGCCATGACAAAAAGGGTGTTAAATGGACGATGCTAAAAGAGAGACACCCCGCGCTTTTTATCTTTCAGTGAGGCTGTATCTCATTTTACGTCGCAGTCTTTACCGTGACACCTTGACTGCTACATGGCATGCCACTGTTTAACAACATCACCATATTACATTTCATTAATATCTTAGAAATAATGTTTTTTTCCCAGTTAGGTGGTGGGAGGAGTCTCCACACAACCCCATAGCAACACCTTGACAACCACACAGAATGCCACTGTTTAACAACATCACCATATAACATTTCATTAATATCTTAGAAATAATGTTTTTTTCCCAGTAAGGTGGTGGAAGGACACAACCCCATAGCAACACCTTGACAACCACACAGAACATTGTGGTGTTTTAAGTGATTGACTAACTTTATTATTTATTATTTATTTATATTAGGGTTGTCATAATATCTGATTTTCCCAACACAGTTATCGAGTGCAGCAGAATTCGCAATGGTGGCGATATTTTCATGATATCTATCGAAATTTTTATTAATCCAAATTAATTTGACTAATCAAAATGTGCTGTTTTTCGGTCAACGAACCGCACTCAAAGTGAAGAGAGAATGGGAGTGATGGCTTCTGAAGAGAAATTTCAGACGGTTGCTGAATTATTCACAATATATGTAGTATAGATGCAATTTCATAATCATGTATTTTATCAATTAAATAAAAATTTATTTATATAGCGCTTTTCACAGTTTTGCATTGTTGCGAAGCAGCTTTACGTAAAATTTGGCAGTGGTTACTTTGATAAAATAAACAAGGAGAATTAGATAAATATGTACTAAATGACACAATATATGGTATTATAATACATGGTAATATTGCCACTTACTTATCTGAACCAAATGTTGGGCCGTCGGTATCACGATTATTGACAATATCTGTATATTCTGACACCCCTACCATGTGTTCAGAGGTGTATAAACACATAGTAACAGTCACCTGTTTTGTTAAAGCAACTGTTTTTTACTTTCAGATCTTGCTGATGTTGCTTATACCACAGATGCGAGATCAGAAGGCGACAGGCACGATGCCGCAAGGAGATATTTAGAACTAGCCATCTCCTTCACGAAAGACCTAAGGAAATAGTCTTTCACCTTCCAGAGCAACTTGTAAGAACATTTGTGCACTTTTGGGTGCATCGACACAAGCAAAAGAAGAGAGGTGCATTTAAACTGTCACCTCCTCTGAACACTTCAACATGTTTGCCCCAACAACAGCCCTGCCTCCTCCACCTGCCCACTCGACAAGAGGTTCACTGCCTGTGCCTGGGGCGCCACCTACAGGTCCTTACACAGGTAAAACAGAGCCCCATATCAATAATCACTAATATTTGTCTCTCTCGAGGGTAAATAGTTTTGCTCTATTTTCATCATTTGGCATACTTGCTATGCTATGTATACTTTCTATGTCATCGTTATTCACTCTGTTGTACTCCACTTCCAGAGCACGACCTACTACGACAGGAGTTAAACTCTCGGTTCCTGGCCTCACAGACAGTTGATCGAGGGGGGACGCTGGCTCCTCCTGCGTGCCTGCGAACTGAGTTCCATCAACACCAGCACACACACCAACACACCCATCAGCACACCTTCACACCCTTCCACCCCTCCATCATGCCCAGCCCAGCTGCACCACTTGTGCGTTCCCCTGCTAGACAAGTGAGGATTTGCATTCTATATGTTCATAGTCTGTGTTGTTAACGCTGGGACATTGACATTTACATCAATAGATCTAGTTAATAAATAATTCTCATTTTTTTCTTGTTTTGCAGTTTGACAAATACCCAGCAAAAGTGGACAACTTTCACAGACATGGTGTAAGTTAAGACAGAGATCATCCAAATATTTAAAAAATGTCATTCCAAGATTTTGGAAAAATAGTTTGACGAATGTCCAAACAACAACCATACAACACTGGCCCCCATTTACTTTCATTGAATGGACACAAAACCACTAGGACATTTCTCAAAATATCCTCTTTTGTGTTCCACAGAAGAACATGAGGGTGCATAAATGATGAGTTTTTTTATTTCTGTATGAACTATTCCTTTAAATCTGAATTACTACTATTACTTTGAATGTTTACGAGCAGTTTGATAAACACTTGAGGTTAATATATTTTTCTAATGCTTCTGTTGCTTCGTGTCCTGAATTAGCACAAACAGACATTAATGACATTTCTTTGCTGTTTGACTTCAGTTGGTTCCATCCTATCCATCAGTAATGACTGGAATACCTCCTGTGGTTCCACCTGCTGGATCATTCAGCTCTCTCCAGGGAGCTTTTCAGCCCAAGGTTTGCCTGTCGCTCTTAGCTCTTACATTTCTCTTTTGTTTAAATCGCACAGTGTTCTCAAAAAGCTCTGACATTGTTGATAGGTGACCCCCACAAAGAAAAAAGATTGTATGGGGTTCTGTTTCTGCTTGATAAGATCCTACACTTACAAAAACTACTATTGTATTACTGTGTTTTTTGGACAAGTACCATGGTATTCTTAATAGTACATTTTAGTATCTTATAAACACAAGATAAATACCATCATCGGATAGTATCAATTCACAGTAACAAGAGGTAGCGTGATGGTAGATAAAATACACTATATTGCAATTCAGACAGACTGAATGATAAGTGTAACCATATGCATCATTTACATAGCTGCTAATATAAGTCATTAGGATATGATGCTAGAAATTTACATTTCGACTTATGAATTCAAAATAAAGTTATATATTTATTTAAATGAATGTAGACATTATATTCATGAATATTTGTTTTTGCAGGCTTCAAACCCACTAGATGTGGCGTCAAGACCTGGAACAATGTCACACCAACATTTACAGAAAGAGTCGAGAGTAAGTTTGCTCATCTTGCTCATCTTTTCTACTAAGACGTAGCCACATTAATTCATTAAATATTTTCTGCTTTCATTTGGGAAATACAAGAATAATTTGTAATACTTGTTATATATATTTTACAGCTTTTGGATCCCATGTGTCCTAAAGCAAAGGTAAGAGTCTCATCTGACTATTAAATTGTGTATTAAATCAACCTCTTAAATCACAGTTCTTTTAATATCCTGTTTTTTGTTGCCATAGAAACCTGGGAAATGGTGTGCAATGCATGTGCACATTGCGTGGCAGGTTTATCATCATCAGCAAAAAATGAAAGTAAGTTCAAATCACTCCAGTCACAATTTGTGTACGTCATTTTGTACAACGTATTGTATTAACTTTTTTCTTTGTTCATTACAGAAGCAAATGCAGATGGAGCCACATAAGCTAGACTTTGGGTTTAAACCTGAGTTTATGAATCGATCACTTGCCTCGAGCTTCATGGGACTGCAGCCGCGTGATTTACCTCGCCCTGCTACCATCCTCTCTAATGCAGGTAAAAAAAAGCTGAAGCCAAGTTGTGTTTGTGGATCACCGTCTTTTGTTGGACCTGGAACAACATCCCTATCAACCAATCGCATTACAGGCTCAGTGCTGGGAGAATACGCTAATCGACACACTATTTTTAGCGGTAGTTTATGTACAGAGTGGCATACGTTTGTTTGGCAGGATTTTTGTTTCATGAAAAAGAATGCTTGACCACATTAATGAATCACTCACTGCTCTCTTGTTAGGTCCCACACATCCTTCAGTTTCACCCTACGGACCACCATTACCACATGGCCCAAGTAATCTCCACAGTCTCGTCCCCCATCCTGGTAAGGCTACCTTTACCTGGCAGAACATAGTATATGTACACATCACTATTACTGCTTAGAATCGAAACCAATGTGCTCTCTGTTGTTCTGTAGAGCCTCTTAACAAGCCACCCCCCTTTGGAGGTCTAACTGCACTAGGCGTGTCTGCTTTTGGAGGACTAGGAAACCCAACGCTTGGTAAGAACATGCATAAATGTTTTTTTTAATAAACATAATTGCAGCTATAAAGTTATTATGCATCGCTAATCTTTCCTTTGTCCTTCATAGCGCCGAATGCATCCCATGCCCTTAATGATGGTAAACCGGTGGCAACTCCTGGGGGGCCACAGGAGCCCTGGAACCGACTGCAGCAAACTCCATCTTCATTCCCGACACCCCCTCTGCGTCCGAGGTCTTCTGAACCAGATAGGGTTTCATCCAGTTTGGACCGAACTACTAATAAGAAGGACTCTCTGGTCAAGGATGATCAAGAAAGGTTAGTTTAACTAGCCACAGATACCACCTGAACCCAAATACATCTTTCCAAACTTCCAATGAAGTTTTTTAGTTTTCCATCCATCCATTTTCTACCGCTTATCCGAACTACCTCGGGTCACGGGGAGCCTGCGCCTATCTCAGGAGTCATCGGGCATCAAGGCAGGATACACCCTGGATGGAGTGGTTTTTTAGTTTTAAAAGAATAAATCAGTTGACAGATCAAAACATTGAAGAGATATACCATACATTCTATAATATCCAGTTTTGACATCCAAATTATCTTTTATTTCAATCACATTACAGGGAGACAAAAGAGAAATCAAACGGGAGAAATTCATCCCCCATCATACACAGCACGTTGGATAACAAACAATCAACAGAGATGCTTAAAGCTTCTACTCCAGATCACCCAAAAGACGACGAACGGCTGAGAGAGAAAACACAAACGCAAGAGCTTCCGCAACAGACGCGAGAACCTGAGGATCAGAGAAACACAGAGATCCCGAGTGACAGAAGAGAGACGGATGTAAAATCCGAGCAGCCACCTTCTGAAGAGAAGCAAACAGCAAAGGAAAGCTCATCACCGAAGCTACATAAAGATGACCTAAAGAGGCCGAACAATGACGTCCAACCCTGGGAGCCCCCTGAGAAGAAGGTCAGAATCGAGAGTGAAAAGAGCAGCAAGGTGACGATCAAGGAGGAAAAAAGAGATGACCAGGAGTCAGATGTTAAACATCAGAAGAGTGTGGAGAAACCATGGCAGGGTCCCAGAACGCCTGGTATAAACCCTTCACCTCTCTCTGCTCTTCATTTTCCAATGGGAATCCCAGGTGGACATCCCAGCCTCGACAGACATCCCACCCTTGACAGACATCCCAGCTTCGACAGACATCCCAGTCTCGACAGGGCTCGTCTGCTCTCACCCTTCCTGGGAATGGGTCCATTACCAGGAGCCGAGAGGCTGCCCTACTCCCCGCAACATTGGGAGTCCATGAGGAACATGTATAGGGGATTAGATCTCCCTCGAAGAGACTCTTTGGGAAAAGAACTCTTGATGAGAACCGACCCACTGCAGCGCGCCATGATGGGTCACCCTGCTTACCCAAGGGAGATGTTTTTACAATCCATAGCATTGGAGCACAGGAGTCAACAGGAGGAGCGGCAGCGCATGGCTCTCCTGCGTGAGGACAGCGAGAGGAGTCGCCTGCTGGCCATGCACCAAATGGCAATGGAACCCCACCTGGCTCCACCGGGGTTCCTTGGGTCACACTACCCGAACCCCGGGCTCCCGCATGGCCAACATTACAGGACTCTACCCGCTGCTTATCTACACGCCCCACCACACCCACTTTTCCCAATGCTGGCTGCACGGTCAGGGTCACCGAGACGAATGACCCCTCTTACAGACAGACCAGGTTACCCGCACAGAGACACGGAGACTCGGTGAGCTTGACTGTGTGTAGGACTGTGAGAATCTACCTATAACAAGCACTTCTCGTCAAACAAAGTGTAGTTATTATTATGTACAGTGGTCATGAAATTATGCTTTTGGTCAAAGAATAAAATTAATTCTGAGGAAAAAATGGGTTTATTTATTTCATTTTAAAGTTTGAGTTTTAAACTTTGTACAACCACAGCAAGGGGACTGCTTGTTATGGTACACTAATACAGTGCAATTCAATATCGAATAAAGATTTGTTATTTATACTCTCTCAAATACTTACACTATTGGTCCTGACCATTTATTGACAAAAAATACACATAAAACCCAAAACATGTTTTTTAAAACAATTAAAACATCAAGGGTAAAAATAAACATTTTTAGAACGTTTCAAGAGTGCTATATGAAGTTTCCAGGCAAAGATATATTACTAAAAATAAAACCTGAGAATAAAAAGCTAAAAAATGCCAAAACAACAGATGAACATCATCAATTTAACTGTTAAAACAACACTGATCTTATAAAACAGGCTCTTACCCTGTCATCCCTCCCACAAAAAGTGTTAAAACATGTTGCCTATTCAGTAAAACTGCATAAGATATTACACAACATCCATTCCCAGACCTCTAGCAACCGCAGCCAGAGCTATAACAGCCCCTGAAGGCCCGCCAGACTCTTCTTCCTCCGGTTCTCCGTTCACATCAGTCACAGTGTTCAACACACAATACACAGATGTTTCATCCTCTTTCAATGCGCTGCTGTCGGCCCCCTCCATGAGGTCTGAAGTGGATGAGGATGAGGAGGGAGATGAAGGAGAGGAAGAGTGTTGAGGAGTGCTCGCTCCGCTGTCTGGATGCAGCGCAGGCTCCTTGGAGTGACCTTGGGTTGAATTGGAGATTTTGCGAGGGGTTTGTTTAACAGCCATGTTCTTTATTAACTCTTCCGTGACCTCCACAGTCTCATAGCGCACCATGTTGAGCCGCAGGTACCCGTCCTCATCCTTCTTATACCTGTTAAGAACCGGAAATTGTGGATATTAATACATGAATGAAAATGGGTAACCATATGAATAACAGTTGAAGGTTACGTATGTCTTAATGTGTGTTTTTAACTTACCTGAAACGGGAGTGTCCAGATGGCCATTTCAGTTGATGCTTCTTTCGGAGATGGAGTGTAAGTGTGTAACACCAAGAGAACGTCTTGTCGCAAAGGTGACACTTGTAACTTGGAACCATGTTATCCTGATGCAGAAAGTTACTGAATATATTAGTGGAATGAGTTGATAAAACAGATAATTTGTTCTTTAGGTTGTATGCTAAATTGTGAAAAGTTTTAATTCAACTGATTATTGCAGTTATATAGATGTATGTAAAAAAATGTAATAGTTTAACATTCTTTAGGTCATTACATTCAGACGTTACTGGTTTTGATACCAGTAAGCTATATATGTTCATATGTGCTTTACGTTCATTTCTTCCAAATGTCAAATTAAAATATTGTTTCTATTTCTATTTATTTGCACAAAATGAAAACTATAGAAACAGTTCAAAATAACAGAAAACATGCTCTGTGATTTTTTTAGAACATCAAATACTGCAAAGAAAACAAGTTTATACTTTTAAGAAATACAAAAGTAATACTTGTACATATATTTAGGAAAAGTTCAAAAATATTTTTTATGTGATAACCTATGTGTGATTTTTATCACGGTTTTCATGCGTCTTGTCATGCTGTCAGTCTTTCAGATTGCTGTTGGATGACTTTATGTCACTCCTGAGGTTTGATTCTATTAAAATTCAACAAACACTGAACTCTAATGTCCACAATATATCTATAAATGCTGATTGTAAATTACAATCCAGAATGATTTCCTTTTCATTTTTTCCTTGGTTGTATTTACCTTAAACTGTGATTTTTTTTTGGTTGAGTGATGAGTACAAATTATTATCTGTGCTAAATAACTGTACTCAAATCATCAAGCATTAGAACACAAAGATGAGGTTCTACCACCCCCTGCTGGCTGACCTCATGTACTCGCTTGTAGTGCTGGTTCATGGTGTGCGCCATACGTGAAGAATACCCGCAGCCCTCCACTGTACAGTGATACGCTGCACCTTCGTTGTGGGTTTCCATGTGTCTTCGTAGATCATGCTGGTTCTTGAAGCTAAGTGAAAACACAGACAGAAACAGAGATTAAATAGAAGCAGGGCCTTCAGTACTTTAATTGTACGTGGACAACATGCACGCCCTCTGCAGTCACCTGCTCTCACAGAAGTCACATGGAAAAGGCCTCTCGTCGCAATGACGGAATTTGATGTGGATCTTCAAGGTGGAAAGAGAAGTGCATGTCATGTCACACAGAGGACATTTTATGTGATTCACTGCAAAACAAAAGCTGCACTTAAAAATGTATAAAAACATCGGTTTCTCTGAAACCGTCGCACTTTCACAAAGCACTCATCAAATACAAAGAAACAAAGTGAACTCACCATGCTGACGGACATGATCTCGCAACAGCCTCTCGTTGGCGAACGCCTTGTCACAATGTCCACATGTGAGCGAATCTGCGAAAATCAATTGGAATTGTTAAATGTATTGGAAAGCGAAGATAGACATAAACATCAGACAAAATATATTTGTACGACCTTCTGGTTCAGCTTGTCTCTGGATGTGATCGAAGAACTTGGTATTGCTTGAGAACATACATCCACAGGTGGGACACGCAACAAGGCGCTCTTGCGTATGACTGCGCAGATGTTCACGCAGACGGTACTTTATCTTAAAAAATGCATCACAGCCTACGAAAAAAACAAACAAACAATAACTTTCTTAAAGCATAACTGCGCAAAGCTTTTTAGACGATAAGAGACAACGTGATTATAGTTTTGCCTACCTGACCAGCTGCAGAACAGAGCCTGCTGCCCATCAGGAAGAGCCTGAAGCTCAGTGCAGTGTGCATGCATGTCAACGTGACGGTAGAACCACTCCGGACTATTAAATGAACTCTGGTAGAAGCAAGATATCAAACAAACGTATGACATACCCTTTATTGATATCACAAAAGAAACATTTCTAAATGAATACACCCATACTAACATCGCAGTGCTGCCACTGACAGACAAAACCCTCGGAGACGTCAGGAACTAGGTTGTTACTATGGAGATCTTGAGTGCAGCTAGGCAGCTCGGGGTGGGATTCAAGAAGCTGAGTGCCAATGTGTTTCAGTTTGCTGTGGAAGATGTGGAAATGCGCATGAGTGACAAGCTCACTCTGGTTTCCCATCGCCAAAAACTCACAGCCTCTCCACAGACACTGATAGTCCTCTACAACAGAGAAACACACCCATATTCATAAATACACTTACATCTACAATGTCACAAAAACTAAATATCTTATGTAACTGTCATGTCTGTAACTGTCCATCTATTGCATGCATCATGACATCATGTCAATGACATACCTAGCTCTTCCATGGCATCTCCTTCCCCAAGATGTTCCTTCAGATGTAAAGACATATGATCACTCAACTCCTCCATGCTTTGACTCTTAAAGGAGCAAGACGCCCACTCGCATGTCACCACGGTTTTAGAGACCTTTCTTCTTTTTGCCATTGTAACCTTGAAAAGATACATCACGTCCAAGTTATTCCGTCTTACAAGTATTGAAAAGCTTTACAGTCTCGTAGTAAACAAGGGAGCTCAAAACGTAAACAAGGGTGGTTAACGTTAACGTTACTGGTGGGAGGTGTAACGTACTGCACAACACAACACACAATCAAGTACATAAATGACGCTACGACGTCCTACTATAAAATCCTTGCGTTCACTTACTCTGACGTTATTGAGTCACGTAAGCTGTTTTGAAGATCAGTTGCTTGTACGGTGTCATGAAATGATCGAGGTTTAAAAGCGCGCTCACAAAACCGGCAGCGACGGAGAGAATAATCCTAAAGTCTCGAAGTATATTAATCCATTTGGGAGACGGTTCGTTAAAATACAAGGTTCAGGGGGCTAAATTAAATGACATAGAACTTGTATCCGTAGACCGGATAGGAAACAGCCGCGAACGCGGGAAGTGTGTTTGTTTGAGATGATGATGGAGAAGGTCATGACGTATGTTCCGTGTCGAAGGCAAAATAAAAGTCCCAGCGCCTTAGTTCGTCTAGCCTTGTCAGTTTGTTTCGTTAAAAAAACAATCCGAACACATTTCCCGGACAATCATTTATACAAATATGATTGAAAATGTACATCTTGTTTATTTCATATTTTATCTATTTTTCGTGGTTTTCAAGTTAAATACTTCTTAACGTCTCTATCACACTATCTGTGTCTCTGCCTTCTGTTCTAGAAAAAGTTTGTTTTACAACTGCTTAATTGAAAAATGAATGAATAAAAACACACCTGAAAAGAATGGTAAAACAGTAAACTATTAAGAAAATAGAAAAGATTGTAGTACTTGTAAAAACGTAAAATATAAAAAATTTGCACTATGATAAAGAGTGGCTATATTACAGAAAGTACTTGCATTTAAATGTACTGGACGTGTTCAGTGATGCCATATACATTTAACCTGAGTAGGTTATTTATGCTTCGCACAAGTTAACAAAAATGATTTAAACTGTTATTTATTTTTTTAGTGCTGAGCTTATGACTTGAATTATTGATGATATTTTGTGAGGTCTCTTCTGGGAGTACCCGCATTGTTTTCTGACATTTGAGACCAGCAGTCATCGTTTTCACTAACTAACAAACCACAAAACAAACGTTTTGCTGTAATGACTTTAATCATTTTCATTCAATGCAAGCTCACAACACAGCACATCACACATACAATTGAACCACTTGACATCGGCCCCATGTTGCTCAATATACAGGCACTACTGTTTATAATGGAAAAGCATAGCTTGAGGATAGCACCTAGAATGCTGTGCATGAAGCACATGTTTTGGACAACCCATGAGGAGCAAGAAACCAAGAGGCTGTAGAGTTTCATTTGACAGGGCTGTCAACCTTCGGGCAGGAGCATGCCAGCACTTCGATAACAGAATCGAATAATGTTAGACGAACAGTACAGGTGATAATACTGGGCATGCTTCTGTCTGTCAGGGCTTCTCTGTACAGTCTCAAAAGCTGGAACTCAGCTGTGTAGTTAACAGCATTCTTCCCGATTCAACACTTCATGAAAGCAGCAGGCAGTTTAAGGTTTACGATTACAAATTCTTTCATCACATGATATTTGATTGTTACTTTAAGAACCGAGCAAGGTGAGCTTCAAACGGTTTCAAAAGCGTAATGCTCTACACTAAGTTAACAATAAGATTGACTGGTCCATCCAAATTCTTGGAAGAGAATCTTGAATATGCTTTGATAATGTGCACTTGTGAAGGAAATTCTGACATTCTTGTGATTTACTGTGGATTTATGTGAGTTATACAACAATGTGACGTGAACTATTAGAATGTGATCCATTGATGCATTTAGGGTGTTCTGTATACTTTCAGAAACCCATTACATTCTTGAGAGTGATTGAAAGGAAGAACCATTCATGTTTACAATAAATATCTCTCAATACAAGAGAAAGCGAAAGCAGTATTTTTATAAGGCTTGTGGCCATTTTCTCGAAGGCAGCATGCAATAAGGTTCAGTAAAATATCTTTGCCACGGAGAAAGCTATTGATGTATATGGAAGGACGCAGGGCAAAAGCAAAGACAGATTCGTAATAGACTGGACAGTGGCCGCGCAGTCAAGACAAATCAAGCAGACACTCCTTGATCCACTACAGCAAGCAGGCAAAGACACAGAAGGCAGGGCCGTAAGAGTAATGAACGAGGGGATGAGAGTCCTCTGTTCCGGTACTGTAGCCCTCCCCACCTCCCCTCAACACAAAAGTCCACTTAATCTTTTCCTTCGGCTAGTCTGTTGATAATTTCTTTGCTTTTCTTGGTGACGCCTCCCTCTGGCATTGGCTCCGGGTTGCTGGCTGAGGTTTTCTTCTTGGCTGCTGGATTTGCTGCGATTTTCTTTTCCTTTGTTTTTTTCACTGTTTTGCTATGGCTTGTTGTCTTTTTTGGCTTGGAAAGTGATACGTGATGCCTCTCCACCTACAGAGAACAAAAGGAGACATTTTGGTGCATTATTACAAATTGCAGAACAATGAACAACTACAAATTCTCTATCAAATATTTAACCATTTCTGTTTTCATATCATTTGTGGTTTGTAATGTTTTGTATACCGTTGCAAGCACCAAATGACAAAAACAAATAAAGTAAAAAAAATGTGTCATTTACAAACACAGCCAGTGACAACAGTCATGTTTCAATTGTTATGGTGACAATTAGTATTTCATGACACATTGTGTTAGGATGTGATACTTAGGTCGTATAGAATAAAATAAATTAAATGCAACTGCAAATAAACAGTGATTTGTTCTGCATTGTCAGATGCAGCTTTTGGTGATAGCGTGTATCAAAGCAAAGTCTTTTAAAGCAAGCTCAATGTCATCAAAATCTATATATGTATAAATTATATAATATTTAAGTGTATCTTATCCATACCTTCCATTCTAAATATATATTCTCCCATTATGAATAAATGATCTAAATAAATTGGGTGTAACTTGGTTCGCATGGGTATATTACCAGTTTCTAATATAGGAAGAATGTTTACAGTGATCAATGAGAGGTTAGTTTGGATACTAATGGAGATAAGCCCTATTAGTATCTTTTGGCACTCAAACGCTTCTGCAACATGTTTCAGAAAATAAAAAGCCAATAAACATAGTTGCATTCAGTTACAAAAGCACATTAGGGACTCTCTTGATAGTGAACATACTACATTGTTTCATGCAGAAAAATGCACAGTGCTCAGCAAATCCTCATTGTGAAGAGGATTTCATTAGATTCAGGCCCTCCAGGATTTTGTGATGGTGCAATTGTATGGTGGATAACTTTAGTTCCATGCTTTCCAAACACACCTGACTACAGAACAGAGCGGCTGTCACTCTCTGAACAGTCCTATGAGAGTAAGACATAACATGCACATACACACTATTAAACTTTCCTCGTTTCGAAGCATTTGGTTTCACATCTAAAGATATAGTTCACCCCAAAAGTCATTATTTATTCACTCTCATATTGATTTAAATGTTTTTTTAAATAATATTTGCAAACTTCGTGTACGACAACAGTTCCAGTGACCACAGGCTATTTTGTGACGTACAGCCCAACATTGACAAACTTCACCT
Organism: Triplophysa dalaica; assembly: GCF_015846415.1. Taxonomy (NCBI): domain Eukaryota; kingdom Metazoa; phylum Chordata; class Actinopteri; order Cypriniformes; family Nemacheilidae; genus Triplophysa; species Triplophysa dalaica. The sequence goes on along the minus strand of NC_079550.1, from coordinate 11,463,258 downwards.
TTACTTTTAGCGATCAAACATGAAGAGGATTCGACATCATGTTCGGTTACATGACACGAGAACACATTTATGTTTGTCAATCGACTGAACTATTAGGTTATTGACACACAACCCATGCCATATGTCACACAGGCCTCATGTTTAATCTGGGAGTAAAAGCAGAGGTGAAGATTATCATTGAATAACAACATAGATTTCAATCTGTTTCTCACAAAAACCCACTTTATTGTTTGAGAGACTTAAAACATAGTATGGACTTGTTACATTTTTGGGAGTTTAACAGCCCATGATCATAATGTACTGTCATTGACTCTGAATATACTCTAAATAAACAAATAAGGATCATGAGAGTAGGTATGTAATGACTACATTTTTGATTGACATATTCTCTTAACTACATTTTCTAGCTCAGAATTGACCCCATTTAGGACTTGCTCTCTTGTTTAGCCTCATATTAATAAAGTTATAGTTTTGCTGTTTTCACTGCATTTCGTTTTCTCTTTTTATAACTTTGATTTTGCTTATAAACCTCACAGATTCTATGATCACTCACGATGACCTAAGTATACATACCTTGCTTGATTCTTTGCTCGGCTCGTTGTACAGGCTTCGTATCCGGCGGCGTTCCATCACCTTGTTGTCTGTGGTCTGAGGCTTGCCCTGCTCTCCTTTAAAGGTGGCGTTGTAACTGGTCTCCAAGTTGGTTTTCCCCCCTTCTAGGAGTTTATACTGAGATTTTGCTTTGATCGGTTTCACTGGTTTGACATCTGTGTAAGCTTTGAACTCCGTCCTGCAGGAATAAATCAATAATTTTGTAAACGTATTAAATATTGGGCGTCTGGCATTACACATGGAGAAGTCACGTGTTCTGAAATTCAATACTGCAAGAAATAAAAATTGACAACTGTTTTGGAAATATATGACTGAGAAGAGAAGATTTATAAAGTATAAAGCTCTTGACATGTTTAGAGAGATTACGATCAATAATACACATCATTACTTAACCAAAACAAACAGATCGTGAAGTAAACAAGATAAAAAAAAATCAGGACATTAAAGTGCATCTGCTTTATTACAGCTTCATGCAGAATTACCAAAATCGGAAGAATGACTCAACATTTTTCAGGGTGTTGAGCCAAAGACATCCACAGAGAGACATTTTTATTTAAAACGATTTAAATGAATAAATGTATTACTTTTTAAATTGGTGCAATTACATTTCTGAGACTGGATTGAACTGAAACATGGACCTATGTATGATTCATCCATCCCAACAGTGTTACATTTGGCTAAATTGGTATCATATTTGTATAACATGCTCTATATTTTTATAAATATAAATAAAAATAGATTTAATGAATTTACACATTGTACATAAAAAGTCGTTTTTTTTTAACGTCAACCATCATTAACTTGTCACTGTGATATATGGATGCACAAAACAACCAAATTTATAGAAAAGAGTCTTGTTCTGATTAAAGTTGTCTAGAATGAAGCCCATAATTATATGCACAATAAGGGAGTTGACTGATGTAATCTTTTGTCAGTGTCAATATTTTAGACATTATAATGGGGAAATGGTACTTATAGTCATGCGCCAATCAGGAAATATAATTGTGAAGCAGCTGAATGATGGGCCTGTGACACATTTCAAATGTAATAAAATAAATAATTTAGGTATTTACAGGCACAGACATTTTATAGCAAGTATATATTGACTCTAAATAAATAAACAGAACACATTTACCTGTATGAGCTTCCAGATGTGACCTCCTGCTTAATCTGCCTGTTCAGAGCATCTGCTGTTGACCTCTTTTTCCCATCCACTGCAACATCTGCCGGCCTATCCTTTTTAACAACATCAGAGATATTCTCTTTTTTATCAGACTTCTTTCTTTTTTCTTTACTCTCTTTTTCCTGCATCTTCTCCTCGATCTCGCATTTCTCCACGCCGGTTTCAACCTCAGAAGTGGCTTGCTCCTGTTTGGAGAATTTACTCTCAGCCTTACAGGACGCAGGGGTGGGTTTGGCTATCCACGGATGGTCTCCCCTCTTCGGAATGGGCCACGGTTTATAATCTTTCTGATACTGAGTCACATTGTTGAAAGGCGCCTTGGATGGTTGGTACTCGTTCCTAGGCTTACAGCTTCTCTCGGGACGCACGCTCCATGCTTTGAAATCCTCGCGCGTCACGGAAGCGCTCGAGCCGTCGTGAGGAGATGATGATGGTCCTGCGGCATCAGCAGCGGCGTGGATGGCTTTGGCCGACGCCTCTGGATGCGCGCTATGGACGGGCTGGCTTTCTGCGGCGACCGGAGGCTTCTGTGAAATGAGTGGTTTGGGTTGCGGGTGCAGATGTTGCACATCGGCCACATCTGAATATTTAGTGAAAACCAAAGGCACCGCAATGTCACCTTTGTCCAGATCACTCCAGAAGCGATTGATGCAGCAAGCCCTGGTTAAACAGGGCCATGCCATGACCGATAACAACGAGGCAAATGCTTGATTCTTAAGAGAAACGAATCAGAAATACAATTAATTTAATCAGACCTTGTTTGACGATGTCTTCTTTACGTGTACCTTCTGATGCGTAAGATGCGTCCTTCCCAACGTTTAAAAGCCCCTGAATCTTTACGCACGCGCTTGCGCACCGCGCTCAGCAGCAAAAAAGTAAGATCAGTGAAATGATTCTCGGTGGAAAGACAGGTCGAGGTTTTTTTTTTAGAAAAAAGACAGTTCAAGTGAGTTCATTGACAGATGTATGAAAAGACACCGCCCGTCTGTCGTGGATCCTCAGGGTCTGCGGAGCGAACTATCACCTGCAGCCGTCAGCGTCTGCATGGGCAGCAGCGGGTGGAGACGCCACTCATTTAACCGTTTAAACGCTGGCACTCATCTCCCCTGTGTCTTACATCCCCCTCCTACTGTCTCGGTTTACGTTATTCTTACTAAAAAAAAGATTATTTAAAAAATACTGAATAGTAAACTCATGAAAATTACAGGCTAATGCACAGGACCTCTATGCATTTTCCTCAGATTACAGAAAAGTTTGCATAAGAGTAATTGGTGTGTTTGACACCAATAGCAAAACAGCAGCTTTAGAGATGTTCAAAGAAGTGATGAACATTAGTTTTTCTAGATTGTTCATTTTGAATGTGATGGTTACACAAATGTGGTAGGTACAAAATCTCAGCGCCTGTATTTTTTAAATTTGGGGCGAATGGACCCACCCTGCATGGTTGAAGCTCTATCCATTCTTTTGTTTCAATGTGGCATGTGGAAAACATACCATCTAGTGGTGATAGTACGTGTCTGTGTGTTCTGTGCACACATGGGGTGGGGCAACACCAGCTCAGTGTCACTTGATGCTTTGGTTTGAACTGACCCTTGTTGTAACATGACTGGAAAGAAATGCTTTATCCCAATAAAATGTAATTACTTCACTGAAAAATAATTATAAATCATAATGTGCTGTGCAGTGCAGTAACTGATTCTGATGTACATTTACGTCGTATGCATCTTCCTATTCTAGATACGACAAGCATTCAGGACCATGGAAAAGATGCAAATGATATATACTGACGGCTGTAACAGTGTCATCGGATCAGAGTAGTTGACCAGAAAGTAGATTTCTTAACGCGCTTGTCCTCAGACCTTATCTCACAGTACTAGTCTACCTGTAGTTGTGCTGATGTAAAGTATACTTGTGTGTAAAAATAATAAATCAAAATTAGGAAGATGTACTGACATTTAAGATAAACTGGGACAGAAAATTAAAAAAAATTAAATATTAAAAATGACGACGCTTGTGCTAAAACTTTTACTCACGAGTTTTGGACGTCACAGGATGAAAACTCCAGATTTTTTTCTCCACTTATTAGGACAAAACAGTTCAATGAAGAATACATTTTGCAGAACACCTTCTCTCAATCAAAACCTTTCCAATTCAAGCTGTATCCATATGGTCCATCTTGATTCATCTAAGCGACAAACATTTCTTTGCATCAAACTTGTGTACCGCAGTGATAGACTACCACAAGCAAATGCACATCTAAATAATATAATTTATGGCAGTATTCATATTGAATTCATTTTGGCAACAAAAAACAAATTTTGGAAAGTGATAGAAAAATTATAGGATAGACAGACACAACCCCTCGGTTTACTAAGCCTCATCTCTCATCAATATAATCTACATAGCTATGTCTTCAGATGTGTTTTAATACCTCAAAAATGAATCGTTATGTTTTCATGACCTTATGATGAGCTTTTTCTATCTACATACACCGCAGGTACCCTTGCATAGAATTTGACATGTTTCTCCTCTAAATTTCATATACTGGACATTTAAATAAAAAACTGAATGCCTTGTCGGTCCGATAAAAGTCCTGTTACATATTGGGCCATTAAAGACAAAAACATTACATCATAACAGAACCGGGAATCAAAATTGCTTTCAATTTATTTACACTTTGGGCCACTTGTATTCAAAGTCACATCAACACAAAAGCGAACCCCCTCTTCAAATTTCTTATATGTTTATGGTAAGCTTTTTATAAATGTCCTATCAAATGGAAAAATAGTTCTCTATTCACAATGAAAATCAAAAGAAATGAAGTTGTGATAAAGAGGAATGCAGATCACTGACAAAATATAAAGCAAAACAATTTTGAATAGTTTCGAATAGCACAGCTCACAGGAGTGTTGGAATCAAAATGTAAAGGGTCTATACGGGTTACCCCTCTGTCAATCGCTCTCGCTTTCTTCTGGGTAAGTTTTTATATAACACTGAACCATTTCTTCCAAGTCCGTTTTAACATGGTAATTGATGTTCAGCACAGCCAGATGTTTACACCTGTGGTGCAATGACGTGTCTATAATGTAAGCTTGCAAGCGTTTTTGGGCAGTTTCACCGTAACTCCCGTCAAGATTCAGCACTGGCAACGTAGCAAGAATCTTCAGAAACGCATTTACATTGGGAAAAAATTTGACATCCGAGTGCTGAAGAGTCTCATGAATGGTACACGGCAGGCTGACTTCCTTGCCTCTGTGTTTCCATTTTATCCTCCAACAATGCAGCTCCGCAGGCAATGTGTCCGGATGGGGCAGATCGCTCCTGTGCACATTCGCGTGGCTCTCCTCTGAGGTATTGAACTTCATTTGCCCCATGACTGCTGGGACGAGCGACAGGCACTTGAGCGCCTTGAGATGATTCTCAGAAAAAATGTCCTTGACCTCCTGCTCGATATACTCCATAACTGGGAGTGTGAGATACTCTTTAAAAAAAGACTCTGCCTGTATTTCCATACCGTCGACTGTCTGATGCTTTCGCAGGAATAGCCTCGGGACTTTCACAGGGACCTCCATCGTGGTAGCCAAGGTGATAGCCTCTTCGAACCAGAATTCATGGTACACTTCAAGATTGTCCATCACCTCGTGCAACGAATGCAAAACTGCGGTCAGGCTGTTGGCTGCGAAAAAGACATCCAGGGTTTCTCCTTGCAGGTTTTTGCCAAAAGCTCTCGTGAATGACAAAGCGTTCTTCAATATAACCAGTGTCACAATAAACTCAAAGTCTCCAAGAGCTTCTGAGATGGCGTAGGCCTCGCTGGTGATTTGGTCGTTCCACTTTAGTTCTTCATTGTCGTGTACGCTATCCATGCAGAGAAGGAGCGGCTCCATCAGATCGACGGCCATCTCGAACACGTTGTGAAGATCGGTCCAGGTTGAACGTGAGGCTTCCTTGAGATAGTTTTCTTTCTCCGTGTTTCCCTGGCAGAGAATGGAGATGGCCTTGACAAGCTCATCCTGTAGCATTGGACAGGTTGTAAAAAACGCATTCGTCTTTTTCAGAACCGACATCACAACCTGCACACCGGTCAGCGGCATGCCATTAGCGAGGTGAACGTTAAGCGCACAAGTAGAAGTGGGGGTGATCACCGCCATGGGATATTTCTCCTTTAGGTGAGCAGCAATGACTTTCATCTTGGTGGCGAGTATACCCGAGCCTGCGTGTGCCTGCCCCCTGCAGTCCTCCAAACTCAAGCCCCACCCTTTCGTGAACCGAGACTCCAATCTCTCAGCGATGGAGATCTCCTCACCTTCCAGCGAGAGGAACTCTATGAATTCTTCTCTGAGAGTGTTGGCTTGGTCTACAAAACGCAGGAAGATGGGAAGATGATCTCCATCTGGGAACTCCACTAACTCCCCGGTGACGATGGAATAGAAGCGACATTCCCGGACTTGCAGAAGAATCTCTTCACGGACGCACTTCTCACAGACCTCAAGCATTTGTTTCTGCTGGACGGCTGAACAATAGTCTTCGTTGACAGACGCCGTTTCGAAACGCCTCCTGAGAAATTCATCGCCTGCATTGATACGGCTCTCTAACAGTGCCTGGAAGGTACTAGCAGAACAGGCCCGTTCCTCTTGTTTGGCGCTCAGATCTTCTTTCACAATGTATGGAAAGTTCTGCCTTCCTATTAAAACCATGACTTCAAACAAAGACCTTAAGAAATGTCTCTGTTGCTTTTGTTCAGGCGTCAGCTGAGGGACGTCATCAGTGGTCTCGTTGCCTTCCTGAGGTTCACATTCTTTTTTTGAGAGCATCTGTTCGATTGAAGACTCCACTAGAGAGACACAGACAAATGTTCGAGGCAATGATAATTTACTTTTCACATAAATGCTAGGTTTTATCTGATGTATCATACTTACATCGTCTTTCTTTCATCTTTTGAACCTCTTCATCGGTCTGTATATAAGGATGAGATCGAAAAACAAGTTATTTGCTCACTTAGTTTTTAGGAGAGAACACGTATGAGAAACTTCAGAAAAGCTCATCGTACCAGAATTTTGATGCGTTTGCGATGTCTGCTGTGAGGATTGCTGAGGTGACTGGTTAAATCAAAAATCGTAGGAATCGCAGTGTCTCTGAGCACCGTCCTGTATGGGCTCTTAAAACAAGAAATATAGTCAACCTTATGGATTTTGAAAAAAATAAATACATTTCAACTAAATGCAACTGGAAAAAAAAGTGCATTACAGTTTTGCATATCATGGCTGGTTCAAAATGCTTTGCACACAGCCGGTAGTGTTTGTTTAACTGTTCAGGAGTTTTCTCCTCAAGATCTGCGCGGCGACAGTTCTCCACCCACAGCCTACATCTGTCAAAATAAAACAAATGAGAATTTTACAAAATTATGTATTTTTCCAAATATATGTTTTTACAACAGGCAATTGAGTTTGTTAGCACATATTCTGTTGATAAGAACTCATACAGTATCCATAGTCAGTACTTGGTCTTTAATGCAAAATTATGAAAATGTAAAATGTGATGAAAAAGTGGCAAAATGTGTGTCCTCTTATTATAGAAACATTTATTTGACAACTCAAATGATTATACTGTGCAACACTGTTACAAGCAAGCACTGGACGTATATTGACAGGGTATGACTGTATGATCTCAATCAAACTGGTTACGTGTCACATTAACTCTCATCTCAACGTGCACCACGAACTTTACATCATGCCTATACATGCAGCGTAAATACAGGTTCGTTAAGAAATCCTTCGCGGTCACTATCATTGAGAATAAGGTAATAATGACATTACAATTGCAGCGATAATATTTAGTAGGCAGAAAGAAAGTCGTACCTCTCCGGATCCCTTGGAAACCGAAAGAAAGCTAGATCAGATTGTGTGCTTTTCCTGGTACAGTTCGGGGCGGCGCAAAAATTGGGCATTGTGCATGAATACCCACGAAAACCTTTTTATTGCCTTGCGGACGCACTGTTGGTTATGCTCGCATTACTGAAATATAATTTCCTATCAACATTACAGAACCGAACATGGCGCGCAAATATGAAGCGCCAGTATTGTTGGTCTGCTGTCCCACAATGCAGTTCGCTTCAGTCCCACAATGCACCTCGTGCATCGTACATGACTGCCACTAAAAATGAACATATGAATAAAACAGCTAGAAGTTATGATTAGGAAAACAGAGGATCTGTTATTTTAATATGCACAATTATTAACGTTACAGTACAGGTGAGTTAACGTTATCTCCGCAAGGGAGTAAATTAACGTTACTTTATGTCTGTATAATAGAAACACGGGTAATTTGCCCATTCATAAATGTATTCTTACCTTAGTGACTTAGGAAAACGTATTCATCATTTGGCACGAGGCGTTTACATTAAATACGGCGAGCTTTAGGGCAACAAAATTTTTTACAATAATTTGGGCTCGTCCGGGATTTGAACCCGGGACCTCTCGCACCCGAAGCGAGAATCATACCCCTAGACCAACGAGCCGTACGACCGAACTAGAAGGAACAACCTAATCAATTGTGTCGAAGCCTTTGCTCACATGTGGCTATCTACCCCAAAATAGGTCTGACATGGACTGATTGACGTATTTTTGATTCCTTTGTGTACTATTTGCGTTGCTCTAAACCAATGCCATCAGAACGTCAAGGCAGTCCTCTAGATTAGAGCTTAGTTACGTAGTGTGGAAGCAACAAGCCAGGAAATAAATAAAGAAAAAGCCAAGAGCACGTCAATTAAGTTATTTTTTATATATCATACATAAGACTGTTTGAATATAATACAAAGGGCATTTTCATATACACAGCAAAGTATTGACTAGATCTTACAATCTGTGGACACTTATCCTTTCCCCCATGCTGATCAATTATATAGTGCATGTTGCATGAAAAGGGTCAAGAAAAAAATGCAAAGAAAGAAATAGAATAGGCAGATGTTTAATTAAAATCCATGATCTTGTGTATAAGTGACATTTCTCTATAATGCATTTAAGAGAAATGGGGAGAAGCAGACCTGGCAAACCATGAGCATTATCAAAAAGTGTGGACAAACATGCATCATACCCTGTGAAAAGATTCTTTAGGTACAAGTTCTGGTCTTTTCTCCCAAATATGAGCCCTACCTTAAGTGTTGTCCTGTTGAAGTCAAATGCATTTAACCAAAAGCAATTTTTGTCAAGGAGGGTTGAAAAACAAAACGAAACAAACACATGGTAATGTAATTGACATACCAGCAGGAGCAATGTAGTGAGTTCTATACTTCCTTTATTTAAAAAAATATAAATATATACATAAATTCTATTCAACTATTAAAAAGGGGCTGCATTTCATGAAAACTGCACTAAACCAGATCTCATTGAGCAACAGCTGAAACAGGTGCACTCTTTAAATGATTCTGTCATTTTTAGATTTTGATTTTTGGAATGTTTATGTTAGCAAACTGCACTCAAATGTTTTTTGTATAAACATTTTATATCCCGCTTACATTCAGGTAAACCTTTTTCTGATAGCCACTGTGAGATTCGTAAATATATCAAACATGTTTCTGGTTGATATCTTTGCGAAAGATTAAAAAAAACTGCAAAAGTGAACACTACACACACACACGGCAGGGTTGTGTCCCACTGCTATATTCAGAGATGTAACAAACAGGGGGTTATCTTTCATGTTCCTTTGAAGAATCGAGACCTAATGCAAAGTGAGAAGCTAAGTGGGGAGCTCACATACTTGGATATAAACATCATAGTGGGCTCGCCTATCCATACCGTGACTGAATAGTGACTATAAAGACATATCCTCTTCAAAACAACATGCATGTGCCCAGTGTCTGTGTGATAGCGCATCACCTCTGGTTAACTTTAAATAAGTACATCTGAGGTGAGCATTGAACCAACCACTTGATAACAAATTCAACTCAAGACTCAGAGGTCACAGTAGCTACAGTAGACTGCCTGAATAAATAAATGGAAAGTAGCCACTTAGATTTAAAAAGGTAGAAATTAGCATGTTCATCAAATTAGGTATAAAAGGCAGCATCACTGACTGATAGACTAGGTAAATACAAAACAAAACACTTTTCTCCCCTCAGAATAATTTGTGATCTCTCAGCCACTCTGTAGCCTGCAGAGTAACTGTCAGTGTCCTTTACCTCCCGAATACATTTTCCTTGACAGGAAAACCGAACTAAAAATTAACAAATAAGGGAGATTTATCCATATATTAACCAATTTCAATATTTAGTTAACATTAAAACAAAGTTCAGCAAATGTTCCAGTTTGAGATAGAGTACAGATTAAAATTGACTTCAATGAACCTTGGGCTGAAATGGTGAACTGCTACATTATTCCTTACAGACACCAATGCAATAGAAATCAACAGCTTTGGTATATAAAAAAAAGAAGAGACAATACTAAAGAAAGAAAAGTGTAAAATTCACAGCATAATTCAAGAGGAGAAAAAAAGGCAGTCACATACATTTCATTACACATCTTCTGTGTTCAACACAGAGGCTAATTTCTGCAATGGGAACCGCATGCTTAATGGGAAAAAAAAAGCCAATTAATGATGTCTTATATGGGGATTACTATGTATAATCCCACTTCGGCAAGATTTTTAGGAAGTCATGTCAGAGACGTTTGATCAAGACCCTGCAATTTGGTGTCCCTCAAATGAGAATCTTTGCTAAATAAAGGCCTCTGAATAACCGTACGTATTTACCCTTTTCTAACCAATTTTCCATCTTAAAAAAAGAGGACAGCCATCTCTATTTAATAATACAGTCCAGCTCCTTTTCAGTCAAGGTCCAAAAGTCATAAGGCCAAAGGGTTCTCAACGACAGGCCCAGAGTGATCTGGCTCTGTCCCCCTTGTTGCTCATCAGCGCACCTTCTCCTCAGTTGCTGTATGTAGTCGAAGCTGGCCGGACTGGTGTTCTCCCAGTCTGAAGATACTGCACCTGCCTGTCGAAACCCAAACACCAGCTCATTCACCCCGCCAGGCCAGCGCTTGCCACCGGAGCTCCACAGCTATGTGCCCCCTCTTGAAGAGTTTCACAATACCGACAACACAAAATATCACTGCAAGTACTGCTTCCTTGACACGCAACAGGTTTAAACACACAGCTCTTCAGAGAAGTTTCACTTAAAGGGTAAATAAAAGAACAACCAGTCAAATTATAATGTGTTTCACTTGTTTGAAGTAAACAAATGTTTTGCATTGCTTTACATATAAAAGCTGTACGACAGCTCACAGCTCTGAAATGCTCACTGTATAAAAAAAGGAAAAACAAATAAAAATATCTCCCAGTTTTCAATGTAACAGATGGAAAATAAGTACTATATGCAGATGAGTGAATTGGCAGATGATGTTTCCGTTTCACTATGGTTATTTGCAGTATTACTAACTTATCTAGAAAACGTAAAATTATGGTAATACATATATACTTTTTAAATACTCTTCAATTTGTTGCGGTTCAGTGATATCTCCCCTTAGAAGTGAGCAGCTTTTATTCTCTATGCACCTTTTAAAAAACAGGAGAAAAAAACACCACTGTAAAAAAGAAAAACAAAACAATTAAAGTCACACAGAAAAACAAACTAATTTCAGCTAAAGTCACGAGCTGGCCATTGAGCTCTGCTGAACACACACTCCAGTCATCGGAGAATCTTCCCTATCAATCCCTTGTCTCATGCCCAGGTGTCCCTCTGTTATAAAGTGACCAGTTCCTGCGTTTGTGGCAACAGGGTATGTAGGATGACCAGCCATACCAGTCTCTTGGCGGGGGTTTGAGAAGGCACCCAAACCCATACTCATACTTCCATTTTGGCTAAAGCCCAGGGTGTTGGCAGGAAGTTGGCGAAGCTGGTAGGCCTGGTTGCCGTGGTGTCCTGTGGAAGAGGAAGATGTGGAGGAAGAGGATGCCGAGGAAGACAGGGATGTCATGGACAGGTGACCATGTACCACCTCCATGGAATCTTGCGTGGAGGCGCTGTTGGTGGGCGAGTTGTAAAGTCGCGGCCGTGGTCGCGTTGCTATGACCTGTCCGTGGTGATGATGGTGATGGGGGTGCAATGCCTTGGGATGCTGGGGAGGCACATGAAAAGTTGTTTCCTGAACTGGATGAGTCTCTACAGTGACGGGTTCTGGTCTTGCAATTCCAGGCCATACTACAGGTGGATGGTAAGGCTGTCTCGCCTGCTGGGGCGAAAAGCAAATCTGACCAAAAGCAACAAATCACTTGACTTCCTGAAACTTCATTTTACATACACACCGTGAGGATTACAGTATAATTAAAATTAGCATTGTTCCGTCATAAAGGCCGAATATGTGTAACTACTTCACAAGATAAGCATGAGGGTTCACCTGAGGGCAGAGGTTGTCACAGTCTATGGCAGGCATAACTGTGCCGAAATGCCCGCCACTGTGTCGATGGTGGTGAGTTGGATCAGATCTTGCTCTCCCACTGGTGCTTGTTCCAGATGATCCTCCTGAAGCAAAACAAAATAACAGCATGCTTTTTGGTTTACACAGAAAAACTATTATGACGGTCTAAATGACAAAGCCTTTAGATATCAGATCTGTTACATTAAACTCAAGAGATCAGGGACAGGGATTAATTTTCAATCTTAAAAACAATTAAAATGTAAAAGAACCTGAGCTTGAGGATGTACTAGAAGTGGTCCCTGATGACTGTGACTGCTCAAGTGCAGGACTTGTTGACACACTACTACTCGTATTGGTTCCTTCATCAGCCGTTTTCTTAAAGAAACTGTGCTGGAGGGCATAGTAGGGCTGAATTCGCGTCTTGGGGTCGTAGTCCAGCATTCTGAGGATGAGGTCCTTGAACTTCAAGTAGTCAGCTACTGCATGGCCAGATTCTCCAGCCCGTCGACCACCTGGTCCACCACATTCCACTCCCAAGATGACATGGAGTTTACGAGATGCTGGAGGTTTGTACTGGTCGCACCAATCAATAACAAAAGGAAAGATTTTAAACACTTGAGATTGAGCGCAATCAAAATCCTGTTATATTGTACAACATACTGCCTACCACACTGTACAGTATTCTTCTTCAATAATAGAATATAAAAAATGTGAATGTATTATTACCATGTATTAATAAACACTTTTAACCTAGAACAGAGGCAATATATCCTTAACACATACCCTTTTCCCATCTTTGGTCTTCTTAACACTCCATGTTCCATCTGACAACTTCTCAAAAAACTTCCTGGCTTTTGGTGCTAGGTCCATAATGTGATTGGGTGGGAGACCAAGTACTTCCACTATTTTGTTCATTTGGTCCACCTAATGAAGTTTTATAAAAAAAAGTTTTGTCTAACCATTTCTTACTATCAAACTTGATTAATTGCAAAAGATAATTTAGTAAGGCAGAATTTGTCCCTTTTCTTTTAAGTAATGATGATCATTTTACCTCATTGGCTCCACTAAACAGAGGTTCTCCTGTATGCATTTCCACCAGGATACATCCCAGAGACCACATGTCTATGGCCAGATCATATGGCATTCCCAATATCACTTCAGGGGAGCGGTAGAATCGACTCTGGATGTACTGGTATATCTGATAAAGAAGTATGAATAATTGTTTTTTTAAGTTCACCACACTCCTTCCACATATGCACAATAAATAAGACATGGCAGATACATACCCTTTGTCCCAGTTGGCAGGAGCTCCCAAAGTCCACTATTTTGATGGCACTTCTCTTGGGGTTACATAGCAGGATGTTTTCTGGCTTTAGGTCACAGTGGATGATGCTGAGCTCAGGTGTAGCAAGAAACAGCAGTGCTGTACATAACTGCTGGGCAAACTTTCGTGTCAGATTCAAGGAGACACCTCTGAAGTTTGTGTTTCTTAACAAGTCATACAGGTTGTATGACAACATTTCAAATACTAAGCAAAGGTGATTCCGGAACATGAAGTGCCGTTTCAAGTGCACTGAGGAAAAAGAAGATAGGACAAGATATATGTCAACTGACCAACTATTTACATGTGTGTTTAAGGTTTGAAATCACAGAATTGAACGATAAGATTCATTACCTATATAGTATTTCATCTCTGTGTCATGTTTGTTCATGAGCTCGAGAAGCCGTACTTCAATCTGAGCTTGATTGAGGAAGGCCTTCTTGTTCTTGATAATCTTAATTGCTACCCACTCTTGCTCAGCACGATCGTAAGCTTTTACAACCTGAACACAAAAGCATCATTTACTTCAACCTTAAATACACAGAAAAGCATTTTACTTTAAATGTGGCAATGGCAAGGATAATAAAGTTTGTTTTGTAAAACTATCCTTATTTTAGTTTAATTCAATCATCATAATATCTATCAGATCTTTTTAATTTTGTCAGATTAGACTGATAAATAATAATAATAACAAAAATATCTGCTTTGCTCTGGACATCTGTTTTAAAAACTTGTCAAAACTGAGTAAACCTCCTCTAGAAGATTCAAGCTGCCCTACCTGTCCAAATGACCCTTTTCCAATAAGTGAGTCGATTTCATAGCGGTCCATCCATTTTTCCCCATTTTTGACAATGTAGTCGAAGTTCTCATCATCATAGCCATCGTTGAATACTTTCCGCTCCTTCTTGTGGCTGGAGTCCTCACCTTGACCCTGTTGATGTCGTCGCTTCTTTTTTGCATAATACACCTATACAACGAAAAACAAGCACTCACATGTTACCGTTTTCAACTTTCTAATTTATCAGTTTAAAATGTACTTCACAGCAGTAAATCTGACACTGATAGTGCCCGTTCTAATGTTTGATACTTTCTTACTTCATTGTTTTTACAATTAGATTCAGCAGACTTTACCTCATTGATGTGTTTGTAGGTTTTGATCAGGTCTATGGAGAGCTTCCTCAAAGGAGCTAAAGTGGGGTCACGAAAGCACTGGGGCATGTGCCTCTGCAATAATACAGACAGAAAGCAAAATTAAACCCCAAGTAAAAACAAAACCTAATCCTACGGAAAAAATAACCTGGAAGTAACTAGATAAATTAATTGATCTAAATGCAATAATGTGCTTTATAGATGTTTATTTACAACTAGATAAACAGGAGTGGAGCATCTAGTACCTGGCTGGCAGTGAGTGCTTGTGTCTGTTCACTGTATGGCAGTACAGTGACAGACTGGTCTGTACTCTGTTGGTGACCGTCACTGTACTGCTGGTGCGAATGAGGCATGGGAGCAGCCATCTGAAGACCAGCAGCATGGAAAGAAAGAGAGGGTGCAAGCCGGACAGACGAGGGTTTGCATGCTGAGGTCTCTCCCCCTAGAGGAAATTTAAGCTAAATTAGAGCAGGACATGTTAAAGCAAAATTCTCCTCCCTCCCTAAGATCCTTTAAACCGCAAACCTTACATGTTATTAAGATTTTTCGAAATGTTTTAGCAAAGCAAAACCATCACTGAGATTTTTATGTAACTAAACAAAGCACTAGAAAAAACCCACAGCAAGTTTTCTTCCCAAAATTGTCATAACAGCATTGACTGAAAAAACAAAATGTACAAATGTATAGTATTTGTAATAATATGAATCAATTTTAAATCAAAATATAACGCATTTCTTGAGAGACTGACACAAACGCATGCAACTAAAAGTCCATTTAAGAGCACAATAAAGCACAGCAAAGGAGAAACAATTCAGATTGTTCTCATTTTTGACTGAAGAAAAAAAAACATACAACAGTTCTCCCCTCAAAACTAAACAGAGACTAAAAAGAGTGGAAAATGTCTAGTAGAAAAATTTCTGATCAGAAACTATTTGTCCTCTTTTAGCTGTAAATTCTTATAATTATAAGGAGCTTGCTCATATATCAGCATCTCTTGCCAGGCAACACAATGCACCACTGCCACACAGAATCCCACCACTATTCAGAATCCCAGCAACAGCACCTAATTAGCATAGCCTATCACCAAGAAGATACAGTGTGATTTGGCAAGCCCATCAATGTTCAAGCCAATCACAGAAGAGTATGCAAATAGCCTACTTTTGTTGCCAGGGCAGAGCTGCTCCCATTTTCCAATAAGAAAACAAGAAATAAACAAGAAATAAAATTGAACTTTGGCACACTTAGATGAAGCATCCACCACATTGGAGCCTGACAGCAAAATAGCAGCTCAGACCCCACTCATGGTGTAGGCATGACGAGAATGATTCAGCTGACCTAACTAAGGCAGGGCAAAGGATTCATGTGATCCACAAAATATCATATGAAGGAAACACTTCTACATGCTTCAACACAACCATCTTAAGTGAAAGGATGTGAAATAAGAATAAATATTTGAGAAATAATTTTCTGTCCCTGAACAAATATAAAGCAAAGAAAAATAAATAGGTGATCCTTTGCGGTATTAAAATATCCTTAATAAAGTCAAATATCCTACAGATGCCTCTAATTGTTTGGTACTTGTTCTGGTAAAACAGTTTCAATAAAAATCACTTAGGCTTGATGATTCATGTTGTCAAGGGCTACATGCAATTCACTAGGAGAAAAACTGATGCGTGTCATAAAACAAATAGAAACCGCACCACAGGAGACAATACATTCCACATTATAGCCCTTATACTCATGTTTACATTTTTATGAAGGTGTGATTTATACGATATCATTGTGAAAAAATAACAAAAACACAATTTTAAATCTTTTTATACTAAAAAAATATATAAAAGGTTTTGCAAAACTATTTGCAAAAATACAATCATTGAACGTTGTGTTGTGTGACCTACAGTCAAATTTCACAGGTTCATAAATATCAAACTCTCAGATGTACAAAACTGAACTACAAACTTTTATTTTTACACAAAACTACTTAGATTTGTGATTTAACTAACCGTATTTAACCGTAATTGCAACTGTAACCAACCAATATGGCCTTTATTTTATTAAATAAATGAATAAACAAGTTTACTTTTTTACCAAATTTAAAGACTAATAACCTGTCATGATAAATTAATTTCTTATCTGTCTTCAGAGAACGTTGGTAATAATGAACAGTTACAAAAATTACAAATGGATTAATTGGTTTTGTTTTAAATTTTATTCTACAGCACATTAGGTTGTGTTGAGGGTTTCACATAATTTAACAATTTGCTTTTTCTTAAAATAGTCCTCCCTATTAATATAGCCAAGACAAATATACAGTGTGATCATTAAATTATATCAGGTAAATGATAGCAATCATAGCCAAACAGGGTGTTGAATACACCAATGTGAATTAAAAAAAAAACATACATAAAATAAAGTAAAGTAATTTAAAGTGCTTGAGGGCAAGTACTCTGTTCTTAAATGGCTTTCAAGAAAGACAATTGTTGTTTTTCAAAGCTTGCCGCTGTCATGGAAAAACTTCTGGCATTTACCAGAATTTTTACACTTATTTTGTACAAAGCACAAGTGTGAACACAGTTAATACCTGTTTCAATAATTTTTGTTTTATTAAATGTCATCAAACTATGGTTCATATGACTGAATACAGTCCTGCATAACACTGTTGAACACTTTTTTTACACAGTCTGCAAAGTTGTCAATTAGGTATGCTTATATTTCTATGAAACGCATAACTGCAAAATCCTAAAAAAATATCAATAGAAAAACAGTCAAAAACAATAAACAGAGCAATTTAGATAAACTGGAGTCATGAATAGTATTGGTTCATTTTGTACTTCATGGTTGTAATATTCTTGATTTAAACTTTTAATAAGCATTAATTCACTTATTACCCCTCACTGCAAATCAACAGTAAATACTTTTATTAGTTGCTATGCTATAATAGTTGTGTCGACATAAAAATAAATGTTCTCATATGTCCAGATCTCAGTAAAATGGGAATTAGCAGTAACATTGATATACTTATTGGACATATGCTCTGTTATATGCTTGTTTGCTTGTCTTTAAATTGAGAAGTTTATTAATATTAAATTATGTGAGATAAGTAATAGTTTCTACAACTACAAAAAACTTTCCAATGTCACATTTTTGCAGGTCTCACTGTTATTTAAAAGGCTTACAAAATATTCTAAAAAAATCAAGTTGTAGTTAGTTGTACTAAACAAGAATTCCTCAATGTAGTCAACATTGGACAGGACCCTTAAAGCTTCAATGATATGTTAAGTAAAGGCAAATATGATGCTGCATGTACCCATAAAGTAAAAACAAATAAGAGACACAGCCTACTGTTGTTGCCTCTTAGTGCAAGTGTTAGGCCTCTTTTTTCATATCATGCTAAATGCAACTCAATTTTTAGGTGGGATTAAATTGTGCAAAACAATGAAAAAACTTCATCCTAAACAAGATTAATTTTGTTTGCAAATAACAAAAAGAGTAAGACTGTTAAACTAAGGACAATGTTATTAGGCATCCATAACACATTTTGACTACTGTGTGGACTTCACTGACGAAAGGTGGCATCTTGCATGGTTCTACCTATGAACTTTGAGAAGAAAGTTTACCTCAGGGAATCACAAGAAACAAATCCTGATCTTATTTTAGACAGCGATCTGTTTATATCCAAGTTACATTTCAGCGTGTACATTCCATCAGTTTTATTAGCGCCAGTATAAAAAGTATACAGGTACAATACAGCAGCATGCGACTTAACTGAAACCTCAATTGCCAGTTTACGCTGGTCTTACATCTTTTAACATTTTGCCCTGTATTCACCTGCACGCACAAAAATTTGATCATGATTCCAACGGCAAACATTAAAGCATCCTCCAAACATGCGAAATAAATCTTTACATAGATGACAATCGGAGGAGTCATCAATTCTTTCTTTTCTACTGTTAATAACTTAATAGAAATAATTGTAAACTGAGAACGTCAAGCAAAAGCCCATCGCCAAGCAAACTAACGAGAGTTAAACTGAGTGATAGTGACAGGTAGAAGCGGACCTTACCTCTCCAGCTGGCATAGCCATTCATCGGGCTCGATTAGACTCGTTTAACGCCTTCATCGTCATCTAAACCCGTACTACATGACTGAGCAACGTTTGCTGGATAACTATGGTTAGAGCCCGAGTGGAGGCATCATATCGCTGGCTAATGTCAGCCCCCCCTCCCCCGACAGGAAACCAGCCTGATGGCTAACTGACAACACGCTAGTCAAGGGGCTTTATCATCACCATCACCAGCGTTACCAGCCAAACCCTTCCATCAGACTAATTTGAAGATACACTTCTCTAAACACCAGCTGGCTGACTTTCTGCTGGTATTTAAAAGCGTCGCGCTAAGCCAATGACATACATTATCTCTGACAGTCTGACCTAGCGCAGCTACAAGAGGTTAACGTAACATAATAAACGACAACTAGAATTTTATTTTTTTATTAAAATCAGAAACCGGCTCACTGTACTAAATCCGGATTGTAAAACCAAGTAAAGATATTTAACGCATCAACATATATAATAGATAGCTAACCAGTTTAAGAATAACTTAACGTTAGCCTTCTAGGCCAAATCAAACTAGCCTCTAACTTAGCTTCTAACAAGCTGACATTCTTATCAAACAAGCTGTTTGTAAACAAAGCCGTGGTGGTTTTCTTTCATTCAGACCTCTACATTGTTGTTCAAGATTGTTCATTAGTCAAGCCAAAGACTCACCTTTGATGGTGTGATCTTCATTTAAAGTCCCAAATCCAGCAAAGAGAGGCGATTTATCCAGTTTCTCTACGCTGCTTCCAACGAGACACCTCTAATGTAACGAGCCAGACAGGGCCAAATGGCTTCCTATTTCAACTGACAGGTAAAACAACGGCTTTCCAGTCCGGTTTTGTCCGTGACATACCTTGTACGTGCAAAAATCATTTTTGATAAGTGGTGAAATCAATGCTAGCGGCTAGTTAGCGCTTTCTTGCACAGTGACTTTAACGAACGCAGCTAACCAGCTAACGATAGCGCTCAGGAAAGCGCATTCAAGATTACCCGCTTTATGGACCGCTGGGGGTGGATTTTGATTATATTCAAAAGCAAAATTAGTCGTGAAAAACGAACGGCGTGCAGATGTTATAAAAACATGTACATGAAAGACATCACTTTTCCGTTAAGGTTTTCTGTCAGTTTTCACAAAATGGCGCGCGTTCCAAACCTGCGCAGCGGACCGGCCCGGTGGACCCGAGACACGGACTACTAGCCAACTAAATATATTCCTGACATTCCGACAATTCGTCCTGGTGTTGTTATCAGTCCGACGCCGTTGACGAATCCTTTCCAAAACTGCCGCTGTTGCAGGCGGGTGAATGCATTATTCCGGCGGGAAGCGAAAACATTTGAAACATTAAATAAGCGCCTGACAAAATGGCGACAGCCTGGGCTGTTGCTATGGCAACTGTCAATCAAGCGCTCGAGAGCCCGGATGTTCATATGACGATTTGAAAGAGGCGATAGGATTGCTGCGCGGAAAGTGTCATTCAAACACGTTGACCAAAAACTTTATAATACCAGGTTTTAACACGGTGTATACTGTTCACAACATTAGAAAACGCTAAACAATTAAATCAATAATCGGTGGTTATTTTTTAACTCTTTGCTTGTTTCTTTAAACAGTCTAAAGTTGGTAAACTTACATTGCGTGAAACGTATGCCCAAAGATGCACCTAGAATTATTTCTAAACGCCAAATCTATGTAAAACACAATAAATAACAACAAATTATACTTGGGTTTGGAAAGAAAAATGTGCTTTTTAATGTAAAATTATGTAATGTAATCCGGTACAACATTACCGTAAAGTAATGTAAAACAGCTAAAGCCAGCATGTTTCGATGGTTTTAGCTGGTCTCCCTGGTTTTAGATGGAATATGGTAAAACATTCCATTTTTTTAAGATGGTCAGTCTTGAAGATCAGCTGACTCACTTTTAGATGCGTTTTCAGTAGGGCTAGTAGAACCTTCAGTTAAATTGGCTGGAGCCCTTGATATTTATGTTGTAGGGCAGGGGTGGGGAAACTTTACCTCGAGGGCCACATCAAGTTTTCGAATCCTTGTTAAGGGCCGCATAATATTCGCACAGTAAATTAAATTTTTTATTTATTTATTCCAAACAGAAATTTGATAACTACTGTAGTTTACGTGCATGCCATTCCTGTGTTTTATAAACACTTTGGGATTGAAAAAATGGCCAAACATTTGCACACTGTCACAAGGGGCTGTATCCACCGAGGCGCTTATAGGGCCGATTCACATTTCGCGTCAATAAGGGGCGACGCGGTCGCGACATGCATGCGATGCGCCCTTTTTTTCAGGAGCGTTTGCGCCGCATCGAGATGAAAAATGGCAACTTTTCAGAAAGGCGCAAGGGCACCGCAGGTCGTGTGACAAGAACCAACCAGCCAATATAGACAAGCTCAATGAAAATGGAGACACAGAGGATCACAGCATAACTAGTTATTGCAAGGTATTTTCAGTGCATATAATCCATATATCCTTTGTTAATACCACATCGTCTCAACGGCTATCTTGGCCCACGGTTGCTTAGGGACGACAGACTCCAGGAGAGCGCAAAGGTTTTAGACGCCTTGTGCCCAAACGCCGGCGCTGATTGTGTGACAAACACAGAAAAAACGCAACGTTTCCATTGGATACAATTGATGGTGGACATGGTGTCATTGGTGGACATAGCCCTAGATCAGATCAGATATTTACTGCATTTTAAAAGCCATGAATTCAATATTGAGAAGAGTCATTCCAGCACCATGGACAGCAACAAGTGCTGCAATGACCAATATAAAACTATTTGTTCAATGCTTTAATAGCAATAATCTTTTGAATTATCATACTGAATTTATACAAGGAGACTTTCTTTACTCCATTTTTCTATTCAGCATATACAATAAAACACTTTACAACATTACCATTAACTGACAATATAGTTTTCGCCATTTATTAATATTCTTAGTGTTAATGTCAAAACAACAAGTTACATTGTTTATTTGTGCATTACATCACAACCATTGACTTTGAATTTGTATTTATAAATGCTGAAATTCATTTAAACTATTATTTATAAATGGTTCATAATTGTCGTATTTTTCATTTTTAGTTCATGTTACCTAATGGATTTACTAATGTTAACATACAATCTTATTGTAAAGTGTTACCACAATTTCTTGGAAACATGTTATCTATAGGAATATGCTTATATTTTGTAGACCGGAAATGGTGTACAAGTTGCCTTTCTACATCCAGATTTTTTGGGGGGAGATTTTTAGGGGACTATGCTTACATTTTGTAGACCGGAAGTGGTGTACAAGTTGCCTTTCTACATCAACATTTTTCTTGCAAAACTGCAAGAAATGAAAAGAACAGAAACACTTTCCTAAAAATGTACACTTTAATTTGAACTAAAAGTACAAAACAATGGTCAGTATGTACAATACTTGCATGGCCACATTCAACCTCTTTGGTCTAGATGGTGGTTTAAATGCACTAAATGAGCACTGTACTGTGAAAATGCAGCAACATCACTATGCAAAATGGAAACCTGGACGATTCTATTTCACAATTCTAAAGCCTGCAAGTAAAAACCATCAATTGAAAAGTACAATTCAACAGCAACGGAGGTATATTTTCCGAAAAAAATAACTACAACTAACATGATGGTAAAACACTGCCATTAAGCTAAACCTTATCAATATAAATAGAACAAAAACACAACAACAAAAAGGTTTACCATATTTACAAGTAATGCTTCAAATGAATCGCATACAATTCTGGCGCAAAACGATGATACATCAGAACACACAGAAACAGGTGATAATCTGAGAGAAAAAGTGAGTATTGGGTATATTGAGAATGTACATTAGTCAGAGCAAATGAAACAAATATGGTAACATGGCTGTAATTTAGTCCTTAAAAACTGTATGGTAAACAAGGCACAATTCTTAGCAATCCAAGCACAGGGTATTGTTTTCAACAATAAAGAAACACTGGTCCCTGCATTTTATTTGCTCATTTTCAACATCATAAAGTCTTCAAATCCTTAAGGTTACATAATTAGAATGCGCTGGTTTACATAACTCAATAATTTTCTTCAAAGCCGAAAGAGTATAATATCAATTTTACTGATGAATTTGTCTACTCGCTGACTTGTTTAGACTTGAAAACTCACACCAAGTGCTGAGCTAACTGCGAAAATCATGCCACAGATTTGGAACTACATACAGTATAATTATAAAATAAAGGACATAATCGGAGTAAATGTGGCATGGTAACATCCCATTCAAGGTCTTGAAAACCGAAGGCCTCTGTGTAATTACACATCAAGTGAAACTGCAAAATGCATGTACTAAAAGTTTGGGGCACAGAATTTTTTTTTTTTTACTTCAGAGGGCAAAAGAAAAGCACCCCAAACAGCCTAAATGAACACTTTCAACTGTTTTCTTAATGGGCTTAAGCTTCAATGCAAATATTTCACATACATTACAACACACATTATTTATTAACTGCCCAGTGGTGGAGATGTAACTGGCCCAGCCATTCAGACCCTCCATGACAGTTGTTTTTATTTTTTCAGATTTTCCCTTGACGCACACCCCTCCTCCAGTGGATAGACGGGACAGTATTCAATAAATCCTGAGGAGGAAAGGTGTTATAATAACATCTTTAGGCAGATTCATAACAAATGTGTTCCTGTATATCATCTAGAAGCGCAATACAACAGTCATGGGTTCAATCTTTGAAAAAAAGCTTCGGTCAAATGCAAATATAAAAATTTAACTATCTAATGTGGAACAGTTCATGTTTCTTAATTTACACAATTTTGGCATTATCTGGCACCCGGGTTAAAAAAGCAAGATATGGAAAACAAAGAATATCTCAGTTTTTTGTATGCCTATTAAAAGGCTTAATAAACATTGATATACACGTTAGTATAGTTTTTTTATGATTGCTTATATGATTGCTATGCTAGACCAACTTTAATTTGCTCTAAGGTGATAAATACTTCATAGATACTTTGTCCCTCACCCTGAATGGCTCATTAAACATTACACATCTGCTTTCTGGCTCTGATTCTCTTCCAGCTTCTTGCTCTCCTCTGCTGACCCATCCTCCTTTTCTCCAGTTTTCCATGTGCCTGTCCTACAAGTCCAAAGATATTAGGGATCACAGTTTACCACTTTAAACAATTATAAGTATTTCACATAACACAAAAAATGAAGATGCACAAAATGTTATGTATGGTACTGCTATTTAATAAGAAGACAGTACCTGAATTTTTTCAAATATAGCCAGTAGGCCAGGCCTACTGCCAGAGCAGCGAGCAACACTCCAACAACAATGCCGACAACCATTGTAGTCTGCTCACTTTGCTCCTGTTTCATATCTGTTTGAGAAATATAGAGGTTAGAGGTGGGCATGAAAAAGTGGTGACATTAACTAAACAAAAGCCTAGTAACTCACAACTGTTCAACTTAAGACCAAAATCTTACCTTGTTTGCCAATTGTCATGTCATCATTAACTGTAATCAGACATAAATACTATTACATTTTTGTACATGTCTTTATACAAAATTGCAGTAATTATTTGTTTCAAAAATATTATATGACCACAAATTATTCTATGCATTTTCTATATGCTTATGAAACTGATTTGATGATTAAACATGTAAAATGCTGGATTGCATTGATTGCATCAATTCATTTTGATTAATTTATAGAGAACCAAATAGTTGACATTGAAAACGTCTATATTTTAATGTAATATTTATATTATGACCCTTGTCTTTAATATTGCATTGTTGAAATGCACCTCTTAATATAGATAATGAATTACTTTTTCCCAATAACAGTATTGACTAAATAGTTCTGTTTAAATTAACCAATAAACAACATCAATCATAAAGAAAAGTGATGCAAAAAGTTGGGAGAGGCAAAACTTACATGCTGAGACATTAATGCTTTTAATGTCAGTTCCCAAATCATTAGAGAAAGTGCAGGACACAGTCAGATTACCCTTTGGAACAATTGTCATCCTATATGTGATTTTGCCATCCACATAAGCAGTCTCATCAACCTGAAATTCCAGCACATTAAATCATTAATTTCAAAACATCAAAATTATTTGTCTTTCATACATAACAGAACTGTGTAACAATGATATGGCAACAATAGCAATATTATTGAAGACAGCTGATTTTGTAAACTACTATGTGCGCCACATGAGGGCGCCATTGCTCTAAAGTTTGTCTTTATGTGCAAGTACATTCCCTTTATACTGCAATACACATATCGACTCCGATAATGCACTTCTCTAGAGTTTAGTTGCATTGATTGCATATTTAAACCATAACCATAACACACATTACTCAGGAAGTGAGCAAGTCTCATGACTTTAAATGCTTTCTCTTTCCACACCTATTCAGTCCCTTTACCAGTCTGGTTTGTTTGAATAGTGAGCTCATCCGAGAGCTTCCTATTACAGGTACTGTAAGTGCTTTGTCTAACAAACTACTGTACGTGACAACCCACGGCCTTTATTCGTTGAGAATGTTATCGAGGTCATAAGCGCACCTGATGTGACAGCTTTTTATGAGAATCTCTAGCTGACTTGTCCAATCTACAAGATTAAAAGACACTGACACGTTTTTCTCCTTTTAGGTAGTTCATTTCCAAAGCTTTATTCTAATATATTGAGATCTCTAACAATGTCAACCAAGGTCAAGTTCTGTAGTGACTTGCATAAAAAAATTAGACTTACATTTGTGCCGTTGATGCTCCATTGTACGGTGGGTCTTGGAGAGCCTTCTCCCTCACAAATCAAGACCTTGTAAATGGTTCCATCACCTTTCCTATTGATCAGGCTCTTGATCACTGGAGCACCTGCAAAAAGACTTATCATTAGCCATCAAAATAATACAGAAGATACTCTCAAATCCAAAAGAATGAGAAAATAGTTAAGTGTACAATGGTACACTTAAGACTGCGTTCAATGTTTTTAAACAAATTTAATAACACAAAAAATAAATAGCACTCACCTTCAACTATTAATTCAAATGTTTGTGTTTTCTTTAGACCACCCGTGGAAACAACACACCCATAAACTCCAGAATCAGAATACTTCAACTTGTCAAACTTAGGTGCCTTCTCCAGCTTGACATTGTCCTGAAAGTTAAAATTTCAGCATGACAATAGGAACGACTTGAAATCACAAAGTTGTGATTGTTTTAAGAAGAATTTTTGTTTTGCGACACCATAAACACATTCACACACTTTCATCTAGCCGGGGAAAAAACTGCTGATGCTGCGGTGTATATTGCACAATTTTTCAAAAACTGAATGCTTATTGCTTACGTAGTAATATAATAACAATAAGTACTCTAGTTATTTTTCATTTGAATTGTAAGAGACGTTTATTTTCTACCTTTTTCCAAGATGTTTGCGTTGTTCCTGAGCCTTCAATATCCAGAGTGATCTCAAAGCTCTCGCCGACTTTCTTGTTAATTTTACCAGTGCTGCTGAGGACCACCTCAAGATCTTTGAAGACAAAAAATGATGTATTACTGTTAACTTTGAAAAACAATCATCCATCTGTCTGTTATTGAGAATCGAGAACAGAAAACATAGTGTCCCGTACAATCAACGGTGATTTGTGCCGAATCCACCATGTCCTCCCCGTCCACCAGCGAGCATTTGTATTCTCCAGTGTCGTCCCGAGTGATGTTCCTCAAGGTGTACGTGTTAGAGTTTTCCACAGTCTTTTTCTCGCCCTACAGAGAAACACAGACACGTTTTGACAACTTCTTATCAGCCTTCTGTAAAGAAAGAGTTTGAGTTACCTACAGGAGACGTACCTTGATGTAAAAATTGTAGCTTGGGGGAGGAGGGTTCCCGTCTGCCGTGCATTTGAGGGTCACATTGTCTCCTTCCTTAAAAGGGCCCTGGGACACCACCTGGAGGCTGACCTTCTCGGTTGGGTCTGTAGAGAGGACATGTATGAATCAGGGTGGGCCGGACAGAGAGTGGCCATTAAGTCCTGATAGAGCCCGTGCAGATAAGAGCACTTCACAAAACCTCCTTATGAGCCAGATGAGGCCCTTCAGCTCAAGAGTTGAGGCTCTTTTGTGGTGAGAAATGCTTTCAAGAGGTAGTCTGAGTAGTGCTGGGCTAGCTCCTTCACAATAACGCCAAAATCTCATTTACCGTCCAATGGCTGTGTTCCCGAAAGGCAAATTACAGATCTTATTAGGCAAAATTCAGAGAGCCATTTGATTCTGAAGCCATTTTCTCATTGGTGCTTCAAATGGTCATTCTAAATAATGCTGAGGATTATCCCAAACATTAGGCCATTAAGCACTTCAGTTTTACACAGATTCATTCACACAAAGAACTAAGGAGACATAATTATAACAGGAAGTAATAAAACAGTAGGAGGACAGCACAAACTGCCATCCAAATAACATGAAACAAATAAATAGAAAGTCGTTTCTCATTTCTAGAGACAAAAAAAAGAAACTCACAGTTCACTGTGAAGCTAATAGGTGAAGACTCAATGTCGGCTGATCGGGCGTGTTGAACACGGCAGTTGAATTTAGCATCAACATCATCCTTCACCGCTGCGTATTCAAGCTTAGAAGTCGTGGCAGAAAGTTTGGTCACGCTATCAACATCCACAGCTTGGCTGATTTTAATCGCTGTAATAAATGTAAACTATTGGTTAATAAAAAAGCATTCAATTGTGATCCGCTGTGGTCAGTTTGAACATCCAATATTCTCATATTGCCACGTCTCACTCTACCTGTTCCGTCAGACGCAAGTGGAGTTTTGTTCTTAAACCATGTGATGTTGGCAGCTGGGTTGGCACCTTCGGTACGGCACTCCGCTACCTGATTAGACAAAAGCACAAGTTATGAGAATGAAGACTGGCGGATGTAGACATACTGAGAATATGCAAGCACTGATATCATCATTTATGTTCTGAAAAAATGTTACACATGGTTAATATCTTCACATATATCGAATATATGGTTATATAAACAAAAAAAGTCTATATAGAGAGTTCAAATGTGATTGCCTCTTCCTTTATATTTGTATCAGGCTAGGTTGTTTATATTAAAAGTTATTTTACTTTAATGGCAAAGTGGATGTATTCATTGACATTAAAGTGAAATGGCTGAACCTAAACATAGGAGCATGAAAAGAATTTTTGAAGAAAATTGTAAAACGGCACTTAGAGGCTTTTGTATCTGAACTCTATATTGCATCAATTGACTATATTGGACTAAACTTACCCTAGTTAGTTTGCCGATCTCCATCACAGTTGCTTGTTCTGTGATCTGAGGTGGGGACGGAGCCTCTGTAGAGAGAATATACATTGTTTGTTGCTGGTATAATCCATAAGTACTGCCAGAAAGACCTTTACCCAATTGCGAGTTATAATTATTCATAAGAATTTCTAGGTTTTGCTATGGAGTCCAACACTTACTATAAATGGCCAGTTGAACCTTGTATTCCAGAATGTCAGTAGATGAGACCATGCAGGAGAAGATTCTCTGATCGTCCATAGTCACTTTTGAGATGACGAGACTGAAGTCATCTTTCAAACTGACTCTGGTCTTGTAGTTCACGTCATCTGTAATTTCTGCATTCTTATCTTTACGCTTTTTCAGTATGTCCCCTTTGTCCTAATAAAAACAGCCATGTTTAACAGAGCAGTTTCATGACAACCACAAATGGATCATGTACAGGTTGACCTTTGTAATGTTTTCAAAACATCATACTGTTTGTATGCAGTCCGACACGTGGCATTTGACCACTGGTGTGAGTTTGTAATGAACTGTGTGGATGGGAATTGATGAGTTATTCAGCAAACATAATAGCAGTACTTACATATCTCCATTTGATAATCATAAGGTCCTCTTCGTTGACAAGACCTTTGATGCATGGTATTGTAACGTTCTCTCCATAATTGGCAGATGCTGTTTCCAAACTGCTCACTAAAATACATGAGAAAAACAACAGAGCACAGGAATAGGTGAATGAATATGTGTCGGACAAAGCAATAAAGTGAACATTGAAATATTCGTAGAGGTTATAGTACAGTATACACTGTTGTGAAACCAAGACTTAGCCTCGGATTTTTTGACCAGAAAGATTTTCATTTTATTTGAATTAAATAATTTTGACTGGAACCAGGCAAAGCAGCCAAAACATTTGACTATTCAAATAGACAAAGAGACATTTGTTCGAGTTCTGTCTGTACTTGTCTGACACATTCTGTGAAGTCAACTTCTCTATACAAAAATACATTTTTATTCTGTATTGTTACAACCTAAATCACACACAAGGCAAGTAATAAAACTGAAAGTCAAATTTATAAATCATTTAAAAAAAATCTCTTTTCATTACAACTCTTTTAGGTATGAAAAAGCCATACTTTTAAGATGCTAAAGCTGACTAGCATGCTAAGAAATGTGCATAAACATTGAAAACTGCAACTACAGTATTTGTGCATAATTGTGTTCCACATAAGCTTCACTGCCTACAAGTTCATGTTTAAAAGCTATTATGCAAATTGAAAAAACAAGGTTGCAATCTCTAAAGCCTGTAAAACTGGTTGTTGTTTGTATCAACTACACACAACCGATATTCTGAGGAATGGGCCTTGACAGTTGAAAGATAACTGCAGACCAAGAACTGATAAATGTCTGAGATTGCGAGATTTTGAATTCCATAGCTAGACCTATGAAAACATTCCACCGAAACCAAACATTTGCATGAATAAACATGCCATTTAAAGAGCGATTTTGGGCTTTTGAAATTTAGATTCAACCCTTGGCGGTGAGCAAAATGTTTACTGGCAAAAGACATAAATGTGTGAGATCCACTACTTTCCTAGCTGTGATATCATATACACCATAACTTAATATAACGTTCCGTAATGTTCTGAAGTAAAAATCAAGTATGCATGTTTTCTCTTCTGGTAAAATGTTTAATGTAAAGTTCAGTCAGGGTTATATGAGCACTAGAGAATCAGGCCGCCGTGAACCCACACAGGTATTTGGTCATTGTTATGCAAAGCTTAAGTTTTGTCTCATTGCTCAGTGAAGTTGCTTCGTGCTGACAGCTCTTTTTATAGATGTATAGACCAGTCGTATAGCAGAATTCAGCTCCTGGCTATGTTTTCTTTACAAATATATGAGACACAAAAGAGTCACAAAAACAACTTTGGTTCCCTCCATTTATCCTTGCATCAACACCAGCGCTTAACTGGAAATTCATCCAGCTGTAAAGACTGCTATTCACGAATCACTATCATAGAGTATTACAATATATATTAGTAACGTGCTTTAATCATACAGCAATACTTTACTGTAAATTGATCATTGAAATTACTCATCCACCCTGTGGCATTTTCTTAGTATTAGTATAAAAGTAAATGGACACTGGCTTACACACTACAAGAGAAAGGGGTGTGTGCTGTGCACGAGTGACCTCATAGGTCAGAACAAACCACCAGCAGGTGAAGTAAACAAATGACACCACCTCCCCCCATCCCGATGCTCTTTGTCTGGCAAACAGGTGCTCTGCTCGAGTAGCTTCATCATACACCTGTTTTAAAACTATGTGATATACTATTTATATGTACTATATATATATATATATATATATATTTATTAGATACATTTATCAATAGATCTAGCATGATATAAAAAATGATCCTGTTGATTGAATTGCCAACACATGAAACTAAAACCAACGACAAATTATATTATGTTGTTTAATGTTTAAAACAATAACCGCTTTAAGACATCCTTACTTAAAAGGATACTTCACCTAAAAATGTAAGTTCTGTCATCATTTACTCACCTTCGAGTTTTTCCAAATCTGTATATATTTCTTTGTTCTGATGAACACAGAGAAAGATATTTGGAAGAATGCTTATAATCAGACAGATTTTGCCCCCCATTGACTACCGTGGTTAGAAAAATGCAATGGTAGTCAAAAGTGCTCCTGAACTGTTTGCTGCCCTACATTCTTTAAAATGTTTAATTTTGCATTCAAAAGAACATAAGAAAATGATCAAATAATTTATCTTCTATGAGAGTCAATGGGGGGGGGCAAGATCTGTTGTATTATAAGCATTCTTCCAAATATCATTCTATGTGTTCATCAGAACTCGAATGTGTGTAAATGATGACAGAATTTTCAATTTTGAGTGATATATGCCTTTGAGGTTTTGACTCCTTTAAGGTCTAGTGTATGAAATTTAGTGTTTAACTTAGAATTTAATTCATCTAGTAGTAAGGTTGCGTATTCCAAACAATGGCTGCTCCACCCCTCATCCCTCCCTTTTGAAGCACTATGGTGGCTGACACAGAACTAAGATGACATCATGTTTTCGCATCTTTGCCGAAGGAGATAACGTATTTACGAAACGCGTTCTGTAGAGCAGTTTGTCCGTTTAGGGCTACTGTAGAAACAACATAGTGAATTCCACATAAGGGTCACATGGTGTATGTAAGGTCTTTAAACACCTCTGAAGACATTAAGTTATGTATGTTAAATTGCATTTCTGTCAAAAGATTAAATTAAGAAAGGAATTAAAGGTGCTAGTTATAATTTTTTGTGACATGCGATCACATTTTTAATAATTTACATACAGTTGGCTTAATAAATTCTTGAACCCCTGTGAATTGTTAAACCCCTAAATTATGTAAATGAGTAGTTGACAAAGAAACCTTAACATGTCATGTGACTGTAAAAATGTAGAAAATAAACTATTCAAACTATTAATTTATATTATTCAATGTTAAACAGTAAAAGAGAGATTTATCTTCATTGTATGTTTTTTTTCCTAGATTTTTGCTGTCACACATAGGACACATGTGCAGTTTAATTTTCAACCACCCGTATAGCTTCTGAATTTCACAGACTGCTCAAACAAATGTGAATAGGTTCAAAACGAGATGTTCGCAAACCATTAACCGAAGCAGAGTCAGTTAAGTGCTTATGTGTGCAGGCGTTGTAGACACACAAGGAGTGGTTTAAGGTTTTACAGACTGCCACCATAGTGAAACACCCTGGAATTGATTTCGAACCTGCCTTATTACACCTAATGTCCTCACTTTAACATGCATGAGCCATTAGGCTGCCTTGAACATGCTATAAATTAAACCCAAGATGGATCCGAAATTGCTCTCCAAACAAAACTCATCAAGCAGGCTGCACTCATAAGTGATAAGTGCACTCAGAAATCACATCCATTACGTTCTAACTTATGTATTTGATTGCAGGGCCCCCCGGGGACCTTAAAGAATGTCTGATGGGCACATCGCGGCTGATTCAATGCTGACCCGGAGGATTCTTTGCCGACCCCCAGTTCATGAACGGCATGAACTAAATAGAGAACTATTAACAAAATACAGACATGCGGCTTCCTATGAGCTCCATTAACCACAAAAGCAATTTACTAGTTCAGGGTTATGAGTGGCTGTTCATTCTGATACCCCTCCAGAAACTGCCAATAAATCATCTAAGTTATGAGTCAGAATCTGGTGACATCTAGAAAAATTAGGTCAGAACAAGTTTAAGTTAGTACTTACCCATATTAGTTATGTGTCTACTACAATGTTATGTGTAAAATTGACTAGAAATGGCTAGTTGATCTGTAATCAACTATGTTTTAATTTTTTGCAGTGATTCTCATCTCCCCCAACATGTGTTAAACATGGCGTCTTTAAGGGACAGTTCATCCAGAAAGAAATATTCTGTCATCATTTACTCACCATCGAGTTGTTACAAATCTGTAAAAACAGCTGTAAAAATGTCTTTGTTCTGATGAACACAGTTAAAGATATTTGGAAGAATGCTTGGCCACCATCGCATTCAAAATTTCAATGGTTTTCAAATGTGCCTCAGAGCTGTTTGCTTTCCTACATTCTTCAAATTATCTTATTTTGTGTTAAATTTAAAAAGCATTTTTTCCAAGAACTGTTTGGTGACAAGCATTACTTTTCAATTTATACAGATTTGGAACAATGTGAGGCTGGGTAAATGATGACAGAATGTATCTTTTTGGTTGAACTGTTCCTTTAAAACCGACTAGTAGTGATGAAACGATTATCGGTTTCATGAGAAACCATGCTAAAATGTCCTGACGGTTAATATCACCATTTAAACTGTACTTATCATGATAACCGGGCATGAGTAGCGTGATTTTGAAAACTCAAAGTGATTCCTGTGCTGCCAGCACCTGTCTGATGCAGGCGTAGCATGTGACGTTGTTTTGCACAAGCAGACATGGCGGACAGCAGTGACAGCGCTCGGGAGATTTTTCCGCCATTTATAAGGACCAAATCGGAGGTCTGGGCATATTATGGCTTTACAAGTGTGTACTGAGGGAATTATACAACAAGGAAGTCGCCGCAGAAGTGGGGAATATACGTGAACACCACCCACTGTTATATAGTGAAAAAGAGATTAGTTAACTTTAATCTCAATACCTACCAAATCTAACTCGGGCATATAACTAGACAGAAATATTTTGATTAGAGATTAAATATTTAATTATTGAAAAAATTTACGGATATCTCATGAACGTGCTGTGTCATACAGCATATGCATTAATATTTGTGCACAGTGCTTGTGTTGTTTCATGTGTGGATTTGGTGTTCTCATTCAAGGTACTGTTCATTAAACCTGCACTAGAAAAACGTTTATCTCTCAGCATTTTATACTAATGTTTATTTAATGTTTATGCTTAAATTTATTAAGCACAATTGCGTCCATCACCAAGACAAATTCCTTTATTCAGGCAATAAAGCTCTTTATTTAAATATTCTGATTCAAAAAACATTGCATATGTAATTGTTATTAGTTGATTTTCCAATTGAAAACTTGTTGAAATGTTTACAGTTTGTGTATCAGTTCTTTTTTAACAATACAAGATCATTTGATCAAAACCATGATCATATTGATAACTTTGGTAATTTTGGTCATTATAACCATGATTTGAAATTTTCATATCGTTACATCTCTACCTACTAGTCATTCATGCAACCCACAGGCAAGTCAACCTGCACAACCTTAAAAAGAACATACACTTATTTGTAAAACTTTAGAGCCCAGACTTCAGAACTACACAATTTATTGTCGACCAATTATATGACTAAGAGGATTCATGTGGTCTTTTATTAACAACATTCCAAACATCAAAGTCCCATTGAACTTATATTCAAAACCGTTTTTTAAACAGCAAGGTGTCGAGTATTTTTGCATAGACAGAAACCTTGGCTTTATCTCTTCCTCAAACCAGTCTCCCCTTTCCCGAATGCCTCTGGGCTCTACGCATTTGCATTCCACAGGGTCCATACGGGGCCCCTTGTGTTCATAACATCGCCGTTTGCTTGCAGGCATCGAGATACCAATCAAATTTGGTGCCAAAACACAGAGGTCAGCTAGCTTCCATTGAAAGTTAAATAAGCTCATTCTTTAGCCTTGCAAACTCTCGAACGGTTGCCTCCCACGTCGTGTGAGGGCCCGGCGTAGTCTGACCATCCTTATCTGTTCAAACAAAACAAGGCTGAACGTTGATTTCAAAATGCACAGTTGGTGTGTGCAGCAGTTGGCTCCCCTCCGTTGGGGAGAAGAACAACAAAATACACTAGAAGTTAGGGAGTGTGCTACATCAAGGCCTTTTGCTAGTGAAGTAAAAAAAATATCTTTCTGATAAAAAGACTCTCATTTTGTAAGTGCTATGATGATCTGATGTGAAAACGGATCTGTTTCACATTCCTGTGTAGTTTAGGGTTTGGCCAGGTTCGTAAAAGAGGTCATGAGGATTCTTAACTGTCTTCTGCTTCAAGATCCCAGTTGCCTGGGGGTCAACATCTGCAGTAAGCCACTTAAAACAGACTGAATGCACATTATGTACTGGCTGACCATGGAGAAACTGTTGAATGCAGAATCTCAATTTTTCGCTTACCTACGCCTTTAACATCCTCACCACAAGCCAACCCGGTTTATGATTTTGTAAATGTATAACCTTAACTGCTGACCTACATCTCATATCCAGAATGTGCTATCATGAATACCCCAATTAAATCCAATGCCCTTTGACCGTTCCTAAGGTCTCGTTCTTAAACTTTTGATCACAAGAAATCTGTGTTATTTTGGAAATTCCACCAGGAAGTGTTCTAGCAGTCAGAGCGCAGAGACACCTGGCACAGGTGCGGCTGTGGCTCACTTTGGCCTGTGTAGGCTTGCCAGCTCAAAGCAGGCGACATCAAAGTTCCCACAATAGAAAGAAAACTATAGACAAGCTTATATGTTTTATGAAGCTGACATCAAAGTGTAAATGTCAAAGGTTAGGTTAGGAGCTTGTCTTCCAAAGCGCAGACTTACAGAGCAGTCCTGTTTCTGCATGTGGGATTGTTTAACAGGGCTAGACAGATATTAGAGATAAAAACCGAATTGTGCAAACAACTGTGGAGGTGACAAGAAAAGGCTATTGAAACTGAAAGAAAGTTTGTTTTTAAGCTGTTTTTAGTGGGACGCTGGTTGTGGCTCATTTTGTTAAGCATGTGTAAGCATGTGTACAATAACACCACTACCACGTCTCACTGTTTGTATCACTCTGCAGACAGATGACAACATCTGTCTGCAGAAGTTTTTAACTCTAATTCACATATGATGATCAATGCAAAAGATACAGGATGTTTGTGCACGAGATACAAACTTTGAGGTCGAGGCAGGGCGGTTGAGGGGGCTATTGTTTAGGACATTGAGTCAGAACATTAAGCTATAAAGGTGAAAATAAGACCCACTGTGAGGCTAAGCATATAAACCAATTTATATAAGGCGAAAGGTTATCAGTGGCAGGTTTAATAACGTCTGTTTCCGCCTGTGATCTGTGGCTGCACATGCATGGTGCCCCGAACGTTACAACGTACAATCAGTTATTAACACTGTCAGTTACTTTGTCTTTACAAACAGCATTGGCCTAAACACGTGACCTTCGTACAACAAGGAATAGGTTGTTTTTAACCACTACGAAATGGGTCTACTCAACACTGTGTAATGTGAAAAAACTGCAAATTGAAAAAAAAATTGTTATGTTTTAGATGCCTAAAGGGAACTCTGTAGAAGGAAAAATGTCACATAAAAGATCTGAAGGGGCAGCCCCAAAAATGATTTAAGGGTCTCACGTCGCTTGAAAGAGGGAATGAGGAGAAACTGCAGAGACAGAAGGCGCTTTCGGGGGGTTGAAGGGGCTTTTATTGTAATGGCCGGTTTCATTTCCTGAGTCCCAACGCACACACAGCGTGGGATTAAGAGCTTTCAACTGTACATATGAAGTACAAGTCCTTCCTATTAGATGTTAAAGGTCATCGCCGAACAAAAAACACATAAAAAAAACGACTAGCTTTTTAGGAAGAAAAATGGAGGGAGTGAATCGCACAGAGATGCAAAGAAAGCGGCATCCTCGGCTGATTTTTCTCTCTTACAGTTCACACGGTTCCATATTTTAGTGGCGCTTTTGAAATGCATGATGGGAAGAGAGGTATTAGCCGCAGTAATTCATATGGTAACCCGACGTCTTTTTCAAGAGGAGTGAAGGGGTTGGGGTAGATAATGGCTCTCGGTGGGGAGCATACAGTTGAATTTGATTACAAATGGTGATGAGTCGGCGGGAGATGTCGCAATCGTACACGCATCAGTTAAAGAAAACCTGCCGGACAATATAGTCAGCAGGGGTCCAGAGGAGGTCCAGTAGAAAGCGAATAACAAGAGAGAAACAACCTGTCTTTTTGTTGGAAATGCAGGGTGGATCCAAACAAGTGCACTGAAGGTTACAGAGAGCCATGGGGGACTTCATGCATCTCAATGGAAGCATTTCTACAGGCCAAGAGGAGTCGCTGCTAAGCACACACATGACTATCCTGTTGTAAAACAATGTGGCTTCTCTCTTTTAACCAGAGACAATTGCTCTCTTGTCTTGCTTGATGACAGATAAACTGGTTCTTATGAAGAACCGAATACTCCTCTGCTAGAGAACAGAAGACAGAGGAAAACAATAGTTTCCCACTATAATAGTACGCTCACCGAGGGAAACTTATTAAAAATTGTTTGTGCTGGTATACTGCAGTCGGTTCTTCTGAACTAAGCAAATGCACCTTTATTTGCTTGCATTTTCTAAACATCACACACCAAAGGATTTGTTTGGGATGGTGCAGTATGGTGGAAACTACTGAGTGAATGGGAGGGAAAGGGTGTCTCGTTTTACAATATAAATAAAACTATTCAAATGCTTTCCTTCTATACATCTTTACATATCTATTTACTGTGATGCACTGGAATACTATTAGTTTACATGGTGTGTGAACATGAAATTTCAAGCTACGTATGTTTGCTATACAGATAAATACTTCAGGAAACAAATGAGTGAAACACGATAAGAATATTCAAACTAGTTTACACAATAAAAACACAACCAATCAAGAAACTTTGCAAATGCAAAGTGTCCTGAGGATTATGCTTTCTACAATTCTCACTACAATAAAATCTAGTCTGACAATTAAAATGAAAATGGAACTTAATCCCACATTAACCGCAATATTTGTTTTCAATGATTGTCAAAAACGCACGAAAGGGAAGTTCTTCGTTTCGGACAGGCTGGTTAGAATGAACCGAAACCTCACAGCTGAACCAGTATTACGGGTGTGACATAGCACATGGTGTGTTGAGGGGGGGGGGGGGTAGTTGGGGGAGGGGTGCAGAAGAGAGCTCTGTTAGAACAAAAAACAGATGTTACAGTAACAATTAACTTGTTAGTTGTAAATTCGTTTCGGCTCTCAGATTTTATCAGGAACACAGTCAACGACTCAGTTTCAACAGAAACAACCCTATGGGTACTAACCCCAACTGAATCCGACGCTAATAAAGGCGCATTTAAATTCTCTGAGGAAGATTGTTTTGAAAAGTTAGCTAACATGTGTTGGTAACTGAAGACCACAAACTTCTGAATTAGTTCAGACGCACGCTGCACTTTACACAGAAATGCGTCTGTGAGCACAAAACCACCGCAACGCGCTGTTGCGACCCAACAATCATTCAACACATGGGACCCTATCATTATATCGTCCTTCCTGCCCAAAAGGCTTTAAAGTTGTATCGACAGACGAGCTGGGGCTCACGGTGTCTTATAATAACAGATGTAAACTGGAAGGGTTGAAACGCGGAGGCTTAACGTCATGTCTTTTAGGCTATTTTTACATGTCTATGCTACTGATAAACGCCCCCGTATCGCCACGTAAACCAACGCAGTGACTTAAAAGAGATACGGATGAAAAGACTCGATTAAATTATAGTCATAATCGGTTTAACAGCGATAAACGCATCGAGGTTTACTTTGTGCTCATCTACCCAGTGCATTGTTTCATGTGTGCCTGTGCAATCGAACAGGTGCGAGCAGATGTGGAAAGGGGGAGTTACAGAAATGATATTAAAATATTTACGGATGTAAAACATTTTGGTTAAATATACATAGTTAATGAATGCCGTTTTCCTTAAACAGAAATTATTCTGTTAAACTTTGGGAAACAAAAACTGGCGCGCAGGTTTGCGTCTTACTCATCTTCAAACATCGGCAAATTTTCTTCAGCTGTGCGACACAACGTGCTTAATCTTTATAATTTATATAATGTTATAGATTCACAGCGGCTGCTTGTTACTTTTCAACGGTTACAAATAAGATAGATGTGAAAAGTTAAGTAATTACAGTTTCTTCTATTACACTCGAAATATTTCAATGGAAATGTCAAAGGCGTAACACAACTGTGCAAACACAGGTTCTCAACTCCAAAAACAATGTAAAAGTAACTTTACCTTGATTCACGAGCGACACAGTGAGAAAACACGTTAACAGTGCGGCCCAATGCATCCTTTAGCAGTCAGGGAGTGTGTTCTTACACTTCTAGTCTTGAGAAATATATCCTAGTGCTTTTGCTGAATAGTGCTGTGTGTTAAACAAAACACACCGCAAGCGACGCTAAATTCAAACTTCGGGATTTTTGTCCACGTGCCTCATGTAACATCTGCTATACTCTGTTGAAGCGGCGATGGGCGGTTATAGCTCTGTCCTGAAGCTCCTCCCCTCCTTGTGCGTTAGAAAGTATCAATTGATTTAACCTGCTAGAATACTTTCAACGACACAAACATTATCATGTCTATTATCAACTGTTCTCGTACAGTTTCATTATTTTAAAGCTTGACCAGGTATCATTAAATCAGGGTGTGGTGAGAGACAGCATAAAAGCACTGCATGGAAACCCTTCATGGTCCATTTTAAGTTTCAGCAATTTCTTCACAGGTTCTCCTACACATCTGTTTATTTGGATATATTTCGTTTAAACAGTAAATCATTTATTTCTAGGTTCTTACATGCTTTGCACACAACGGAACAAGCACACATTTCCCAGTAATGTTTACACCTGCCTTGACATACATGTTTAAACTCACAGCCATGTTTGCCTGTGTCTACAACAATGTATAAACCAGTAATATTAACAATACTGGTTGCATTTATCAGATCAGATGCAATAAAAAGAAATTGGATGAATGCAATCAAGTGATGGTAGTATGCACTGGCTGTAAAACAGGTTCAGCTGGATTCTTTCGAGAGCCACCTTCAAAGCCTGATCTCAACCGGGCGAAATAAGAGGCGTATTACATCATTTGCATTTTTTTCTTGCCCTCTAGAGCCATTATCAATCCCTCTCCCTGTTAGCCAAACGTCTTCTTACCTCCTCCTTTGCATTTTATTGCCCCAATATTAGTTGAAATCCCCCTTCACACACATCTCTGTGGCAGGTGGGCACATGGGGTGGGGTGTTCCCTCATCCCATTCAGTTTACATTGGAGTTCCTCACACCTCATAATGACCGGCCTGATAGATACAAGAGTAAATGCACAAAGAACAAAAGCAAACCATGACCATTCTGAGGAGGATAAAGATGAGACCACTGCAGTTCAGGAGGAGTTCATGAGGGCACAGTATCTCTAAATTCACATATGTGTTTTAATTGACACAGTTTTGGAATCACTGTTAACATTAATGCATTGCTTAACATTAACTAACAATAAGCAATATAGTTTTTCAGCACGTATTACGCTAGTCCTTGTTAAGGTTATTAATGTCAATACAATAGAGGGCGACAATGTTTGATTTAAAATCTATTAGTAAATGCTGA
The DNA here is from genome assembly GCF_015846415.1 of Triplophysa dalaica. NCBI lineage: Eukaryota > Metazoa > Chordata > Actinopteri > Cypriniformes > Nemacheilidae > Triplophysa > Triplophysa dalaica. The sequence goes on along the minus strand of NC_079550.1, from coordinate 11,423,237 downwards.
AATGAAAAATAATTTAGATGAATAAATACTGTTGTTCATTGTAATGCACTACCCAATTTTCAAGTGCCATTCTATGTTTATTGAATGCATTAAAATGAAATTCAAGTCATCAGTTCACATTTACATTTAGTCATGTAGATGCATTTTTCCAAAGCCACTTACAAATGAGGTAAGCAATAGAAGTTTATTTATATAGAAGAAGCATATGAGGTGATATACTGCAAGTATAGTGACCATGGTCTCCACCAGATGAAGATTTGCCTGTCAGACGAGAGACGCAAATGAGCCAAGCCATTTAATCTGGCATTTTGGAAAGAGTAAAACATTACATTATCCTTCCGTACGAAAGAAATATAATTAAGTCAGCCATTTCAAAGAGTGTAAATGAAAGTCTCTACAAGCAGCAGGGCCTCATTCAAGGCAATAGATTGTAGGAGAGAGTGGAGAGTGATAGTACGACCCTGAAGTAATCTACTAAAGGTCTGTGGGAGGTGTTGATACCAGTGCAAGTCAATGGCCAAACTCAAATGCATGAATGCTTCTTTATTTCATCTGCTTTATAGTGAGACCTAGAAGACTGGGTGTATTTGTATTTTTTTTTAATTGTCTCCTTTTTTGCATATTTTTTAAAGTATAAAACCACTGCATTGAGAAGCACAGACTCATATTAGGCATATTAGCGTTATCGATAATCCTAGAGAGGACGTATTTTTATATGCCAAACCCGGAAACAAGTAAGCATTTTAGCATTTCCGGTTCCATCGCCTGGAAGTCGTGTTTTTTTAATGGGTTTTTGGTTAAATGCCTAAAATCTAAATCTTTTTTCATTTTATACTATGACATGAACCAAACCAGTTATAACCCGCTCGTGATTTTTAAAGCTTTATTGTGTCTTTAAAACTGTGGTTGCTTACACGTTGCTTCTTTGGCGAGGACATTAAACGTCATCACGCATGAATCCAATGCAATATGGACAAATCTTTAAAAAAGCAGATGGATATTAATTCACACAGTAATTACTCACGTTTTTATTAAAATAGTCGGAATCTTGGTGGTGGTGACGTTGATATCGAAACTATTGTGTATAGTTTCATGCTATTTTTTTCATTCTGATGACTGTCCAACAGAAATATTATGTTATAATAATGAAATATTATAACAGTGTTTTAATTAAGACATTAAATGAATGCATAATATTACATAATAGAGACACTATCAGACTTTCTGTATAAAGATTCCCGGTTTGATCTGAGGATTTACATTTTCATGATTTACATGTTAAAAAAGAAAGAAAAAATGTAAACTGACAAGTTCATGGTGCATAGAGTTTTATAATAGTTTCTCGGGCAGATTAGCTGTTAAATTGTACTGGTAAATTGTGCTGAGCCCTAGGGAGTCTAGATCCACCATGAGAGCTGGTTCAGATGAGGCTTTGAATTAGCTCAAAGATTAGTGTCTCTGGCCTTGAAGCGATATTGAAAGATATTCCAGTTTCTGATTTTGAGAACAACTTCATTGCACTTGAATAAAGAACAGATGAGCACATTGCTCAGCCCCAGGCTTTGAATAACAAGGTGGCATCTCCTGCACGCATTGGCTTTTTCAGTAGACTGTTTGCAAATGAATATGTTAGCATGTTAATCAGAAGTATTCTACAAAAAACTGGAATAATATGCCGCCTTAACTGCCCCAAAGTTATTTGAAAACAATGGCAAACCAATCCATTCATTTGAGTGAACTGTTTAAGGAGAATGAAAGCATATTCAGTATGCAAAATATATGTTATTGGCCATAAAGCTAGAAAGGAAGGAAAGGGAGGGCCAGTAATTGTTTCACAGACCTGCCATAATGGTATGTTTACCCTTTTCAGTAACTTCAGTAATTTATGTTTCTTAATGGTTACAGGAATCCATCAGTTTTTAGTCTGTAATGGTTGCAGACCATCTCATAACATTAGCCTTTTAAAGAGAGAGTTTCCCCATGACCTGACAATGCAAACCGTCCATTAACAACCCCCCCCCACCACAAACACACACACACACACACCTCTATATCCTTTATATGAGTTTATAGCCCTACTTTACCGAGGAGTCTTTTTCGCTTTCTTTCCTTATTGTGCCATTTCAAACTGTGCCATTATAACGTTTCAAATGGAGGATTACATTTTATTGCACCTTCTCTTACACTTCAATTATCCCGAGGTGTTTTCACTTAGACTCATTTATTTAGCATTTACAAAAGAGTATAGAATGTGAAATAAAAGCTTGGACTTCATTTGTAAAATGCTTACAGGAACAGAATCACAGTTTAAGTGTGTTTTTGTGTTAGGAGAAAAAAACCTTTTATGAGGGGGATTATGATATTGCAGGCATATAAATATTTAATAACTCTTAAAAGGACCTGAAAGGAAGTCCTTATGCCTTTAATTTCTTTGATGTTCTAAAGGAGATCACCCCCATCAGGTCATTGATGTAAAATTTTGCCTGTCTCAGATGCGTTACTTTATAGTGCAGAAGATTTACTGTATTTAATTCACACATTACTTACCGTAAAGGAGATTACTACCTGCAGCGTGGAATCAAAGTGTTTTTTTTCTCTAAGTGCTAACAACCTTTTTTTGTAACCCTATATTCTGTTTTTATGAAGCCTTTATATGTGGTGACTTAAATAAATTAACCCTTGTATGCTGTTTATGTTTTTGTTACAGCATTTTTTTGTTTTTAAATCAATGAAGGCATAACATTTTATGTAAAACTACTTTATATTAATATCAATTAAAAGCAACATATTGAGAGCATAAAGACAGCATATAGACAATACATAGAAGGTTCTAGAGGTAACAATATTGCCCAATATTACCTTCCGGTAGACCTCCGCAAACACTACAACTGTTGAGCTGTTTTAATTTAATATTATTATAGGCACGGTGGGTGATCCTGTTTGGAAAATATCTTTTTCATGTTGGTTAGAAATCTCTTTACACCCTGACAGGAATCAAGAAGTAGTGGTCAAAAAATATTTTTATAATTATATTTCGTCTGTGAAAGGAGTAGAACCAATCAAAACGTTCTGGCTGAATGCTGTGACTGGTCATTATGTACATTTTCAGCCAACATATTTTGCATACCACTTCGCACCCTGTTCACAGACATTACACGTCATCAGCACTGCAGCGGGCACACGTCCGCTCTGTCAATGCAGGGAGAATGGCGGACAATCTGCAACAATCAAACTTTCCTGCATAAATAACAACAAGTAAATCTACAAAACGAAAGTCAGTTTTTGAAAAATCAGTGATGAAAAATCGTCTGGATCACGAAAGACGAAAAACTTGAATTGACATCGGTTCAGATTTTACACGATGGAGACAGCTGTGGCAGGCAAAGGGTCTGAAAGATGATACCATGGTTGCCAGCTTTCTTTTGGACAGGTAGGCCTATGCACATGCTTTGAGAAGATTTTTTAAGAGTTTGTTATTCGTTATGGATTTACGAAACACATTCATGACAGGGAATCGCTTAGTGCTTCAGTGCTAGCAGGCTAATGTCAACACCTTTCCAAATCAACCACTCCACATTTAATATACAATCAAATCAACATGAATATAAATTAAATATTAAATAAATTGTTTTATTATAACCAAACACAGACTGTAAATTTGGACAGGTGTGTACGTCCAATGAAACCCTCTGATTTATATTTGGTTAATATTTTCATTTACCTTTGTCAAATCACATTTATAAAAATGTCATTTTTGTTTAAAAATAGACTAAAAAAGTCTATAAAGAGTCTTAAAAAATCCCCATAGAAGTCTGTATTTGAAATAAACAAGTATTAACATTTTTTGTAAAAATATATATATGTACTTTAGTACAAAATAAAAAACAGTTGAGTTTGGTCTCTTAATATATTTATATATTTTTCAATGGTAAACTAAGGCAATTTAATACTGTCCTCCATAGCCACCAAAATCCACTTTTTAATTCATACATGCTGATGCTCACACATTACCTCAGATAATGTTTGTCACATTCATTGGGCATCAAAGCACACATGGATGTTAGATGCTCAGGAATCCTGACAAGTAGAATTCTGGAGTCTGTCAAACGAAGAGCAGGCGTCCAGATAAAGACCGATATCTGAAACTGAGATCAAGATATCAGACAGAAAACAGACCCAGGCCCAAACAAACAATCATGTAAAGTGGTATCTGGATGGTTGTTGTTGTTTTCCTTTGATGGGCACCACCTCTTCAGACAGAAACCAAGCTACACAACAGAAACAAAACACAGCGATCACAAAGGCTAGACATGAAGACTCAAGTGATCAGTAAATAGAGTGATGGGGAATCACTTCATATATGTGAGTCAGTAGCAGGGTGTTTCTACGCTAGTAAAACTAACCAAATAAAATAATTTGTGCTTTTTTTGCTTGAGATTGTTATAGATTGACTGTCTTCCACAAACTTAACAGTGGAGAGTGAAGAATCACGGCACCGAGGAGAGGACCAGAAATGTACTGAAACATGGTATGAAAATGGTTGGTTGTCAGAGATTTCATTTCATGTTTTGTCATAAAATAGCTTCTGTCACATCAAAGATTCAATGAAAGAGGCATTTGTGTAAAGGATACTGTTGGATACACGTCTCAGAGTTCACAATTCACACAAATTAATTTTATTAAGGGAGGCTCAACAATTTCTAAGGAAAAATCAATGGGAAGATTTATTGTTTCCTCTCATTCCATTAGTGAGATAGCAAGTCAAAAGATAGGAGGAAAAGATTTACAATAATTAGAACAAAGATTCATGACTCTGAAACAAGATAGGGGAAAAGATCATGGAAAATGTGAGGAAATACATATTTTTAGAGTCAATTTGCCTGTAAATGCATTTATATGTTACAGAAAGAATGTTAAAGAGAGGAACTAGCAACTGGAAAACAATGTAGTAAATGTTCTATGGGTCATACACAAAATCCTCAGGAAAATAGTATGAAAATATAAAAAATTTCATCAGCAGATACACATGTTGACAAGCTTCATTCTGCTGCATTCAATTAAGCGTATTCGTTGGATTTGTGATTCTTTGTAGGTGAAACCAAGGTCTTTTTGAGATCCTGTCATGCCATTGACTGAATTTAATACTGGCGTTTTTTCACACAAATACAGCTCTTTGCGCTTTTCAGACGTTGGTTGCATTCCAACTGGGGTCAATCATCCGCTCCACATTTCAACAACCCAACACATCTGCCCTAAAAAATCTAACCAAACGTCATCACAATTGTCACTTGTCATTCACTCAATACCTCTCTGTCTTTTGCTCTTTCTCTGTACATGCATTCACTTCCTTACAGTGTTCCGCTTAGAAACATGATCATTATAACAGTAGCTTTTATAGCTCTGTGAATAGACAGACGCTTTCCTTTTCAAGTTAAACTCTATTTCGTTTGTGCAAAGTTTTTCTGGGATCTGAACAACGACATAGTCTTTTATACAGAGGATATTCTTCTATAGAGCAGGATGGCTATTGTGCTCTAAAGTGGAAGGCTTTTGGATCTCCTTAGGCTATAAATCTTTAATCAGTGGTTGTCTTGGGCTTCTCTCACTTCTTATCCCTTTTAAAAGAAACTGTGAACCAGTTAGACTTGTTTTGAATGACTCATATTGACTTCAAGCAGAGCTGCTGCTCAATATTATGTCATAGTTTGAGCACTGTGACAAATTTAAAGTCATAAAATGAGGAGCACAAAAGGGTGTTCAGCCTTTGAAATTCCTGTTTGCAAATTTATAAATGATTATTTTATAGTTAATAATGAACAAGTCTATATTGAGACGGACATAACTGATACCATGCATGTCTGTATCTCCTCTTTGCTCCGTTTCTCTGAAACGCGCAGATTTCTTTACAAACTTTATCGCTAGGTAAGGTGAGGAGTGCTATGACTGGCCAGTTAACCAGTGCGTATTGGTAGAATACTGCAAGCATGTGACAGAAATGTAACGCCTCTTACCATCCAAAGCAAATGTACTGACAGGTACGCCCACCTTAATTGCCTAAACATTTGGGCGGGTTTGGTCAAATCATACCCCGAACTGACGTAGATTTGTGGGGGCGTTGTTACACAAGGCGTTTCAGGCAGGTCTGGGTGAGCATTCGCTTTTAGATAGAATGCATGTTTTTTTCCGACACTTACATTTTTGCAATTTTACGTGTCTAATACATGCACGGGCAACTTATAACACACCAAAGACACATAAAAACACGTATTCACTCCATATGACCCCTTTAAAACTCAGAATTGTCAAAAATATAATTGTCCTTTTTTCTATGTTAATAATTGTGGAGATGTCCCTAATATTGATTGTAACAGTCACGGATGTAAAGCAGATAGTATATGGATAGTCATGTGATCATGCATGTTCAAACAACACAGACTACTGATATGACTTCATGTCTTATATTTTTCGTATTTACAATTTGATTATTTTTGTGTTAAGGATTTAAACAAGGTTATTTTAGTTTACTAAAATTAAAACATTGAAAACGTTTCTGTTCATTGAAATCAAATAAAAGATTGACTTATAATGATTGGGAAAACTTAACTAAGCATTTTTTTTAATGTTGCCTCAAAAATAAGTTTTAGCACTAATAATAGACAAACTAAAATAAAAATTATTTATTCTTATATAGCATCATAAAAAATAAACAAATAAATTATTAAATGACAAACGCATATACCAAAATTGTTAAAACATATTAAAAAATCTTAAAATACAAATAAATAATTATAAAACTAAATAATTAATACTAAATAAAGCTAAAATCAAGACTATAATAACTCATATTTTTAATTAGAAAATAATTTCTATATGCACCTGCGATGGCAATGTGGTTATCTCCAACTCTGTAACAACAACCAAATACCACAATCATTGTGCCATATCTTTATGCGTGATGATCGTTTGCGTGCTGAGCCGGTATGTTTTAGTGGCAAGCATTTTCACAAGTCATTCGGGTCACCACGATACAAATTGACACTTGCCCTCCGTACCAACCACTCAATGATTCACATGCCAGACCTTTGCTCCATCTAAGTCCGTGACCATATTGCATCCTATGTATAATGCAATACGTTTTTTTACAACATAGCAAAGCCTGCAGGCATTATGCATTGTGTCTAGGCCCCATAATAAATTATGAAAGTTGACTAGCTCCTGAGCAGCTGGAGCAGATTGAGAGACGTGTGGCTGGAGCTGGTCTACACTCGGCAGGGGGTCTGCTGTGGGGTGCAGTCAACCATCTCAACCCCAACTGCTGGCACGGTCTGGCGCCTCGGACCAGGACTCTCTGTTACATCTAGGTCAGAGGGCATACATGAGTATTGCATTCCTCTGGTGCAATATTTCCTTGTAAGACCCCACTGTGATTCGGTACAAAAAGCCAAAAAAAACAACAACAAGGAAACAAATTTAGACTACTGACCGCATTCACATTTATTACAGAATGTGAATGCAATGTTTTCAAAAAGAAGTTGCAACAATCATAATGTTTCCTAATTTACAATTTACATGAAATGTGGCGCTTTTTTAAGTTTTAAAAGGTTTTTGTCGCTAATGATGTTTGAGCTTCGAAATGCAGCTCGAAATAAAAACATTTTTTTGCTCATGAAGTTTTAGTGAGGATGAATAAAAAACATCAATAAACATCATTCAATAACTAGTTAAATAAAATAATAATATTTTTTAATGTTAAGCTTTGGAATTGTATTTTTACTTCACAAACAGCCATAAGGTGAATAAAAATATGATACCATATAGAAAATAAAAACAAAACTGCACATAGGGTGATAACACAGATGACCGCATAATGTGTTGTTTTGGCACAACCCATGTTTCTGAACCATAATACAATTGTGACTAAAATGTTTTAGATGACGGAATATTACATTTAACTCTATTATTGTATCACAGTCTTCTGAGAAGGACAAAGGCAGACCCATCTGTCTGGATATGATAGAGTGCATCAATGTTTTATGATCCCTTTCTTGCCGGTAATTTCTTGCAAACTCCATCTTACAAAATGACATCACATGTCTGCTTTCGATACATCTGCTCTATTAATTAGCCTAACCCTGCCATCTAATTTAACATCACGTGAAATTGCATCATAGAGATTTCCATTACGAAACAATAAATCATCCCTCACATATTACTTTTAACCATTGCATCTTTAATTGCAATCCCTCTCATGAAGACACACCAGGAGTTTCTTATAAAAACAAGTAGTATAGCTTGGCTTTGTCCTGTAGACATTAACATTGAAAAAAACAGGTATAGTTCTGTCGTTTTAACTTTACCCTGAATAGCTAAAAAGGGATTTACCCAGAGGACTGGCATCTTCTTAAACCCTAATGCTTCTCCTCATATATTATTCTCATGTATTAACTTCCTCATCATCATATAATGAAATAATTTTTTTGGGTGAATTTATCATGACCTACTTAGCACCACATACATTTTTAATTTGACAGAGCAAGTCATCTCGTTCCTTAATAACACGTGAATATATTACTTTACAAAATGCTAACTTAAGTTAATTTAATGTTTATTGCATTTACAGTTTTTTCAGAAACGTGTGTTTCAAGCTTACACAGACATGTAACAGACTAACTTCTATAATGTTTATTATATAGTGTGACTGTAAAGAAATATAAATAGATGAATATGTAAACAGAGTTTTTGGTTAATTGAGTAATACAATAATAAAAACAAGAAGTATTAAAAAACACTTGGATGCCACAAAAAATGTGTTTTTTGTCCGTATTAAATGTTTAACAAAGATTTTTGTAAAATTTCAAACCAATGTGTTGTTCGTTTTCCTCATAAAGAGATGAGGCTCCCTCTAGTGGTGTCCAGTGTTAACATAACAAGACACCACAATCCTACAAGCCTAATTTACGACTTTGCATGAAACAGAAGGAGAAAATGACCAAATGAAAATTTCAGGAAAAAAATATATCCGGAAGCAAACAGGTTCCACAGGTTCAAATACCAGATTTTATTCTTGAATGTTACATTTGCTGAAGCATCCAAAAGCATGCCTACAATCCCCATTGCAAAATTGCACTTTCCCTCCATATTAATAGATACAAGTTTACTAACTAAAGCAGGGCTCTTCATGCAGCACTTACAATAACTTTACGAAGCAAAGAAAGGATTTCCTCTTATTCACTTTTTAAAACTGTCAATCCTAAAACCCTGAGATCACTACTTTCAGAAAACTTAAAACAGGTCACTCGCCACTTCAAAAAATGCCCTTGTTTAAATTTCCTCTTGAGATTTTACATCTCAAATTCTTACCAAAACCCTTCAGACTACATGTGTTTTATTAAAATGTAGCTCTGTTGACCCACTATATAAAATATGAAGTACATCAGTATATTTTTAAACGTAAATAAAAGCATTCATTCAGTATAACATTCTCTATCAACCCAATATACTTTCTTTAATCCATAACTACAGCATAGTACTCAACTGCTATTTTTTCCTTAAATAAAGCAGATTTAACCTTTCCATCCTGTTCTTTGAAAAACGTTTGATCCTGAAAGTCAGACATTGCAATAGCATGTGTTCCCACCTCCACCAGCACTGTTTTATACTACATAAAAGAGCTCTGGGACTCTTGGCAGTTAGCGTAGCATCTTGAGTTTGCGATAAAATGACACAGCCATGAGGGCCGCAACAGTGCCCACAATGACCAAAACAGCCAGAGCGACACCCAGTCCTACCGAGGCGCCATTTCCATTTTCCTTTTGAGTACTGGCCTGGGCTGTACATAGATAGACAACATGTTATTACTAGAGATTACCAAAATGACTTATTTAATAAATGTACTTATTATTGCGATAATGCAGACTTACCTCCATTCGTGGTAAGAGCTACAAGAAAAAACAAACAATTATGAGTTATTTTCCAGTTAAAGTTATGTGTATTGAAATAATTTGAGAGGCATAATGTAAAAATTGAGTCATAAACATACGTGTTTCTGCTAGAGTCCTAATAGGTCCTGATGTGATGAGGGTGGTATCTGAAACTCCATCTTTTATTGTCGTGGTTTGTGTGTCTCGTCTCCTCCTGCATTGCTGCTCATTGAAAAATGACACGAAGGTTCAGCCAAACCACACGAGACATTTCTTTCAGTTTAACAATTTGTGTATCTATGATAAACATAACCTTGTCTCACACTTTAAAGAGCAGTAATACCTTAAACTGGGTGCAGGTGGCGCGTTCACACAGTCTGGTGATGCAGTGGAGGTAATAGGTGGAGATGGTCTGGTTCTGCTGCTCAATAAAACGGAAGGCCGGGAAGCTGAAGCGTGCTCTCTGGCTGTCACCGTTCTCCAGCATGGTGGTCAGCTGATCCCTCGAGCACCTGTAAATCTGTATATGTTACTGACTGTGAGGTCAAGTTCGATGCAATAACTTGCACATAGATTCTAGTTCTGAGCTCAACACCCGGAGATGACATAACCAGCGGAGTAGTGTAGTTCACATCCTAGAAAGAGAGGGTCAAAATAAAAATAAATGAATAAAACTATGATGAAATAATGATGTATTTTTTTTGTAAAACAAACACATTATTGTACATACTCTGAAGAGCCGCATGCTCAAAGTGCTAATGAAGCTACCGTTGTTATCCTTTACTGCAATGGAGGACGACGACCTGTAGAGGGAAGTAAAAATGAGATTTTAGCGCAGCTTCGCGCATCTTGTCTCGGTCTCCTTGTGTCCCATAAAAGTAAAACTTATAATTACAAACGAGTTATTTTTTTAAGACTTATATGCATATTCAAAATATTTTATAACCTGTGGGATAATTCAAAATATATAAAGACTTAAGTTATAAAAACTTTCATCAAACACAATAACGCTCACATTTATAGATATAGCAGTCGCTTTATTGAAGAAGACAACAGTACATTGCAGAAACACATTTTTGGGGTGTGCTCACCGGGACTCGAACCCACTTTGCGTCGCTCAACGGCCCAGCAACGGCAAATACAGTAGCACTAATTTACTAAGATTAAGTCGATTAAATGTTTTAAAACTTACACATCAACTTGTGTATTGTTGATCAGGTATTCGAGTGGATATGCACACGAGTAAAAATATTTCAGCTCAGCATTGTAAGTCACGGTTCCCAATGTGGGGTCGAAAGATCGGACCACCCCGCTGACGTTAACCGTCTGGATATTAGAGAAGTCCGAGAATAGGCCGGTGCCTGGAGCGCTGGTGGTCTAAATGCAGAAAGAAAGACAATTAGCACGAGAAGTAGCCGAATTTTTTATCAAATCATAAAATTAAAACAGACTTATTTAACTACACGCGGTACGGATGCTAGAGTGTCAACACTGCCCCCTGTTGGTAAGATCGAATCATTAGCGTATGTGATACACTCACCAGGAAGACGCTGCCACAAGCGTCCGCTTGCCTGACGGGGAAACTGTAGCGCACCACTGGAGGACTGGCAGTCGCGTCCAGGGTTCCTCGACACAGCGGGTCGTTTCCCATTTGGTTCAAAATCAACAAGCTCTCATTATATCCTGTGTAAATGACCGGGCAAACCTGGATGGCCAAACTAATAGACTCGGTCCCGCAAGACACTGCGATGTCAGTGTACTCTGTCAAAGAAAGAACATCTTTATTAGACCACGAGACCATATAAACAGCACTCAGTCATTAAGTTGCTTCCTTTACAAAAATGAATAATGGTTTAACTAAACCAATAGTAAATGCAATGTTAGACCATTTGTGGTAAAATAAGCATCCACAAATTTTCTAAAGGCAAGTTTAACCATGATATTAGTTGAACCGTTGTAATACAAATCATTTTGCACATAAACCCTGATGTTCACTTTACTTTTGCTAAAGTAAAACCACAGTCATTTCAAAGCAAAAAAAGTAAAGGGTGCACAAGGTCAATACCTGGGCGCCTGTATTGAGATCCACAGTCGGCAAGAGATAGTGTCATGTGGCCTTTTATGAGCGTAGCCAAAATGATGAGGCCGAATAGAGCCATGCCAGTTATCTTTCCTTTATCAACGTCAAACTAAACCAAAAATAATGATCAAACAAGCAACCTGTGAAAGAATCCCTGCTGTTTCTAGTAAGATCCTTAACGTTTCTGGTGGATTAAATCTGACTGATATCTGTTCTTTATATAGTCTGGATGTGTAAGAAAAGTTGGTTAATACACTTCCGAAGGGTTGGACCAAAACAGGGTCATTTGCCATTTAGTGTGGTTGCTTGAGAGAGAACAATTCACTTTTGTGGCTAAGGTACCATGGTCTTTACCTTGAGGCAAATGATGAAACCTTACACATCACCTTCAAAGTCGTCTTTGACCACTGTCTTTGTTATTTTCTATGGCTCTTGAACATTCTGTAACATATTAACACGTAATTTAATAAACTATGTGAATATTGAGGACGCACGCAATATGTCCCTTCTTCTTTTTGGAGTGTATGTGTCTATAAAAATGACATCTGAACATTGATGTTTGTTATCTCAAAACCATAAAGGACTTTGCCTATAATTAAACATTTTTTAACGTTATTTCTTTAAAAAGTTTTGTAATTCCGAAACGACAGATTTCAGCAAATTGAACTGCGATAAATATGGTTTTTTTTTTTATATATAATTTTTTAATCATCATCATTTGTATAGTCATTGTTTCTGTAGCACAGTACCTGCTCATAAGATAAAATCTGGGAATGATGGTATTTTATTTTGTTGGTGTTAAAATATGGTATAGGCTAAATATTCATCATCTGTGGAATTGTAATGTGAACCTGTCAGCTGAGCTACCTGGGAAGGACAACATTTTTTCTAATTAGGGTCAAATCAGAGTATGGTGTATTGGGTGTATCCTTTCCTCTATTGTTAAAGGATACAAAACCATGGAAATTGTTATAGACCTAAAAATAAACAATGCTGGCCGTGACGTATTCAGCTGAGATCTTTACAATTATCTGTCCATAGAAGAAGGCTATGGTCACATCCGTTGGTCCATAACATTGTTTACATCATCTAAAAAATAACAAGCCCGCTGTACTATAATACCGCATTAGACATATTCTGAAAGATAATTGTTTTGATTTATTGCTAATTTTGCCATATTAAATGCAGTTTGTATAGGTCTACATCGATAGCTTTGAGATGAATATGTATATTGTAATTTTCACAATTTTATTTTGTGGCTTAAATAAAAAAGAATCAAAACATAAATTCAATATTTTAGACAAACTTATGTTATGTTGCAGATCACCTTTTGCAGATATGATATAACAAATCAAAGGAAACAAAACAATATGAGACATTCCAGCAATGTCCCTATAGCGTAACTATTGTTGCTGTCCTTCCGAAATCTCGGACGTCCAAATTTGCTTTTTTTTAGGAAATGATAGTTCTAAAAGGGATAGTTCACCCAAAAATTTAAATTCTGTCATCATTTACTCACCCTGATAAATAACTTTGTTCCGATTAACATAGAGAAAGATATTCTTCATAGTATGAAGAATTAAATGCTAGTCAAAGGTGGCCGAGAACTCTTTGTTTTCCTAAATTCTTAAATAGATCTCATCAAAATGTCCCAGAACTGAAAATTGATGACATTCTCCCAAATATCCTTCTCTGTGCTCATTGTAACAAAGAAATGTATACAGGTATGAAACAACCTGAGGGTGAGGAAATTAACTATCCCATTAAGCCATCTGTTTCTCATTTGTATCTCTCTGTTTGCCCTCACAATCCATCTAATGTTCATTTCAAGCACATGTATACAATCAGAAAATCAATAAGAACTCATGAAAACTCATCATCATGTATGAATATTATCACATCAAGACAAAGGATCACTGACCCTAAACAGGATAGTATCAAACTGAGGTATTTTAAATGGGAAAAAGTCAAACGGACGCGTCAATATTTACAAGGCAGGTCAATACCATATTTTTAAAAGGCAGACCATATGAGAGCACTATGGAAATCAGATTAAAATGCAATCATAGGAATATGACGAGAAAAAACATCTGTTGTGACAGATGTCGATTATAGTGGAAAGTACATAAGAACCATTTTTTGGTTCCGCAGAGTATCATTCAGTCCTTCTAACCTTTTTATAATCTGAAGAACCTTCTTTCGCCACAAAGAACCTTTAATGAAACAGACATTTTTTTCAGACCTTGAAGGTTCTTTATGGAACCAAAAGATTCTTCTATAGCATCGAAGAACCTTTTGAAGTACCTTTTTTTCAAGAGTATGTTGGAAATAGTAGTATGTTTTTATCCAGAAATATGTATTGACACCTTCAGTATATAATTTACATAATGCCACAAACGATCAAATATGTACTGCAAATGACACAATTATCTATTCGTCCTTGCTTATTCAAACTAGCGGACCTGCTTTTTGTGCAATGAAAAGCAAGCAAATAATCCATGTCATAGAGATAAAAAATACCCCTTTAAAAAAATATTTTACCAAATGATCCTTAAAACAATCTTTTGATCAAAAAATCTAATTCAACCATGGTCAAAGTCTGAAGATCATCTGAAGTTTGAGACCCCTGTCAGACTAGAAGGGTTTGGTTTCCTGAGCAGCCTGAGGGACAGGATGAAGAGACCCAGACTCATCACTCCCAACACAACCACACCCGACATCAAGCTGCTGTTCACAGCGTCCCACTTCTGAGCGGAGCTGTTCACTGAAGAAGCAGAAAAAATACAGACTGTGTTCCGTAACTATTTACTGTTGTCATGTTGCTTATTAAAAAATATACATATATCTAGAACATGACACTAGTTTTTACCATTCAACTGTGAAAACAGCTGATGTCTAACACAGAAAAGTTTCAGAAGGCAGTGGGGGGTTGTGACTTTAGCCACTTGTATTCTTAATAAGCAACATCTTACCGAGATGTGAATTGTTGGTTGGCGTTTCATCTACAAGACAGTACAAGATGAACAGAAAATATTTAAACACTTTGCGCACATGGATTAAGGTGATAAAGCTGATAAAAACGGGCTCTCACCGCTTCTGGTGATTATAGGACCTGCGGTTATGACTGCGTCCCCAGAGGCTGAACCTGACACTACATGATTCTCTAGTGTGTCCCTCCTCCTGCGCTTTCCACAGATCTGCAACACAATAATATTACAGGTAGAGACTGTTTAACTTTGTCAATAACATATAAAACATAAAATGCAACAAAAGAAGAAGATCGATGTGTAGGTTACCGGCATTAGCATCGGGCAGTCATCTGCTCGACAAAGCTTTGTAATACAGTGCAGGAACAAGGTGGACATCTTCTGGTTTTTATGTTTCACAAAACGGAAGACTTCGAACGCAAAGCGGCCCATTTGACTTTTTCCATTTTCAAAAACAGTCGTCTGTGGATCTTTGTAACACCTATATAAATACCCAGAAAACAGAGTATAAGCCCTCTTAAAACTTTTGTCATACACATGCAAACACGCGCACACACACACACACACACGAACGCACACACACACACACAAACACACACAGATTTCATCCAAAAGGTCTTTGTGCACTGTTTAACAGACAGTTTAGCAGCTACTAACTGGGTTAATGGGCACATAATTTCAGAAGATACAAAATTACCCAAAGAAAAGGTCGTAGCGTATTTCATCATTCGGGTTCCCCGAGGGAGTGGAGTAACAGTGATCCATCAGTACGTTCCACCTGTGAGGAAAAGTCATTACTGCCGTTAATGGGATTCTAATCTCAAATCTCTGTTGCAACCAAAAGGAAACAGACAATGGGGCCCTTTTGTTAGTGAAAATCAGATTGAGGCTTGGTTGCTCAAACACGGATTATTTTTAAGAAATCAGTCAGAAGTCTGAATTTCTCACAAGTTTACCTTATCAAGCAGGTTAGAACTTGTAGACACATTTTACATGCACATGTACATTTTTGTCCAAAGGGAATGGTTCATTTAAGGTAGGATATACATTTGATCATTCTTTGTGTTTACTGGGAATTGAACTCATTGACCTTGCTCAACATGCTCATGATATGTTGCATACCAAAAAAAGTACTGTAATTTCTGTTTTAAACTGCGAGATACCTCCTGTCCAGATTGGTAGCTTTAACCGCAGCAAACACTCGGGTCTTTAAAGGGAGGCCGGACATAGGTATAGAGATCAGCTGACTAAAGGTTGAGTCCTGTAAAAATATTACATTGAGAAAGTAAGCAACATAACTCCAAATATACAAAAAACTAAACTTTAATCTAGATGATAATTTTTTTTTTTTAGAATAAATAGCATACTCAGTGTACATACAGTACAGCTGCGGAAAAAAAATACTTTCAGTTTTTCTGAATTTACTATTTATATTGTTTAATTCTGTGAACTACAAACAACATTTCATATAAATTACAAAAACAAATATTGTTTCTGTTTGCATTTATTAGCAGAAAATGAAAACTGGAGAAACAGGTGAACATAACAGAAAAGATGCTCTGGATTTTCAGCACAGTTTTTCATGTGTCTAGTCATGCTGTCAGCCTTTCATGTAGCTGTTGGATGATTTTATATTTATTTCCGCAGCTGTATATACTTTAGTACACATCTATGATGTAGATAGTATATATTTGTCACTTACATTGTAAAGAGTTAAACTAAGTGTGCTCAGGAAGGTACCATTGTTGTCTTTTACTGATATTGCAGCAGATGAACTGGAAAGGAGGTTGATCACAGAAAAATATATCAGCATAGTCTCTACACAGCAGAAAGTATAAAAAGCATACTTTTTAAGTTTTTTAATTCTATTTTGGATTGTTCTCCCCGAAAAATGAAAATAAATGTTGTTTCAAACCCATTGCTTTTTTTCTTCAGTCACCATTTACTTTCACTTATAGAAAAAGATGCAATTAAAGTAAATGGCGAATGAGGCTGTGACATCTGCTTTTCGCTGTGCTCTTGCATCCTAAAACACGACTAGATCAAGAAAAAAAATGAAATGGGTTTATCACAGATTTTTCATTTTTGAGCGAACTCTCCCAACAGTAACAGTAGGCGTACAGTAATGTTAAGGTGGTATTAGAATTGTAGCAGGGCGAATCAGGGTGTTACTCCTCACAGATGGCAGGAAAGACTTACGATGCCAGCTGGCTGTTGTTGAGCAGGTACTCCAGAGGATAACTACAGCTGAATTTAAACAGCAGACCTGGCAAGTAGCTGATGACAGTTGGAGGGTCCGGGGTGTCAATGTAGCCCGATATGTTCCCCATCTGGACCATGGAGATGTTTCCATAAGCATTGTAGCCTTGAGATGTAGAAACCTACCCACACATATAGAAAGATATGAAGAAGCACTCATTTGAATATTTTCCTTTCTTTTTATAATTTCAAAATCACAAAAAGAAAAAAATAATGCAACAACATAATGCAAAGTACAGAAAATCTATTCTTGAAATCATAAGACAAAGGTTTGTGTCAAATCTCTTTGAATTATGGCTCTCGTGCAGGTTATATGTGACCATGGACAACATAACCAGTCTTGTGGGTCAATTTTTCAAAATTGAGATTTCTACATAATATGAAAGCTGAATAAATAAGTTGTTAGAATAGTACAATATCTGGCTGAGAAACAACCATTTAAATCTCAGGAATCTAAGATTGCAAAAAAATCTAAATATTGAGAAAATTGCTTTTGAAATTGTTAATCGGGGGCACTAATTAACAAAAATACAGTTTTTTTATATTTAAGGTAGGAAATTTACAAAATATCTTCATGGAACATGATCTTTACTTAAGATCCTAATGATTTTCCGCATAAAAGGGAAAACAATAATTTTGACCCATTCAATGTATTTTTGTCTTTTACTAAAAAATTTCTGTTGCTATTTAAGACTGGTTTTGTGATCCAGGGTCACATAAAACAAATAACTTTGACAATACTACAGTACAGTAATGGGGTAAGATTCATCCATGCCTAAAAACAATACCATGGTATTTATTAAGTGGAATATATCTCTCACCACCAGCGTGTTCCCACAGGACTCCAGAGTGCTCAGACTGATGCTGAAGAGCATGGCTGTGGGGAAGGTGTTATTGTTAATGAAACCTCTGCATTGGACGTCTCCATGGCGACCATTCAGCACCAGGTCAACATCAGTGTATCCAGAGTATAGCACAGGGCATAGGTTAATCTTTAGCGTGATTGTTTGAACGCCACAGTATACACTGATATCTCTGTCGCCTTAAAAAATAAGCAGAAAGAAAAGTAAATGAAAACGTCCAAATGAATATTGCATGTCCGTGTTTCAATTGTGTGACATCACTTTTGGTTCTTAAAGTCTTACTGGGAAATCTGCTGTGGTAGTTCGGATCACAGTTGAATCCATTGAACTGTGTTAAAGCTGAAGGCATTCCACCAAAAAGAAGAAGAGAAACACATATCCACTCCATTTCAACACCTGGAAAGGAAGGTGCACTCATTTTTGGTTTTTCAGATTTTTTTTGTCTTGCATGCTATGTATACTAGTATAATGGTGGTAATGTTAAAGTGTGGAGCACCATATCTTACCTCGGTCCCCTGATGCCCGCAAGTGAGGTGCGCTCCATGCGTGTCCACCTGCTGCCGGTAAGTGAATGGGCAGTCTGGCAACTCCATTGGGTCGCCTGCACCACAGGGCCCTACGGAGTCCAAAACAATGAGCCATTATCAGACGTCTTCAACAAAAAGAGCTGTCCAGGACAACATGGGAAAATCCATCAGAATCTCAAAGCGCTGAACAAATCTTTTTTATGGAGCCAGAAACATGAGCAGCTTTTACAATTTCCCACTCGCCTTCTCGTGGTTTGATCTGTCTCTGTCATCGCTCAATAATGTCTGAGCTCAGTGTGGGACTGAAGGCTGGAAATTATGTTTTCAACGATGGCTGAAGTGACTGAAGGATGTATTGTCTTTATCAGCCCATCGGGGATGATGGTGAGTGTGTGGCTGCCATTGTAAACGTGGCCTCCTGGCTCCTTACATTTAGTTCAACCATAAATGCTTGCTGATTCACTACACACGGCCGTTGTCGTGGGGACCTTCTCCTGACGGGGAGTATTATGCATCTTTACACTGGTGGGTATACTGGGAGTGTATGTCTATACAATCACAAATTGCCCTTTTTTGTAAATGAGATGTAATGTATATAGATGCGAACTGGTAAATAAGTTACATGCAACTATAACATAAGGACCTTGATCTAACATTTAAAATCTACTTTTGTTGGCATAACCTAATGTTGTCAGACTAGCTCTGCACATTGAATACCATTTTTGACTTGGGAAAAAAGTTCATTTGAAACTGATTGAAGCGCATGCTAAAATATTTTTTGTGCAGAATTTGTATATTATCTTTACTAATTTAATCAGTGCTTTTTCAAAATAGTTTTGTTTTCAAATGTGCAGTTGTTTTGTAGAAAATTTGACCACAAAAATGTGTTTCTATTTTTCCATCTTCATGTAGCAGGTTAATTCAGTCATATCAAATATGTCAAATAATGAATATAATGAATTTTTTATTTTTTTAAGGATAATGAAAATGGTGCACATGATCCACAAACCTATAGATTTAGCTTTTTCTTCTCTCTGATTCGATCCTTTAGGTTTTTGTGACCTCAAACACGATGAACTTGGTTAAATATCATTTTCTTTAATGTCCCTATTTTGACACATAATATTGAATAATATGAAGTGCCCAAGACACAAAAGGAACAGATATTTTAACTGGGATGAGAGGGCCCTTCATGAAAAATTATGCACTTCATAGGCTGTTATGAAATCAAATATGTAGACTTTTGACAGTTATTCTATTCATCTTACATAGGATCAAATAGCCCTTCTCACCTGAAATGAATACAGAATAAATACTGAAACCATCTACTACATTTTACAACACCCACCCATGAAATGACCCAGATACAGTCAGGTATGTATGCTAATTTGTCCTACAAGATCACATGACAATCCATTACTTTTAATGATGACTGATCTGAGATCATATTTATGGGTTGGGGTTAGGCTCGCTAGTTTTTTTTAATATATTTGGTATATTTTGGTTTTAAAACTTCACCTTTATTATTGTGTATTTATAGGGAAGTAAAACCACAAGTGGCTGGAGTGCTTCATGTAGTTTTCCTGTAGCACAGTGGTAAGAGCATTGCGTTGACAACGCAAGGTTATGGGTTCAATCCCCGGGCATTGCACATATCTAAGTATAAATGTATAGGATAATGCAATGTTAGTCGCTTTGGATAATAGCATCTGCCAAATGCATAAATGTCATGCTTCCTTTACATCTTCTGCAGATTAATTTATTACAGTTCGATCTGACTCACACGGTAACATAACTTATTGGTATTAATTACAGGTCAAAAGTTCCTGTCACATAATTTATCTTATATCCTAATAATAAAAACATTTTTGTTTACCAGTGCATTAAATCAATGCGATTTATAGCTTAATTGTTTTTATTAATGAAAAAGTACAGTCTACAGATTTTTCAAAGGCATCAAAAACAAACGCCCCACCCTGAAAACGATCCAAAAGAACTAATAATGAGGGAATTTTGGTGAACAGGTGTTTATTCCTGTTTTTTATGTGCCCGTGAATAATAAAACCTTTGAAATGTGACTACCGCTACAAAAGAGGTCAAGAAATGTCAGCTAACATTTCAGAAAACGTCATCCACAAATTCACTAGAGAAAAACTGCTCCCCCTGTATCAATGTAAGTTACCATTCTTTTGCCATGCTTATGTTTTAATTGACAAAGTGTTTTTAAACATTTAAAAATATTTTGTAAGAGTCTAATCATATAGTGATAAAGTGAACAGGTTATAGGGTTGTCTGAATTGAACAAACATGAACAAACAATAAACAATATTACACTTTTTATTAATCTTGGTCCATTTTAATTTCAGCATTCAGTAGTACATTTATAAAATCAAATGTGTAAACCTACAATGTGAAAAATGTCTGTATAGATTTCTCTATTTGGGGGAAGTTTGCCAGTAACTTACTGCACATTTACATTTATGTTATTAACGGGCAACAGTTTGTTCAAAGATAAATGATCATTAAACATTAACAAGTCTTTATCCTTACAGAAAAAAACTATAAAATAACAGCCTCATGCAAAGCATTCAGGGAACCAAAATTAGAAAAAAACAGAAAATTATCAAATAACAGATTCATGCAAAGCATTCTGGGAAGCAGAAATCCATTTATAAATTTAGTCATTTAAGCGTCTGCTAAATTACTAAATTTAAACATGTAAATGTGGATTTCTGGTTCCCAGAATAAGACGTCTGCTAAATGACTAAATGTTAAAATGTAAATGTCAATTTCTGGTTACCAGAATGCTTTGCATGAGGCTGTTATTTTTTAATTTTATCTGTAAAGATAAGACTTGTTGATGTTTAATATCATTTATCATTTAACAAACTAATAAATTAGTTAAGTATATATCTAAGTTACTTGCAACTAGCTACATAATTACAGCAAAAACGTTTACAGTGAAATAAAGCAATAAGCACAGAGATGCATTGGGTTACAGTGCATTTTATAACAGCTGCGTTGTGGCACGATGTGAAGGGGATGCCTAAAACCCCCTAGCTGTTATAAAATGCACTTTTAATCCATTGCTTCGTGGGGCTTATTGCTTATATAAAAGTTTTTTCCATATGCATAGCAAGGTTTCATAAATAAAGTTAAAAAGGGATATTCAGGTTATGTAATGTAATGCAGTCATTTCAGTATAAATCGTGGTATTTTATAACGGCTCAGAACTCGGCTGGCTCAACCAATCAGAATCAAGGACCAGAACTGACAGTATGGAAAACTGTTTTAAAGTAACATTAAAAGTGCACAATAAACATGGACAATGGATTCAACATAATGATTAATAAATGCTGGAAAACTATATTGCTCATAGTTCAGGTTAACTAATGCATTTATAATGTTAAACAAATAAAAAGTAAATAAACCATACCATATTTTTTACATATATATATAAAGTGTTAACATATTTCTAAGCAAAAACAACAGGATGATTAGCTGTGATTGAATGATATGTAAGCTGTTATGTGTTTACAATTAAGTATTAAGTGTTTAAAAGTAAGTATTAAAAAGTATAAAAATCATATTATTTTGATGTTATTTGGTTATGTTGTTATTTATATGTTTGCTTTTACTTGATCAAATTTATGTTAAATTTTACCAATGATTGTTTATATGTATATGTATGTATTTAAGCTAAATTAAAATATTAACAGTGAAACAAGTAGAAAGGTATGCTCACACAGAAACAAAAAGATATAAGAAGGTTTTATAGTCCTGATTTGGTCATTTTAACTGGAAACGACGAAAAGATTAATTAGACACAAATTTGTTCACTCATCAACAAAACACCAATTTTACCATCAACAATATGCTTCTCTATCGCCCCCTTGTGTTTATGTCAGGTGACGTGAGAAAAAAGCGCGCCCGTGATTTCTTCACTCGCGCACCTAACAGGGCATATACTGGCATATAGTCTACATGCATTTCACGTCTCCTTTTTTAAGTTATATTAATCTATATTACGTTATAGTAGTAGTGTGATATTTTTATTGAAAATGTGTTTAAAAAACAAGAAAGCAACGAGTTGAGAAGTGTCAACGCGGCATCCCTTAAAAGTGCCTTCAGAAAATCAGAAGCACATTTCTCTTTGAAAAAGTGCAAAACTTGCTAAAAATAGTGTAAAGACGATTCACCAGTTCGGCATAAGAACCAAAATAAAGGTTTATGAAATAGGGACCATAAAGAGTTTGTTTTCAAAATGAGATGATCAAGTTTCTTTATTATGTTCTCGTGTTTTTATTGTGTTTTATTGAGTTAGTAAGCTGTATTCTTTTTTTAGTTTTTATGGCTCAAATACAACAACAAAAAACTGCTTGATATTAATAGGAATGCAAAATAAAAAACATGATTTTTCGGAAATAAACTATTCATACAAACTGTTAACTAAATAAAAATCCACGAGAAAAAAACAAACACAATTCATACGATAAAGATTTAAAGAACTGAATGAGTAAATAAAACAAACGGTGTCTATATCTGGAGATGAAAGCATGTGCATAATAAGGAAAAAGGTGTGGGTGACTGTACCACTGTCTGATCCTGGATCAGCAGCATCAGCGGCCACTGTGTCCTATATTCATCCAGCTCTCATGGAACGGCACAGGCCCGCCATTTCACTGAATGCCTTCGCTGCTTTCCAATCCTTCTTACAGGAATAAAACAGACGGAGGTTAAACGCCGGGATAAGTGTCGATACAGGGATGAGAGACGAACCACACAACCAGCCTTATAACAATAACAACAATGTAACGATTTCGCGGGAGATATTTAGTAACATCGTTTCTGGATTCACAACCGTCTCGGTCTGCGGATAACTGTGTTTCAGCATCTGCTTCATACCGATCTTTGTCTCGCATTTTGCGTTTGGAGGTCGGCCAGGAACTGTGAACGCAATTTAGTAGCATTGTGAATTGAAAAACGAGGAAATATTGTTTTATCGCCGATCGCTGGAAAGCATTGAAGATGTCTGGGCAGAGCATTACAGACAGGATAACTGCCGCTCAGCACAGCGTTACAGGATCAGCCGTATCCAAAACAGTATGCAAAGCCACAACTCACGAAATCATGGGCCCGAAAAAGAAACACGTGGATTGTGAGTATAATCTGTTGTGAAGCTTATATTTACCGCTGTGAATATGTGACGGTGCGTCTTCTAACAGCTGTTGAATAGACTGTTGGGATTTTAGGCTGGTGTACAATGGGCAGGCCGTGGCTGTGCTAAGCTAACGTGCACAGAGAAGCTTTTGCTTGCATTATTGGAAAACCAAGCCATTCAGTAAACAAACTCGCATGCGTTGCTTTTGGAGCGTAACAGTTCTTACAATCAATTTTATGTGTGTGTAACCAGTAACAAGTGTTTTGTGAGAGGTTTGTCATAAGGTTTGATCACAATAAGATGATGATTTTATGTTTTGTGGTACTTCCAATATAGTTTATAGTAGCTCATGCACACATCCATAACACCGGCATACTATGGAGAGTAGTGTTCGTTTATTATCATTGCTGATTATTGGACAGATCGTCACGTTAATACATTAGTGTTTCTTATGCCATTGAACACAGGTTATATTATGCAAAGTGTTACGTGTTGTGCACAAATGTCAGATTTTTCATTTCATTCTTATCAGTGTTGCACAATATGCATTTGGCAGCACCTCAGAACAAGCTTGCAGGTGATGTCTGTGAATGGTTTGCATCTTCTCAGAGAGGTTCTGGTAGACTGCCAGTCTAGTAAGTCTGTGTTTGAGAATAGATCTCTATTTATGTCTGTCTCATGTCTGCAGATTCTTGTCTTTGCTCTAGTACATAAGATATAGGAGGGAATATGTTGACCTTTGAACTCTGTTACGGGAAAAAATTAAAAAGTGACCGTTTTGCAGGCCTTTATATCTTGCTCTATGATAATTTCTAAAGCTCCATCATATGTTACTGATGGTTCTAGTCACCAGCCAAAAATAAACAGCTTTCCTGTAGCTCAGTGGTAAGACCATTGCGTTAACAACGCAAGGTTGTGGGTTCGATCCCAGGGGATTGCAAATGCCTATGTAAAATGTATAGGATAAAGCAATGTAAGTCGAAAGCGTCTGCCAAATGCCTAAAAATGTAAAAAAAAAAAAAAAAGTAAACAGCTAGTTCAGTCAGATAGACGTAGTTGTGTTGGACCATGAGAATGTTTCTGATGTCACATTTTAAGGGCTTTTTCATTAGCAGTTAAGGTAACATAATTGTATTGTGTAAAGTTGGTAGTGTTTTGCAGGCAGATGATAACCAACTGTTCGAAAAACCACACCATGAAATCTCAACCTTCTATCTTCATATATCGTGAAATGTTCGTGACTGATTTTCAACCTTTATGTTTTTCACTGGTTTTTGCAACAATAAACCGTATCAAAAATTCCTTGTCAACTTTTACAACACAGTGTTTACTTATTTAAAATGTGCTGTGTATTATTTTGGAAAGACAGTGATTTTATTCAGAAATATTTTGAAGAAGCTCATCTGAATATAATCATTCAGAAATTTTGTTTTCCGTTCTCTAAACATATTTGAATGTCTAAAAGCTTGACTAATCCCCTCTGAAGCAGTTCTCCCCACCGTGTGCATATCTGGATCTTTATCTCTTAAAAGAAGTTCTTTGATTTTTATGTTTGGGAGATTATCAGGAACCGATAACATACCCATTTGGCTGATTAACAAAAGTGTTGTTTTTAAATCAATCGAGATCCTTGTCATTGAATGTGACACATGTCTGATCTAATATTATGGAGTTTGACTGGACACTCAGCCTTTGACATTAACAGCAAATTATTCGAGAAGCATTTTCTCTCATTTAAAAGTTGATAAGCCTTTCTATGCTATTATTTTAACTGTGCAGGGTTAGTTTCATTTTGTTATTTGCATTTAGCGTTTGCATGTGACTTTGTTTTAGTTCAGTTGTGTTTTTTTATGAATGTGCCTCAATTAAGGATATTTGCACTATTGCAATAGTAGCGGGCTGTGCAATGTCTGTACTGTTACGTAATACAGAATAAAGCTCTTTATATATCTATATAAGATTATTTAGTACTTCATATGTGCTCCCTCCACATATTATTATTTTTGCCTTACTTTGTAACCCTCCCCCTTGATATAAATCTGCTTTATTGATTCAGTTTTGCTCTTTTTACCTGTAGTTAATGAATACTTCTGCTCTCTTGTAGATTTGATACATTGTACCAATGAGATGAATGTGAACATTCCTCAGCTGGCAGACTCTCTGTTCGAGAGGACCACCAACACCAGCTGGGTCGTGGTCTTCAAGTCCCTGATCACAACACATCACCTCATGGTGTACGGGAACGAGGTGCGTGGCCTTGACAGACCTGTCCACTTGTGTTCCTTGAAGATATTTATAAACTTTCAGAGCAAAGTCCTGAGAACATGAGTTTGTATTATTAAACATTGTTTGTAATTTTCGTTACAGCGATTTATTCAGTACTTGGCTTCCAGGAACACATTATTCAACCTTAGTAATTTCCTGGACAAAAGTGGCCTGCAAGGTGAAGTGCTGTCCTCATTTATTTACAGACGTCATTTAAATTCTCTTTTGACTTTTAATGATTAGACTGTGTTTCACTATAATACATGTAACTTTTCAATAATGGTTCAGTGTATAATGTTTTCAGTGTTAAAATACTTTCTCTTATTTTAGCAATTTGTAGTTTTGTAATTTCTATAATAACAGAGCTCAGTTTTCTGTGTTCCCCTAGGCTACGATATGTCAACATTCATTCGGAGGTACAGTCGATACCTGAATGAGAAAGCAGTTTCGTATCGACAGGTGGCATTTGACTTTACGAAAGTAAAGCGTGGGTAAGTAATTTGTAGCTAGTAGAGTAGCTAGAAAGCAGGTTTTTCCTACTTTGGTGTGTTATTGTTGCATTAAGTGCATTATGTAACTCAAACAGTGATTCATTTGAGCAGTAAATTATTCACTTGATACAGGTGGCAGGGATTTATGCAGGACTGGTTTTAAATTGATTCCTGGGGATCATGCACTGAACTTTATGTGCTGATCCCCTCCAATGTCATTTGACCCATTTTAAAATCAATCCTTTTTTCCTCAGTGTGGATGGAGTGATGAGAAGCATGAACACAGAGAAACTCCTTAAAACCATCCCCATTATACAGAACCAGATGGATGCGCTTCTCGATTTCAATGTAAATTAGAGCTGAGGGAATGATGAATTTACATATACTGTACATGCCTTTGCTTATTGTTTGATATGCACTTTCTAAATAAGAATGAATGTACAATCTTTAGCTCTTTGGTAGATTTGACTTTGTATTCAATGTTTTGAGATTAAATATATGTGTGTGTGCCCAGGTCAATGCCAATGAGCTCACCAATGGGGTTATCAATGCTGCATTTATGCTTCTCTTCAAAGACTCCATCCGACTTTTTGCTGCTTACAATGAGGGGATTATTAATTTACTGGGTAGGTCTTTCGCAATAGTTTCTTTTCAGTTCTGAATTCTCTTTATGACTAAACTTTTTATGCCTATAGTTATAAGAATAATACTGCTGATTTGAGGTTAAGATTAAACCTGCAAATTTGTTAAAGTGATCTTCGGAGCTGGGCACAGTAATGCATGTGCACTTTTCGAAATACTTCTTTGTTTTGAGATTCCAGATTGATTGTTTATTTTGCTATTGTTATATAATAAAAGGATACTTCAAAATGCCTTTAGTAGAACGACACCTGGTTTCTGGTCAAAATTTTGTCTCTATATAAAACTTTACAGCTCATGGGATTACATAGATGTGCTGCAAATAAAACTGGCGGAGAATGCGGATATATTCCCAATGCTAATTGGAAATGCTAATTGTTACTTGTCGTCCTTCACAGAAAAGTACTTTGATATGAAGAAAGTACAGTGCAAAGAGGGTCTAGATGTCTACAAGAAATTCCTCACCCGAATGACCCGGATTTCAGAGTTCCTCAAAGTGGCAGAAGTGAGATTCTCATCTGTTGCTGTAGTTGTTGAAGATGCTTCACTAGGCGACGCTGTGTAACATATTTGTTGTTCTCATCTCACAGCAGGTGGGAATAGACCGTGGGGATATACCGGACTTGTCCCAGGTTTGTTGACACTTTTAATCCTGGTTCCATGTAGTCTTTTAGCATTAGCAACTGTCCTTTTTTCCAAGACTGTTCTGTTTTCTTCTACAAATGCACTATTCTCAGCTGCTAGCTGCATGGCATGCAGGTTATAAGAGGCATGTCACCAAAGGTTTCTCACTTTCTTTATCTAAACTTTTCCTTGTCTACAGCAAATAAAGGTGTTTCTTGTGGGCTCATAGAAATGTTGGGATTATTGATGATGGATATTTATTGACGACACAGTTACGAGTGTATTGACTCAAAATGTGCTCCGAGATAAAGTTTTACAGTAACTTACAGAATCACAGTTTTTTTTTGTAAGGGGATGTTTGTAAGATTTATGGTTAAATTGGCACACTTAAAGGGATAGTTCCCCAAAATTCTGTAGTTTACTCATCCTTAAATTGTTCCAAAACTATTAAGAGCTTTGTTGTGTTAACACAGATTGTTTTTATTAAAGTAGTTCTGGGGCACCTTTAACTACCATAGAAGTTTTTTCGCCTACTATGGAAGTCTACCGTACCCCAGATCTGTTAGTTTACAAACATTCTTCTAAATATCTTTCACAAAACAACAAAATTTACATAGGTTAGGAATAAATTTACGTTGAAAAAATTATGACATAATTTTCTTTTCTGGCTGAACTTAATAACATCCCTTAATAACCCTTAATAACATCAAAAATCAACTTGTATTGACAACAAAGGTTTCTTGGGATTAAAGAAATCACATAAGGTGTCTGCATAGTCACGTACAGGGATCTTTCACATTCAATGGTATAAAACAGATTTGCTTAAAATAACATGAAAGACCAAGCCAGCAATGTTGAACATGGACAAATGAAATCATAGCTACATGCATTATAGAAACAAATCGCTGTTTTGAAACTCATGCAATACTTTTTTGACCAAGACCACCTTTATATTCTGTATTTTCCCTTTATCTTTCCACTTTCTGTCCACCTTCAGTTTACAGTATGTGTAAGTACTCCTCTTTTCTGCACTCCTCTGCACTATTTAATTCTTATTTTCAATCGAAATGGATTATTCTCCTCTCATTGGTGTTTATGCAGTTAGGTCATCATTTCTGAGTGAATGTTTTTGCATCCCCTCAGGCCCCCAGCAGTCTTCTGGATGCCCTGGAACAACATTTGGCTTCATTAGAAGGGAAAAAGGTGAAGGACTCCACCGCCGCCAGCAGGTGGGCTAATCATTCGCTCGACGCTGAATACAAATGAATGTTACTGTAACTGTAATTCAGAGGATTTATTCATATTTGATCAGTGTGTCTCAGTCGACGGAAGGTATGATTTTCTGAGGAAAACCCAGTTTATGCCTGTGGTTTTTGTAGGGCGAGCACACTCTCCAATGCCGTGTCATCTCTGGCCAACACTGGCATGTCTTTCACTAAAGTCGATGAGAGAGAAAAGCAGGCGGCTTTGGAGGAGGAGCAGGCACGTTTGAAGGCTCTTAAGGTGTGAGACGTTTTCTTTAGTTCTAGTTTTAGGAAATTAATTTGGATGTGTTATTCAAACATGGTTTACTTTTCTATTTTGACAGGAACAAAGGTTGAAGGAGCTCTCGAAGCGACCTTCGTTCGCTACGACTGACACTTCTCCGGTCTTCACCACATCGGCGAGCATCAGCACAGCTCATGCCATAGATCTCTTCTCCACACCCAGCTGCTCCAACGGGTTAGCCATTCAATTGTTTCTGACGTGTTCATCTGTGGTTTTCGAGATAAATCACATCAAACTCTCACTCGTTTTATTTTCAATCCTCAGCGCATTGAAGATGGAGAGCGACCTCTTTGACATGCAGACTAACTTTCAGCAAGGCGTCCAGCCCGGACCCTCGGTGGCCACTGCTTGGGGAGGTGAGATCTATCACACGCGCCCCTTGCATGCTAGATTCTGTGTTAACTCGAGTCTTCTTCTAACGTCTTCCTATTCGACTCTTTCTCCTTATGCCTGCTCAGATCCTTTCTCTTCTTCTGAAGCTGTCGATGACTCCATTCCAAACCTAAACCCTTTCCTAACCAAACTTGTCGTTGACGGTTCTCATCTACCTGTTATGTCATCAGATGGTGTTAGTTTCTCTTCTAGGACGTCAGGTCATGAGATTTTCGGTGGTAAACACTCTTCAAGTTCCTTTCTAACACCCAATGAAAGTGTTTTTTTATTTGTTGGAGTCGCTAAAAGTCCCTTGTTGTTTTGAATGTTTTGTGTGGTGTCGAATCAGGGAGCCTGTGATTAATTTCAGCCACTTTGTTTTTTCACAAAGTCTTTTCATAAGCAGGCAAGGGTTAAGGTTGGCCCATTGAGTAAAAGTGCACGCTGTAATTGCAGGACTATACAGTAGATGCTCGTGCAGTTATGTCTGTGTTTATAAGCACACACAAAGATTTGTGATCACTGTGTTTAAAGGGGCTGTTCCAGTAATTACAGGTTTTCTTTATTGAATACTAAAATTAAGCAGAATTAGGTTGTATTAGTCTAGAGGAACTGGAAATGCATTGTTGGTTATATAAAACAAACCCGGCGTCCTAAATCGTGTACTGTGATGGTAAAGACTGAATTAGATGAGTTACTTACTTATTGACCATTAAATCATTCATTTATGGTACAGTTTTCGTGTATGCAGTATATTTCGGATGTACTATATTTGCAATGTTTTAATTAATCTAAAGAATGACTGACCTTACATGAATGTTATTAAACAGGAGAGCAGCCGAAACAACCGAATCACATGACGTAAAATGGGTCATCGTTGTTTAAACCCCTCTGTTTTCCACATAAACTACAACGTGAAATATGCGTTTTCAAATGTATCCACTTTCAAGTTCGTCTCGTCAACGATAAACACACTTGATTATCGTCCTGGTGTGGACAAACCTTATTTCTGTAGTTTGACCTTTTAGTATTTCAAAAATGGTGAAATATTTTTTTACCATGTATGTCATTTTTGTTATCAAATATCATTTAAAATGTTTTTAA
The DNA here is from genome assembly GCF_015846415.1 of Triplophysa dalaica. NCBI lineage: Eukaryota > Metazoa > Chordata > Actinopteri > Cypriniformes > Nemacheilidae > Triplophysa > Triplophysa dalaica. The sequence continues at coordinate 11,392,397 of NC_079550.1, read as the reverse complement.
AACACCTTAAGACCCTTCAGAGTTGCAGAATTTACATCCAAGACGTTTCATTTCAGTTCCAACTGCCACAAAGTTGTAAATGCTCAAATTTTAAGCTATGACGCTAAAGTGAATGATTGTCTTTCCTTTTTTACCATAGATCAGTACAATCCCTTTATTGATTCAAGTTCATCTGTATCAACCAATTGCAAACGCACTGTGCGGATAGAGCACTTAATCCAAGGTACCACGATGGCAAACCATCCCACCTATGTTTCCTGTCTCTCAGGAAACATAGCGACACTGTTGCAGTGTAGAGAGCACATGACTAACCTGAGTGTCCCTATTGGATGATGTTTGCCCTCTCTCATGCCTTCTGTATAGTCTCAATATTGCTGTTTAATACGCTTTCTACTAATCTCTCTATGTCTTTGTGCCTTTTATATGTCTGTTTAACATTGTAATGCTTGCTGTGTTTCTCCTTTTCCTGTCTGCTTGTCAGACTCATTCGGTCAACCGTCTATGCTCCAGCATCTCCCAAACCCCTCTCCCTTCCTGTCTGAGCCCTCCACTGTAGCAGGCCTATTCAGAGGTAGGGAGCCTGTGGCTAGAGATTTGCGTTGCATGGCTCTGACCCCTCCTTGTGATCAGTGTTTTTCTATTCTGCCACTCCCTCTCTTATACTGTCCGATCGTATTCAATATTGATAAACAGCAGCTGGTTGCAATAAAGCGCTCAGTGTTGTCAGTATGTGCACTCCTTGGAATCAAATCTATTAACTTTGCATTGCTAGCACCATATTTTACGAGTTGAGCTACGGGAAACGGTTTGTGGCAACTGGACACAGATCTTTAAAATCTGCCAGCAAATTATAAACAAATCAGTCACCTATGGTGACTGTGAGGTAAACCATGTGCATGTTTACAGTTTACTTTCTACTTCTTTGATCATGTGACTATTGACATAAGCTAATTTATTGGCACCACATGACATTAACATCTGCTGTTATTGTCTATTGTTGTAACATTTGTAATGGTACTGTATCTATAAATTTAAATGAGTTTTTGTGTCCTTCGAAGGGTATGGAGCTCCACATATGCCTCCTCCACATTGCTCAGGGGAGCTGCGTGTTGACTTTGAGTCGGTTTTTGGTACTAGAGCTGCTTCATCCAATAGCCTGGATACAGATGGTAAAGACAATTTAGTCACTATCACCACTTAACATGTACATGAAATCTTTTTCTATTTATTATGTACTGTATATTACGTAATTCCTTTCAAATATATTCCCCAAATATTTATAGCTTGATCTTTATAAGTAATTGTAGAATATCTTTTCGTCATTATTAAGTCAATGTCCAGCACGTTGACTGACCACGTGTATGAAATGTGCTAAAGACATAAGCTTGCATTGTCTGTCTACATCACAGCAGGGATTCTGAAGCCCTCTGTGGCCGGTTCAAGTCAGTCCTCCAATCAGCATCCAGAGAAACTGGTGTCAGATGATCTGGATTCTTCCTTGGCCAACCTTGTTGGAAGTTAGTTTGAATTATTCGAAGCTTTTCAAATCTGTGGTTTTAATAGCGTTTTACTTGAATCAAGTTGTAATGTGTTGTTACTCCATTATGTTTCACTATGTGAACTTACTTCTGTAAAATTACTTTACAGATCTGGGTATTGGAAATGGTACCACTAAAAAGTAATTCTTGATCTTTGATATTCTCATTTGTACAGATTTAACCAGTTTCTTATGCTCTGGTTTAATATTCATGTTTACCACCTGCGTTTCTCAAAGCGATATCCACTGGAGCCAACCGGGAGAAAGAAAATTAACTGGAGGAATGAACTGGCAACCCAAAAATGCTCCGTCTACCACGTGGAACCCTGTTTCTATGGTAAAAATGTACATTGATGCAACACAATGACACTTGATTCAGTTTTCTTGTTCTCAATAATTCTCATCTGTTTTGTAGCCACCATCTATCGTGGCTTTCCCTGCTACAACACCTACAGGAATGATGGGATATGGCATGGTTAGTAATACCCTGGAGCTGTTAGAACATCTTGATGTCAAAAAAAAGTTAAAATCGCATGTTTTAAAAATCTATTTTTTTATGTAGCCTCCACAGCTGCCCTCCATGACAATGATGACCCAGCCCCCCATGATGTACACACAACCGGTCATGAGGCCATCCAACCCTTTCGGATCAATGTCCAGTGCACAGGTAACGTCCGACGTGACACGTGCAATCTCTCAAACTGCTAACCTAAACTAACGTACGTTACGTCTTTCTTATGACGAACGTAGCTTTTTATTAACACTCTTCCAAAATCATGGTCCATTGTGTTATGATGGGCCATGGGACAGAGATCCCCTTCCCAAAGTGCAGATCGTTCCTGTTCTCCTCTGTGTGTGCTTTTCCCTGTCATTCCAAGCTCTTTCCTTTCTCTCTATGTTGTTCTCTCTGAATTAGCCATCTGCTGCCTCTAGCCCTTCCAGTCAGAGCCCTCTCAGAGCCCCAGGACAAGACCCCTTTGCACAGCTCTCTCTCAAGGATTTCTTGTAGAGCTTCGTCTTTTGTCTAGGTACCGCATGCGTTTGTGCTCGTGGACGGTCTTGCATGCATTTGCATGACTTGTGTACTCTGTTTTAACCTTTGGCTTGTGCGAGACATTGGTGATGGTCAGTGAACAGTGTGCTAAGAAATGTTTCAATGTTGGTTTTACATGGTGTCCTGACCGGGGACAACACAATAAAGCAACCAGTGATTTGAAATGATTAAACACTTTTTTATGTACACTTAATCAGATTTTTGATGTAACCCAAGCAATGAAGATTAATAAGTAGTTTATAGCCCTACATACTGAAATATCTTTGTTTCAAAGGTTCGCTGTTTATCTCTGTTATCGCATCACATCAGACAACATTTTTTATTTCTATCATGTCATTCCTGTTTAGGACACTGGGTTAACAATTTTCCCTGTTATTTGAAGAAAATAATTGCAATATTGCAATTGCAATCTTTTATTCAAACTTGCCCCGCCTCTAAAACAACTTTATTTTCCTGTTGACATCACCAAGCCCTTCTGTTTCTTATACTTTTGTACTTTTGACTATTTTACTTTTTTTGAATGTCCTGTTTCCCTTGAAGAAGTGAAACAAAAACAGTTCCTGTTTATTTTCATGCTATTTTATAAAATGCTTCGAGAGAAACCGTTGATTTTCCTTTCTTTTAATCCGTTTTTCCCTAGATGCAGTTTATGTAACAAAATAAAGTTGCTCCCCGATGTCAACCCATTAAGCTCTGTCCTCTGTGCCGGGATGCTCTTCAGCGGACCAATCCCACAACATACTCCACGTCAAAGATGTAAATCAAGTGTGTTGAAAGACTGGGAGCATACTGCAATCATTTCGTAATTTGTTTAAGATGTCAAGTGATGCTGCTGTTCAACCCATAAAGGGATTCCTCATACATTTTATAATCCGTTAAGATAGGTGAGGGCATTGAGAGACTTTGATATTTTGTGTTTTAAGATGCGGTCGTTTGATTTCCCGGCTATAATCTGTTTTCTTTAACCGTGAGCGTCTGGCAAGAGATAACATGGTGAAAGTTGACCTAAATCACAGTATAACTCGGCATCTGATATAGTAAGTGTTATAATATAGTAACAGTAAGTTTGTTTCATATTTAGTTTTGACTTTAATTGTATTCACCAGTAGACATTTCTTGCGTGTCTTATGTATTTATTTATGAATAATGCCTAAAAAAAGGAAACGGGAGAGTCAATGAATTACATTTGGGAAAAAAACGATCAATAATTCAACATTGTTCATTGGTGTTGGATTGTATAATGAAGGTTAGAATTTTAAAGCAGCTATTATGTGAAAAAATACACCTGTAAGCTAAATGATAGAGCACTAACTATTCTCTAAGTTTAATGTCTAGAACAACTTCCCGTAGATGAAATGTGTGCAGCCCAAGGCTATTGGGAGGGTAATCATTAGTGAACGGGTTTTCTATATATACTGTGCTTGGGGGTTTTGCAATGAGATATTTGTTTGGGTAAAAAAGCACTTCATCTGTGACTGTGAAGTGTTGCACTTGGAAAGGGATGTGTTCTGCATTATGCATGGCATGCCATCATTGTCACACAGACCATTAGACATGGCTGCCCCTGATCTGAATGTTAAGATTTGCCCTCATGTTTCAGACTTCTTGTCAAATAAACAGCCTGCTCTCCAAAGTCCAGAAATACTGGATGCGAGCCGGCTGCTCCTTTAGATATTGGTGATGGACGGGGTTATTGATATCGCTGTAAATTTCTAATGTAAAATAAAAGAATCGTTGATTGGGAGAAGGTCCGAGCACTGTTGATCGGTGCTTTTATGTATATAAACGTATATCATGTAGGCAGTTTGTCCAGGGGTTGGCCTAGAATGGTTTGAAAGATGAAAGCAATTCAATCAAATCTGAATTCACCTACGTTTTACTGAAGAATTTCTGTGTCGTCCTCACGGATCATTTTTTTGTTTGTTTATGTATTTAAAAGATATAAGAAGTCAGTGAATTCTTTCTTTTTTCAAATAAAATGCAGCTTCCACAGATCAATGTTTGTTTCACAATCTGTTTGAAAGGTTTAAGTTCCTTCAAGTCAGTAAGACATGCCATTACGGCATCTTAGAAGTTAATCTATCATGTAACCAGAAGCAGTTTAGGATGGGCTAATGTACAAATTATTAGTAGTTATTTAATCTAAAATCTAAAAGATAGATATTTAGATTATTCTGCTTGTGTTATTCTTATCTACTGATTTGAAGACCTCACTACTACTTGATAAACGTAAACGTTAAGTTAAACTTGTTTTAACATAAACGTTATAGGCTTAGTAAGACTACATTTTAATTTTTCGGAAATTCCCAGTGAAGGCATGTCACAATAAATGATGTTTACGTAGAAATTTACATATAACAATTGAAACTTTACCATATTTTTTCATTATTTTGATAAGAAACACTATTACTAAACCATTATTAAATTGAGAAAATTGAGCGCATGAAGCGTGTGACGACTCGACGCTCACGTAACGTCTGTGATTGGTCTACCGTATGTTGACGTTACGGCTGCTTTCCTCCAACCTGCTCGAGCGTCGATTACAGTGTGTATGTGGCGTTTTGTTCGGCGCGTCAGAGACGCTCGTGAACTTCTGATACTGAACTTCTTCTGCGGTAACAAGGTGAGCATTAAACATTTTATATAAACACAGACCAGTGGTTATGGTTTTGATTTATTAAGGAGCATTGGCACGTTTTTTTATAGGCTGCATTAATATAACTGGTACAGGACCATTGAGGCTGTATTTTTAATAATGCTAAAGTAGTTGATTATGAGTGTGGTTGTGTCTGCCGACTGTACAGGTGCAGCACGCGTTTCATTACTACAAGGAAATGTTATTCTTCATAATTCAATGCGTTCGTTGTGGTTGTTAAAACGTGTAGAATGTGGGGAAAAGGGAGACCAACGCAGAGAGATTTTGTTGCATTTTAGACAGAAATAAACCACGATGTCCTGCAACCGCGAATACGGTATTTGTATCCAAAAGAAAAAAGTTTAAAGAGCTTATTGTGGTGAGAAATTTGCTTTCTTAATTATTGCTTTAACATTTAATATATTGCATTAATGCATTTATTTTTCATGCTGTATAGCAGATAACAACTTTATTTCATTTAATTTGCCAGAAAGAGCTTCTCTTGATCTAATTTTAGTAACACAATCTAACATTTGTTCTTGATACTATTTTTGGTGTTATCTTATAACACTAAAGACTGGTTGGATAGATATTGTTCTATTACTCCTTACTCAGTATCACACAAATGTAATAACATGACATATACAATAACAATAACTTATGAGCATCTTATTGTTTTGTTTTTCCTGTTGTTTTTAAAGTGTAACCTAGGCTGGTTTTTGTAAATTCCTCGAGCTTGTTTTTGATCAAGGTGGAACCGGGAGTCAACAGTGTCTTTGTGAGCTCTTTGCAAATATTTGCACAGTTAACTTGCAACACAGCTGTCTTAAGCATTAAGTATGATCATATGGTCATGTACTAAGAGAGCATATTCTTTTACAGAGGGATTTGGGTGTTTTTGATTTTTAAAAACAATAAAACATCTTTAAATCCTTCAGGACTAAAATAACTTCATTTAGGCATATTTTATCTGAAATGTTTCCTAAGAAGAAGTACCCTTGTGACATATATGTTAATTGAAAAACATCATTCCAATGTGCTTTATCTAAAAATCCACCTCTTTCTTACGGTCAGCTGATGGTACTATCACATGTTAAGTCTAATCTGAGCTCTCTAAACAGACCCTCTACACTCAACTTCATGGTGAACATATTTAGAGTAACATTTCATTCCAAATTACAGCCAATTCAGCCTACAAATTGAGTTACGTCGATGCCCTTTTAAACATCTAATAAATGTCTGAATAATATCCTGTTTTATACTGAGAACTCCCTTTGTGGAAGAACATTGGGGTTCTCAGAAGTTTTGATGTATGCTTTACAGGTGAAATGTAGGTGATTCAGAAGTAACAGTAGATTCCAGAGCAATAGAAGAGTGACTTGAAGATCAGTCCGTGCCAAACTGTGAAAGACCCAATAACAGCCTCATAATGATCGACCTGAGCTACCTGACTGAAGAAGAGCAGGAAATGATCATGACGGTTTTAAAGAGGGATTCTGAGCTGAAGAAATCAGAGGAGGATCGAGTCAAGTAAGAGCTTTTTTCTACTATAACTATACACTCACCTAAAGGATTATTAGGAACACCTGTTCAATTTCTCATTAATGCAATTATGGTGGTGGTGTAATGGTGTGGGGGATGTTTCCTTGGCACACATGTACAGCAGGATAATGCACCATGTCACAAAGCTCGAATCATTTCAAATTGGTTTCTTGAACATGACAATGAGTTCACTGTACTAAAATGGCCCCCACAGTCACCAGATCTCAACCCAATAGAGCATCTTTGGGATGTGGTGGAACGGGAGCTTCATGCATCCCATAAATCTCCATCAACAGCAAGATGCTATCCTATCAATATGGGCCAACATTTCTAAAGAATGCTTTAACCACCTTGTTGAATCAATGCCACGTAGAATTAAGGCAGTTCTGAATGCGAAAGGGGGTCAAACACAGTATTAGTATGGTGTTCCTAATAATCCTTTAGGTGAGTGTATAAAGTGTCCTTTCTACACCATGAGCATTTGCAAAAATTTAAATTATAATGATTTGAACACGTTTCCAAAACACTCGCTCGTCTACCATTGGTTGTCCATACAAATAGTCCTGCCCCAAGCTAACATGTTGAGGCACAACTATTTTGAGTGGGGACTTGAAGTCTGAGTACCTAACAAACATGAAAGCAAGACTGTAAAATCTGATCATGTCTGGGTGATTTCCTTGTATTCAGTCATAGCCTTACACAACCTTGTATAAAAGGATTAAGTCCACCCATGTGGAATAATTGTCTTGCCTTTTCACATGACCAGCATAGTTTCCTTTTTTGTTAAATGAAGACGTGTTCCACAGGCTGTTTCCAAACACATGATTTTAATTCAACTATTTTTATATGCTGCAAATGTTCACAACTGAAGCTCTTTATCTCAGTTGTAAAGACAGTTTACTCGTTATGTTGTTTTCTTAGAAGTTTTCATGCAGTTTTTTCCCCTTTAGTTTCAAAATAACCCAATAGAGTACAGCTGGGAACATTTCAGTACATGAGAACTTATAAAGGTGATTTTGTATTTACAGAGCAAACAGCACTGAACCCTGTGTACATTTTAATGAAGGAAATGTTTATCCTGGACAAAAGGAATGTTATTGACTTAGAATCTTGTAGTGAAGGGACATTTTACAGCTAAATTGCCCGATATATCGGCCAATAATCGGTGTCGGTCGATTAAAAGCTATTTTTTACACTATCAGCTATTAGCTGATAGTTTAACAAGAGCCGATGATCAGGGCAAATATATCCTGTCAAAGAGGACAGGAAAGTGCAATGAATTTGTGCTCTGAATATAGAAAATCTTAAGACACTTCAACAGTTTGATGTTCAGTATATAAAAGTATCTCAAATATATAAAAAATATTTCATGGTAAGGTTGACATTTGCATAAGACTGTATTTAAGCGGGCGATCTCATATTAATCTTGAGTACCTATAGAGTAGTATTGCATACTTCGTATCTTCGAAGAGTATTTAGTTTGATCACATTTATAAAAGATAGATACCGCTTTACGATTGTTTCCGAAAACATACGAAGCGCACGTGGGGGCAAGGGGTAGGCAGAACCAAAGAACGTGAGCACCCATTGTCAACAAAACAAAGATAACGGTTTCACTCACCGCATGTCCGGCATCTTTTAGCACTGGCACGGCTACATAAATCAGTTTCAAACGATCTCCAAATCCAGCGTTATATCCACCGTTTATACAACATTCATCACCCAAATGCAGTGAACAAACAAACTTCCCGAACGTATGCTCTCTCTCCCCAGTTTACAAGTAAAAGTGACGTCTATGCATGCTCCTTCTCCTGCTCTCCTTGCTGCCTCGTGGCCATGCCGCGGGCTTTTCCGAGAGAATTGTCCAATAAGGAACTAAGAAAAGTTGTTACAAAACAGTTTTATATGTTCGAAAAACTTTCAGAAACATGTACGATCGCCGTGGGATTGTTTTTGACAAGCAGACTATGTTAAGCACGAGAAGACGGCATGTTTAACATTCTAAAGAAGCCAGAATGCATGAAACACCGTTGCACGGTCGCTTTTAAGCTTATATGTAATATCTTGAACTCCAGAAGTCTCTAGAACCTCCCTTGTTTCATACCCCAAGAATTGTCAGTAATGCTTTTAATTTTTCTTCACTCTGATTTGAATCCCAGGCATCTGCAGAATGTTGTACCAGAGGTGGACAGACGCAAGAACATGACGGGCGAATGGTTCTATGAGGTGAAGTCACAGAGACACCAGGACAGAATTCACGGTTCTGACATCATCATAGCATCAATGAAGCAACGAAAGCCCTCGCTTGATGGTAACATATATGAGCATAATTTTACCACAATACCTATTGAACACTGATGTTTATCTACAGTAACAATACACTGTCTTTCAGACTATTTAACAAGGTCATGGAGCGAAAGATCGAAGAGCTTCAATATAAAGAACAGGGATGGCATCTCAGAGCAGCCAACGGAGAGGTAAAGCTGAACATGTTCATGTATATAAGCAGAGCATCTATACTTAATCCTCTTCTGCTGCCATAATCCCACACTGAACAGTATGTGTAATCACTTATGGCCTGTGGTCTGTGAAGTATACTTAAGGATTACGGAGTACATGTACCGTAGCTGCTGGTGTACCGTGTGACTTGTCGATCTCATACTCGCCTTTTATTTATCCACTTATCCTGAACAATAGTAATAACTGCTCATGCTTGCCAGAATCCTTGTGTTTGCAGTGCGTGTGCAACCTCCACCTCTCCCAGGTTGTGCTTGTGTATTTTAAAGGTGTGGGTACCACATGATTTCAAGATCTTTATGACTCGACAAGGGTAAACAAAAGAGTTTGCACAATGTACTTCTTAAGATACGACATGGGAAGGTTTCAGTCCAGGTTACTAGATATCTGAAATCAGCTGGATGTCTTATGCTGTCAATGCAAGCAGATCTCTTAACAATAAAAAGGTTGCTTGGTGTCTTAATATTAAAATGTGTCTTAAATATATTTGATACTGTTCTGTGAAAAGCAGAGAAAACAGTGGCACATCAGAGACCCTGCAGGAAAGACTCAACAGAGTCGGGAGATCACCATCTAAGGTATGTGAATGCTCAACACTACAGCTGAATCTATCTCAACTACTTGTAAAAAGGTCTTCTATACATAAAAAATACACTTAGATAGAGAAAACTATTATTATTTTAAGCTTATTTAGCTTTAGCTTAACATTTCTATGTCAACACAATGTATAGAGATCTTGTAAGCATATAAGTTTAGTGATTGCATGTTGACGACATGTGACAAGTATTTGATGGCATACTTTAATGGGTAATCTATTTGTTTAAACAGTTACATTTGCTTTTCTTCCTGGTTCCAGACAAGACACAACCCATTCAACAGTAGTCCAATGGAGCTGAACCTCGAGGAGACACCTGAAGCATCAGGATCTGCCCTCAGGAGATTATCTACCGACAGGGACTTTGATTCACGAGGTTGATATGGAAGTTTTGTGTCATACAGTGTGTATACTAAGTGCTTAGGTTTATTAAAAATACGGTGTTTTGCATTTTCACACCAGTAAAATATCAGGAACCAAGCCACACTGAAGATAACAGTGAGGTGCCTCGAAAAAAACCTGTGCCAAAGAAGAGGACGAGAATCTTCAAACCCCAGAGCTCTTTATCTGACAGCGCCAGCTCTGTGTCCACCCAGAGCGCATCTAGTCAAAGCGTGTCGACTCAGAGTATATCTACTCAGAGTACTTCCACCCAAAGCGTGTCAGCCACTGAGAGCTCAGGAACCCGAACTCCGGCACCCAGAGGAATCCTCAAATACACCTCCAGCTGCAGTTCCAGTGACTCCGCTTTCAAAAGCCAGATGCCCCAACCAGTTGTGACATTAAGCTATGTTCGCAAAAGGAGCAATCAAGAAAAGGATTTTGACATGAGTAAACATATTTTGGAGAGTAAAGAGGAACCAGGTTACAAAACACAGCCACTAAAGATTCCAAAGTCACGTTTACCAGTGAGAGCCCCGTCCCTTCTGAAGAAACCTCCGCAAGACACAGAGGAGAAAACGAAGATGCACACACGCTTAAGTCTGAGCTCTGACCCGACAGCAGATAATGACAAGAAGGGACAAGACAGCATGAAACAAAAAAATACAGATGATTGTTTTGCTCAGTCACCGAACATAGAACCAGACGAACAAAAGATATCGGATGAGACTTTGTCTTTTCCTCATGAGAATGCAAGGTCTGCATTAACTACCAACTCTATGAAACCATTAGATGGGATCATTGCTCCTCAACGTACACAGCAAAAGTCTGAGACAGTGGAGAATCATATGACTATGTCGCAAAAGGTGGAAACGACAAGAGCAGAACATATTGGGACTGCTGTTGGTATGATCTACTGTGTGATGATGAAGATTTATTAAAAATTATGTTAATATTTTTTTTGGATGTTTGATTTGTTAGTTTCTGCTTTGTCATTCAGTAGTACATATTTTGTCTTACAGATCAACAGTTTCCTGGTGTCGCCGACATAGCAAATACATCTACTGATCGTGGGATTGAGAGCAGCCCCTCTGCATTCAATATAAACACCTATAACATGAATCAAGAATCAAAGCCAGCTGTCGCACCAGATGTACACATTCCCACACCTACTGATGAACGAGGCAATTCCATCACCAAAGTTCTCGAGTGGTTTAGCAGGAGCTCAGACAGCAGCGATATGCTTGATGTGGAGAGTAATCATGACATGGAGGAAGATGCTAAGATTGATGACATAGATGTGGAGGATGAAGCTAATCAAAAACCCAAACCAAGAGATAACGTGTACTTGATCATACCACGCCAAAGTGAAAAGAAATCATCGGAGGTAAATTCACAATTTTTAAAAGAGACAGAGTGGGGAAAGGAACAGTGTGTTGATGAATCTCCTCAAAATACTCCAAAACAACGGAGAAGATCTGAATCCATGTCTTATAAGGAATCTCTCATCATGAAGCCTTCAGTTGACGTTGCTTTGACTGACATCGCAAACGATGTCACTCAGCCAGAGGACAGTGTATTTGAAAAAGTTAATGAAAATGAGAAAATTGACTCTTTAACCAAGGAAGACCCAAGAGAAGAGCCTAAAGTTAAACTTGTAACTGATTTCAAGGTTCATCAACAAAAAGAAAGAACGGGTGGTGAAGAGAATCAAAGACCAAAACTTGCTCATTTGAGATCATTCTGGGAAAGGGAAAACATCGGACCAAAGATTTTGATCAGCAGAACTAATGTACCTGCTAAAAATGAATCCCTCAACAATAGTGATGTTTGCACAAAGCCAGCTGAAAGTAAAAATGAAAAAAGGGTAGCCGAACACAGCTTGGGATATCCAGAACATCAGATTAAAGAGACAATCAGTGTTGTGGACGTTTCAGACCTTAAGAATGCTAACACAATCAAAAAGCCTGAAGTACCAGTTGTTACAGCTGAATCAAAAAATGCATCATTGATCTATTCTAACCAGAAGAAAGACCAAACACTTGCAAGCTCTCCCTCTCACAAGCAATCTTCTCTTCCACGTTTAAAATCATCATCTTTGCTTGATAGTGGATCCTTGTCAGCAGGTCAAAACATTGAAAAAATGGGAGGCAGTGGAGATTGCACTTCCCCAAAAGAATCAGAGCCGAAGTCCAAAACGGCACCAAGGCCAAATCCAACGCCTCTTGTTAAGCAGAATTCCCAGCAGGAGGAGATCATGGCAGTGAAGATCAAACAACTCAAGTCCTTCTGGGAAAAAGAAAAATTGGGGCCTAGAATATCAGCTCAAAACAAAAAACCTTCAGTAGCTTCTGCTAAGATGAACAGAAGATTTACAAAGTCTGAGTTTGATCTCAGATCAATAGGTGCTGAGTTTGATGATGATATAGAGGACGATACTTCTGATAGAGAGAAAGTGTCTCCTAATTTCTCTATGCATCCACTATGGAAAGAAAGGTCAACTGTGACAGATGGGATGAACAATTCACAGTTTAAGAATCTCAGAGACTTCTGGGGTGGATCTCCTACAATGCAGTCTGGTCAAAAGTCTCCGGTTCTTAAAAGTGGAAATAAAAATCCAAAAATGTTTAATGTCCAGTCAGAAAGAAGTAATGTTAAAACCATAGTAAATGAAACACAAACCAATGCCAAACAATCTTTGGCTTCCTCCTCACCAGCAAAGCCAGAGAAAACACCACTTTCTTCCTCAAATAAGAAATCTACTAAAAGACAAGAATCTGTAGCAAAAGCCAACCAGTTGCCTTCGGCCTCCAGTCCGACCTCTGTAAAAGATACAACTCCACATAAACCTACCATTGGCCAAGAATCACAACCTCAGCAGAGCCGAAGCAGCAGCAAAGGCAGTCTGAATGGAAAAGCAAAGGCAATGCGACGTGCCTCCAGCATGTTTTCTGTCAACACGGCAGGTGAGGAGCAAAGCCAAAGCGTGCATCCTCAACCCAAAGAGACACAGAATCCCAATCTTCACCAGGCAACAAAAAGTTACCTCACACCATCCAGGAAAACAACAGAATCAAGCAATACCCTGCCAAAAACCTCTTCTGACAATTCCTGGCAAGACAAAAAAAGAAACTCTCAGAGAAAACCGTCCCGTACGTCTGAAGATTCTGACTTTCAACCTCTTGCAAGGTCCTATATTCCTCCCGATTACCAGCACTACCTGGGAATCACAGAGACAGGCAGAATGTACACTCCTCCTCCAGTTATAGAGCAGATAGAAGACTTTCTCTGCACCTCATTTACAACCTCAATTGAGACCAGCTGCAAATGTAAATGTTCCCCTGTAAGAACCAGCACTCCTGTACAAGGATCTCCTGACCTTCAAAGGAGAGGAAGCTTGGGACTTGATGGACATGTCTGTCATGATGCTTCCAAGACCAGTACGGCAGACACCTGGCCCCATGTAAAGGGAAATCTGAACTGTAAGTTTTCTGAGATACACTAGAAAACACTATAAGATAATGGTTTCCATTAGAATACCCTTATAACCCAATAGCTTTTTCCATTAAAACCAATTCAAAATTCCTTTTTGATGTGTGTTTTAGGCATTATTCCAATAGGATTTTATATCCCACCAATACAGCCCGTCGCATACCAGTAGACACCATTACAGTTTGAATTAAAACCAACACAAATCCCTTCCCTGCTGAAAAAAACAATAGAAGCCATTGAAGAAGTTACTATTGTTTTTAATGGTTTTAAGGGATTTGTTCTGGTTTTAATGGAAACTGAAATGGTGCCTACTAGTATATGATGGATTCTATTGGTGGAATGTTAAATCCTACTGAAATAATGACCAAAACAGACTACAATAAGGTGTACCATTCATAATAGTATTTTAATGGAAGCCAATTGAATTTATGCCATAGTTTTTAGTGGGTTTCTATGGTATTTTCAGCAGGTTGTGAAAATGAAATCAATCTTGTGCACAAATCTCACACAGGTTGTCTTTCAAGTAATCAAATAGATCTCAGTTCTCACATTACAAAATAGCTTTTGAAAAAGGAACACCAGACCAACAACATTCTTGTAACTTTTTGTCTGTACATCTGTGTAGTGTTTTTAAAGAAAGCAATAAATAAATGTTTTTATAAAGTGCTGTTTAAGGGATTGCTCACCCAAATATAATAATTCTGTCCTCATTTATTCATCCTCATTATTCACCTTGGAGTTTGGGTTCCTCGCTTACCTGTAGAATGCTTTTATTAGATATTGTTATATAAACACCTTGTACTGTGCCGTGTTTTACCTTTCCTCGGTTTTCCTTCTTTTCTCCTGTAATGCGCCTTTGGAACAATGCACATTGTGAAAAGCGCTCTATAAATAAATTGAATTGAATTGGTTCAAAACAAACAACTCTTTCTGTGGAACACAAATTAAGATATTTTGAGAAATGTCTCAGGTTTTGTGTCCGTACAGTGGAAGTCAATGGGGTTCAGTGTTGTTTGGTTAGCAACATTCTTCAAAATATCTACTTTTGTGTTCTACTGAAGAAAAGGTCATACATGGTTGAAATAAAAAGAGTTACTATACGAATTCTCATTTTGGGGATGAACTATCCCTTTACTAGTATTTATTAATCTTACAGGTGATAAGGAGAGTTCTGTTCAGAAAGCCTTGAGACGAGCTGCATCAAGACCCGTGTACCATAAGAGCATGAATGATATCAGCACTTCGCCTGGTAAGCATCCCTCAAACAAGGCAAATTTGCATCAGTCTCCCAGGAACAGTCTTCATTCAGTTTTTTCTGTTGAAAGCATTACCACATCTTTATTTGGATAATCCTGTCATTAAACACTTTATCATAGTAGCAAAATGTTGCCTGGTGACAAAAAAACTTCATTGTGTGACTCTAAATGAAGAGATCAGGTGACGACAGAACCTGTTCTACTTTTTCTGTGTTGTCATTGTGATCTCTTCCCATAGGACAAGGCCAAAATATCAAGCAAACGGATGACTACGAACAGGGTAACTATGATAGCCAGTCTGTCATTACTAACACTAAAAGTACAGTAACTTCACAACATGAATGTTTTTAAGACAAATTTGTAGAATGTCTGTCCTAATGATATTTGCACGCATTTGCCTTGTAGGACTGTTGGATTTATACTTCTTAAATCCCATTCTTGTCTTTTCTAGTCCCTAGCACACATGTCCAGACTTCCTTTGCCACCTCAGACCCAGAGCACCTGAAGCAACTCAGCAAATCCGTGCCCTCCTTTCTACAGAAAGAGGTGTCTCTTCTATGATGTTACAACTCTATGAAAGGTGATCAAATGTGGCGCATGAGCTTGACTCTGATACTGTTGGTGCTGTCATGTTGTTTTAGAGTGATGGAGGAGAGAGCGACTCAGAGAGCAGCTCCCGCAGCGGCCTGCCACAGAGAATCAACAGACAATACACCAACCTTAGCGGTTACTCCGGCTCTGCATCTGTGTCGTCTGTACGTTAAAATAGAAGTATATGTGTGTGTGTTCTATATATCAGTGTATCAGCATGGTTACAGTATGCTATTATATTGATATACACTCACCTAAAGGATTATTAGGAACACCATGCTAATACTGGATTTGACCCCCTTTCGCCTTCAGAACTGCCTTAATTCTACATGGCATTGATTCAACAAGGTGCTGAAAGCATTCTTTAGAAATGTTGGCCCATATTTATAGGATAGCATCTTGCAGTTGATGGAGATTTGTGGGATGCACGAAGCTCCCGTTCCACCACATCCCAAAGATGCTCTATTGGGTTGAGATCTGGTGACTGTGGGGGCCATTTTAGTACAGTGAACTCATTGTCATGTTCAAGAAACCAATTTGAAATGATTCGAGCTTTGTGACATGGTGCATTATTCTGCTGAAAGTAGCCATCAGAGGATGGGTACATGGTGGTCATAAAGGGATGGACATGATCAGAAACAATGCTCAGGTAGGCCGTGGCATTTAAACGATGCCCAATTTGCACTAAGGGGCCTAAAGTGTGCCAAGAAAACATCCCCCACACCATTTCACCACCACCATAATTGCATTAATGAGAAATTGAACAGGTGTTCCTAATAATCCTTTAGGTGAGTGTATGTGTCATGATATTGCAATTCTTTATGTTCTGTGTATTGTATTTCGTAAACTATGAAATATTGTAATCTTTCATGACATTTTTTTGTATTTGTTTCCGTGCCTTCAGTACATCTCACACAGAGTTTAAACGTGCATGTTTGTGACCCAACAGGTTAGCGGCAGTGTTGCGAGTGTGTATAGCAGCGACTACGGCAGTGTTGAAGTTCAAGGCATCATCCAGTTTTCACTGAACTATGTGCAGAAGTTGCGGGAGTTCCACATTTTCGTGGTTCAGTGCAAGAATCTGGCAGCGGTGGATGCGAAAAGGAATCGATCTGACCCGTAAGACTACAGCACTGAGTACCACCCACTCCTTTTCTGAAAATAGATTTTTCTCAATAGACAACTCATGCTGCCTTTTCTAGGTATGTCAAGAGTTACCTCATACCTGATTCTGCCAATCTGGGAAAGAGAAAAACGTCTGTGAAGAGGAAAACCTTAAATCCTACATACAATGAGATTCTTAGAGTAAGGAAATGACTGGTAGAATAATAGTATGTGCAGAATATCGATTGAGACACTCAAACTTAATTAATTAAATGTCTAATAATAACGTTTCTTTTTAATACAGTACAGAGTCAGAATGGAGAACCTGAAGTCTCAGCTTTTGAACCTTTCTGTGTGGCACAATGACACATTTGGCCGCAACAGCTTTCTGGGAGAGACAGAGCTTGACCTTTCCTTATGGGACTTTAATGATACAGAGAGGAAGTTTTTGCCTCTTAAACCAAGGGTACAGTATAAAAATTTATTTGCCGTTATATATTTGTGTCCATGTTCAAATATATATGCCACTTATCATAAACAGAGACGACTGAAAGTAAGCAGTTAGTAGATTATTTAAAAAAAGTGGACATGTAGCATCACATGACACTGAAACATTGGTTGACCTAATGGTAATAGGAAGGACTTTCTCTTAAATATGGGTTCACTCACACTGTAGCATATTTGACGGAATTTATTTTAATGTTACGTCAATTTCATTGTGTTATCAGCCAAACATTAGATGAAGAACTTATATAATGTTGCAGTTACTGGTTCACTGGTTTAAGCTATTTATTTTGCTTTCAGAATTACTCCTTTCAGTCCTCCACCAGCCTCCAGCCCTTAGATTTTAGAGGACAAATGAGATTGGCTGTACGATTTCTGCCCCAGATCTCCCAGTGTAAGACCTCTCATTTGAATATTGCAATTTATGTTTACAAAGATTGCTCTTTATATCAGGAGACATTTTCTGTCAAATATAAAGGTCTAATTTTGTTTGAACAATCCATAAAAGAGTAGTTTGGCAAATAGTTATCGTTTTTTCTTTATTTGCGATTGCAGACACTTTCAAAGCACAAATTCATTATAAATTGATTTGTGTTACTTCTTTTACCCAGCTAAACGCATTCCTGGCACAGGTGAAGTGCATATCTGGGCCAAAGACTGCAAGAATCTCCCTCTTATCAGAAGTCCATCTATTGACCCGTATATAAAATGGTAATAATAAATCCAAAAACAGTTGAAATTGATCTTGCTTTATATTTTACTTTATAGTTTGCCTTTGTTTAATGCTTCCACAGCTTTGTACTCCCAGACACCAGCAAAAAGAGTCGTCAGAAAACTAGGGTGTTAAAGAAGACCACCAGCCCCATATTTAATCACACCATGGTGTATGATGGCTTTAGGGCAGAGGACCTGAAAGAAGCCTGCGTTGAGATTACAGTTTGGGACCGTGATCGACTAGCCAATCACCTGCTCGGAGGCCTAAGACTCGGCATGGGCACAGGTGGAGTCTTTTTTTATGCGTTCTTTAAAATCACATTTTTTTGTGTTAATCTCATAATAATTCATAATAATTTCTCTCGAAATGTGTTGCTTGTACATCTGCGCTATTATTGATCGCTCTTTTAACTAAGTTTTTTTGTGTTTTTTTGTGTTATTTTGCTGTTGGTATGGCCATGACTTTTGCATGGTTGTTCTAAATGAGGGCATATATGTCCAATAAATGTTATTTAATGAGTCAGTCCTGTTGTACAGGTAAGAGTTATGGAGCTCAGGTGAACTGGATGGACTCAACACCAGAAGAGATTGATTTATGGAGGAGAATGATGGAGTCTCCCAGTGAGTGGATAGAAGGGGTGTTGCCACTCAGGATGCTAACAACAGACAACAAAGCATGAAAAATGAGTTTACAATTAGAGGCCTTTACCATTATTGAAGTACAACTTTCATATTTCTGCACATTTCAAAGCTTGCATTTTCTCTCATTTATAACAGGTTGTTTCATTTGTGTCGGAAAGCTTTTGAGAAATAATACAAATCCAATGTTCAGTCACTGCTTATGTGGCTCTGGTCTGTGGGGTGTGTTATGAATAGCATGTTATACAAATTGTTCTAATGAATTATGCATTATACCATATATGCTGTGTATAATGTAAAGTATACAACTGAGCACTTTATATGAAATACAGTGCATTTCCATTGTAACAAATGTCACTTTATTTTGTCTGATTGGCATATTACACAGAATTTTATTAAAACCACTGTTTTTATCTGATATCTGAGCATTGTCTGTTCAACAGTTAATACTACGCATACTGTACAGTAGGCAATATACAGTAGGCTATATACTTCACAAAGGATGCTTTGTAAGCAGTACACATTGCTGGGAAAAAATCACTGGCCCCATCTAGTGGACAGACTACTGTTTGTCACATAAAATCGATCTCTTGTCATTCATGTTGGCCTTATTGAATATTTATCAAAAGTTACAAAAACGAATTATTTAGATGAACCACGACATCACTTTATTGTAAATAATGTGCTATTTTAAATAAACATTTAAATAAAGGCCTACCCTTCCCATTTTGAATAGGCTACAAAGTACGTGATTCAGACAACACAACATTTAAAGAAAGTGCAAAACTGGACTGTTTCATATGACAATAGAAAGCTGACAATGCAAACAAATACAATGTATCGCCTGCACGGTTCAAATCTGTGACCAAAAGGGAGGTGAGACAGGGTTTCTGGTGAAACAGCAAGAAGAGCGGACCTGTCTGAATGTGTATGCAGTGCAGCTGGCAAGCGCCCTTCCCTGTCTCTGAGGAATTCAAAGGTACACCCAGTTCCCCGTTTTCTTTCATTGAGTACAAAGAACATGTGCACCAATGGGATTCATTTTATACTGAGCTGTGATATTTACAGATTATTGAGGAGGACTCGACAATTCCCAAGAAATGACTAATAACATGTTCACTGTCCACTTGTTGTCTATATTCCATCGTTTCTTTCACATATTTCAAGTGAGTGTTTTAAAGTATTTGTGTATTTCTTAAATTCTGAACTGACTGTTGAGTAATTGGTCACAAGAAGCAATTGAGCCATAACAATCCACTGTATTTTTCTTTTGCCTTACAGTTCTCTCTAAAGAAGTACATATTTTACAGAAAAATGTTCATGTTTTGCGAAAGCTTTTCTTTCTCAATGACTCAGTTCAGTGCTGATCTGTATTTATACTGTATATGGCAATACAGTAAACCTACTTCTCCAAAGCTTGAGTTTCAGGCCAGATCAGTAATGCATGTTACAATGACAGTCTATAAAAGTATTAATTACAAACCTATTCAAATCATGTTTTTATGAAAAGTATACTGAAATATAGATATTTCACCTATCATTAATGTGTTTTTTCTATGTATTGTCATGTTTGTAATGTATTCACACGTTACATAAACTGCATGCTTTGAGGGGTGTATGCTTCTTTGATATCTTTTGTTTGAAGTATTGTTGCAATAATATACAGAAATTAAGTTGAGTTTTAGTTCCTTACCCCATACATTTTATTTTGACATCCTTTAGTATTTATCATAAAATAAATCAAATCCAATGGGCAGTTAATAAAATGGACCTGATATAAAAATTCAAGGTTCAAGGACGGTTTGTGACAACATTTATTATTTTTAAAACTTATTTTTTTATATAACAAGTTTTAATGTCTATATCCCCCAAAATACAATATTACATGCATCATAAACATTTTAATGAATAACTGCAAAAGTTGCTTTTGTGCAAATCCTTCTACATTGTAAACATGTTTCTTTGTCTATAAGATTATATAACAATATGTTTCATCTACCACATGAAATTAGCAACTTAATGGCTAATACGTCGCTACCATTTTTGTTACATTCTCAAAACATAAGGAAGTCATTACATCGTGCTGTGTGGTATTAGAAACATCCACTTCCTGATGCAGGTTACCATGGAGACAACCAATCTAGCAGAGAGAAGCTGAGCAGGCCAGTGGCTAAGCCAACGAATGTCATTTCATGGCGAATGGATCCTGATTTGTCTAGAAACAGAAAAAATAAATCCACATAAACGTATAATATAAAAAAATATTATATTTGGCTATAAAATTGTGCGGAAAATATATTTTTTCAAGTGGTGTATTGGTATGGATGAATTCTTACATTGAGAGGTCACAGGGCCTGCGAAAGAATAGCAGAAAAAAGGCAGATTTGCATAAAATTTTAAACCTTGCAAGTTATTATAAAGGCTTGAGAAAAGTGAATGATCTTGTTCTTATACCATTGTCAACTCTGGTTCTGATTTGTCCTGAGGAAACGGTGGCCACTTCGCTTGTGTTTAGTGGAGCTTGTATTTCCCTCTTTCTCTTGCATGTCTATTAAAGAAGAAAAGCCTGGTGATATCTACACACAATCACAAACATGATTTCTAGAAACTCTTTAAAGCTCTCTGCCACCTTGTACACTCGTAAAACGAAGGTACTTCAAAAGGTTCTTCGATGCCATAGAAAAACCTTTTGGTTCCATAAAGAACCTTTAACATCTGAAGAACCTTTCTGTTTCACAAATGTCTCTTTGTGGCAAAAAAGGTCCTTTAGATTATAATAAAGAAAGAAAGAAATGGTTGGCATCGTTGTGAAAACCCTTTTAAGCACCTTTATTTTTAAGAGTGTAAAAAAGTTCAAGCACTGGCATTATTGTGCATTATTATTTACCGGAATCAATGAGGCGCAAGTGGAGTTCTCACAGAGACGGGTAATACAATGCAGATAGAAAGTGGAGACAGTCAGGTTCTTATGTTGCACAAAGCGAAAGGCCTCAAAGGAGAAAAGAGCTTCCTGAGATACCCCGTTCCTTTCAACCTTTGTCTGATCATCACGAGTACATCTATAGATAACAAAAGACCAATTACACGGGAGAACTGTAGTGTCTTCTTAATTGTTGTCTTTGGAAATGAATGACTCACCCGATAAAAAGATCATAGGAGGTGCTGCTGACTGGATATGGGCTCACTGTGGCGTAGCAGCGATCCAGCAACACGTTGAACCTTGAAATACCAAAATGAACGGGGAATTAAAATTGAATCGTCTGTAAATTAGATCTTAGCAAGGTGAGTTACGTCACAGTCTTACTTGTTCGTGAGATTTGTTGCCTTAACCTGAACGTATACTCGAGTTTTCAACTGCAGCCCACTTGCTGGTATCTGGAGTTTAGTAGTGTAGTTGGCAGTCTTAAGATAAAGATGAGAGTATTAGTACAATTGTATTGAGTAACTTAACTCATTTGTTTAAATTATTAATGATGTTTAGACACACGGAGAACATCCTTACAGTGTAAAGACCCATGCTTAAAGTACTGACAAAAGTACCATTGTTGTCCTTGATAGCAACACTCACTCCTGACCTGTGAGCAAGAAACACAAGTATAAGTATTTAAGTACTGTAAGTTATGTCAACATGATCAAACTTCTTCCTGGGTTTTATACTCACACGCTGAGCTGTGTGTTGTTGACTACATACTGCAGTGGATACATGCAAGAAAACTGGTACATGAGTTGTTGTCTGTAACTGATAGTGGAGATGCTGATATCCCAGGAGTTGATTAATCCAGAGATATTGACAGTCTGGACTTGGGAGAAATCTGAGAATGCCCCAGAACCCAACTGACTTATGATCTAATCAAACAACACAAAGTTTGAATGTTTGATATAAATGAAGGAAATGGTTGCTGCACATACTGTTCAAAGTTAAAAAAGTAGATTTCAAGTTCTTACATTCAAACTGTTGCCACAGAGAGTCAGTGACTCCTGAGAGATTGAGAAATTGAAATTTACAACAGGAGGATTGGCTGTCCAGTCTGCGACTCCAAGGCAGGATGGGTTGCTGAATTTAGCATTGAGGGCCATGAGAGATTCATTGTATCCCGCAAAGTACATTGGACATAGCAGGACTCTTAAATACATATAATTGGTTCCACACGTCACTGTGATGTCAGAGTTTTCTGAAATGTATATGTATAAAGATTATGTTACTGAAGTTGCCAGTGCATTGGTTTGTTTATGCTGATTAAAAAAATCTCTCTCTTATTAAATCATCATTATATGATCATTTAGATTTTATAAATAATTTTAAAGCCTAATTTTTCTGGATTGTTCTCCAGTTAAAATATATGTTTCTTTTCTACAAATTTACATTTAGTCATTTAGCAGACGCTTTTATCCAAAACGACTTACAAATGAGGTAAACATTGGAAGCAATTGGAACAACATAAGGACAACAAAAAGTGCAATTAAAAGTACAAATGCCTACCAAAGTACAGAGCTAAGGTTCTATATATATATATATATATATATATATATATATATATATAGAAAGAGTAGAAAAGAGATCAGAACTCATAAATCAAAAGGACATATTAAATATATTAGATCTTATTTTCAGAATGTAGTACAAAATATAGTAAAATTTTGCATAAAACGAAGAAGAAAACACATAACATTCAGATTTCTCAAAATAATTTGCATCTTTTGAGTGAATCTTCACTGTTAAAGCTTCATTAAATTCTTAAGATAACTCCAATTAGCTTTATGAGTCAGTTAAACTTAAATTATATTGAACTTACTTAAAAAATCTTGTTGCATTTTAATGACTCATGAAGCTTATTTGATTTAACTAATGCAAATTTAATAAAGCAGTTGAAATTGGTAACATTTTTACAGTGTTGTTTAAAAGATGTTCAGTCATTTTACTTGAAAGAAGGAGAAAAATATTCAAGGTAAATGAAGATATACTGGAAGATATGGAAGATATACTGACCTGCCGGTCTGTAGGTAGGGTGAGCGAGACATGTTAGGAAATTAGCCTGAGCTTCAAATTGTAGAAAGAAGCCAGCAAAACATATCAGGTGGGCTAACCTTATCATCCTGAGACAAACTAATGAAGACAAAGCATAAGAAAACATGAAGGATTTGAGAAGACAAATTCAAATATATAATACTATAAATTACTATAATAATATTAAAAGAGTCCTAATCACAAACACCATTATTATAGGCAAACAT
The DNA here is from genome assembly GCF_015846415.1 of Triplophysa dalaica. NCBI lineage: Eukaryota > Metazoa > Chordata > Actinopteri > Cypriniformes > Nemacheilidae > Triplophysa > Triplophysa dalaica. The sequence continues at coordinate 11,368,604 of NC_079550.1, read as the reverse complement.
GAAAAATCTGGAAAATAAAATATATCTTACCGTGCAAAAACTCTGTGATTCAGCGATAACTTGATGGGTCCCTTGGCTTTTCCGTAGATGTCTTTTAGATTCAGTATTTATACAGAAGAGATGGGTGTGAGAGACAGCATCACAAAGACATGAGCAATACGAGACCCTCTGATTTCATCACTGATAGCTTTTCAGATCTGGTAACTAAGTTTACAAAACAGTGGTGTCATCAATATTGTTGATAAAACAGATAATTCCCTGGGCAACATCTGAAACTGGCACATGTACAGACATATAAGTGTGTTTTATCTAAATTGTTTACTTTTCAATATACGCAAATTATCTTACGAAATATTTTAAGATTAGTGGTCTATTTATGGTATTGTTTAAGCAGCATATGGATACAATAATTTGATTTGAATTATTAAATGAATTAAACACTGTAAGTAATTAAAAAAAACTTTGCTACTTTACACACATTCTCTTTTAATGTTCATTTTGAAACACCTTTGCCTTTCTGTTTTCCAACTACTGAATACATGGAGTCACCTGAGAATTATATAAAGACTGTAAATAATTGTTGGGTGCAGTCAGTTTGTCACCAGGAAGGGTGTTAAAGAATGGTGTTTGTCACTTCACAAAGAAGTTTTGAGATTTCTTTTTATGTGTTAAAAAGTACACTAAATTCTCGTTTAAGAATAGCAACCATGTACAGGACGTTCCCTTGATGAAATCAAGCTCCTTTTTCAGACCGATTAAAGGGCAAGTGGAACATATACGCTACAAAAAAGGGGGATTCCTTTTGTACACAGAACAAAGACACTATAACTCTATCTGCATAATATTATGTTGTTGTTGTTTTGGGGGAGGGCTGGTATGGGGTTGAACAATTGGTGCAATATATTATGCTAACAGTAAATAATGGTTCACTGGGTTCAGAGGAAACAGTAACTGATAACTCTCTTTGTGGTTTATCAGTTTGATTATTTAAGCGTTCAGTGCAATGACTTAAAACTTTGGTGCTTGTTCTTTAAACCTTTTTTATGGCTAAACAGTGTGTTTGTCTATTATTTACCTTTTTCGAGGTCAGGTACAAAAGGTACTGTGAATAATACTATACAACAAAAAAACCTTGGTTTTACGATTTAACTCTCTTTTGTTGAAAATATCACATCCCAGTGGATTTGAAATTACAAACTCATAGGCTTTGTCCTGTATCCTAAAGGGTGTGTCCCTTCTGCATTGCCTTTTCTTTACACTAAACTCATCACACCCTATATACAATACCTGCATCAATTTCATGAGACTGTTGGCTCTATTTCCATGGATTGGTTTCAGTGTATGTTGACTAATTCGTCACAGCAAAATCCTGTTTGCAGTTGTGATTTGTGATTTCTTATAATGGCACCCTAAAGCCAATGAAAATATAATGTAATGTGGCATAAATTTTATTACTAAGACTTTAATTTCTTTCCATGCAAGTATACTCATAAAGTTAAAGACACTTTCTTAATGCTGCATAAAATGCCGTCTTTGAGAGTTTATAAAATTTTTCTTTTAGGGTTTGTTATTTATGCGCAATAAGTATTTCTTGGGTAAGATCTCTCAATTTTTCAATATATAGTCAATTAAATGATGCTCTCATCAGCGCTTCACTGCTCTGACCCCTAATAGGACACGTATATCTGGCAGACATCTATTTGATTTGTGCATTTTCATCTGCAAGACATCTGGCAGATGCTGTTTGCTCATCTGCCCTACATCTCTGAGACATTTGCTGTCAGACGTCATCTAGACATCTAGAAGACAAGATGTTTATGATTTTTGATGTACAACACCTCTTTCAAAGAAGTTTAGCAGATGTTTTACAGATCTCCAGATCTTTAGCAGACATCTTTCAGATGTTCCTTGGCTATCTGGGACGGGATTCTAAAAGCCAACCAGAAATGCTGGAGCAAACCTACTTAAACATGTCAATTCGATTATTATAGCGTTAAAACCAGTGCTCGAATTGAAGGGGGGCTGGGGAGATCCGGGACCCCCCATAAGGCATTAGGGACCCCCCATCAGAAGTAAAAAAGAAACTTTGGTGTGGTCCCCTTAGATATTTGTATTTGAGTAAAAATTATAATGACAAATGTGATTAAATTTATGCAATGGATATGGTGTATTTTGTGAATTCATTATTTTCAATAATTTATGTTAAGTTTGTTTATGGGCTAGTTGTCATGTCTCTTTCAATTTGAAACGCCCCACCCCACGTCTAAAGACCACTAAGTGCAGTACAGCATGCCTGTTTTTTACTGTACGCCTGTTTTTAATAAATAGTATATAGTTATGCATAGCATTATCAAATATATTGTGTATTTTGTATAAATTGTCTATTGCGAGACTACCCCCACCAAAAAAAGTCATATGAGACCCCCATAAGACTTGGTTCAATGGAGCACTGTTTAAAACAATATGAATTACAAATTGTCAACAGATATAGTCTCATAGTTAAACGTGTGCGTGCATATTGTCATTTATAAAATGTAAGTGTACGTGTCGGCTATGCGCATCGTACGAACATAAGTGCGCGCTTTCTTTAGTCATAAACTCAAAGCATTTCGTAAAACCTCGACATTTCACTCGAGCATTAACTTGATTCTTTAAAAGTGAAACAGGAAGTTAGCAGGAATGTCCTCGAGCTCTTTTATTTAAACGTTCCCCAGTCTTGGAACACCGTAGTTTTAGTGCCTCAGCGGCCTCGCGATGTGATTGGCTGTTGGGCTCGTCTGGACTCTTCTTCTGAGTATGTCTTTAAGCGCATCACAGCGGCGCAGCAGCGCATCCCTAACGAATGACTGCGCACCAATCTGCGACATAACGGACGACTGACAGAGCGCTCAGCGAGGAAGAGGTAAGAGACTAAATATGCCTTGAATGTTAAATAGCTTGTTTGTTGGATTGTTGTTAATGCACAAGTGCTATATTTGCTGTCTATTATGAGGCTCTATTATGAGACGTTATTGCCTGATTAAACAGATAAAAATGAATAGCGTCGTGAACAATGTAAACTTTAAAAAACGTATAAACTCAAATATGTGCACGCTTGAAATTATCGTACACATTGTTTATAATATCTTTCGGTTTAATTTATACGTTATCTTGAACGTGCTTTGTGTGAATGTTGAACGTGGGAATTTTGTGTAACGTTAAGCGTGCGCGCGCGCGCTCGACGAGGACCGAATGATTCCAGGAGACAATCCCAATTGTTATCGGGAGTGTTTACTGAACCCCCCATGTTGTATAACTGTTTGAAGCAAGCAAGCAACTTTGTTCTTTATTTTTGTGCAACTTTAATATTAAACACGAATGAAACTCAAATAAAGCGTTTAAGTGTTTCTAGAGGGCTCTGTGTAAAGAAGTGACCCTTTTACACGATGACAGCTGTGTAGTCGTTTGTCGAGCTTTTATTAAATGCAATGAGGGAATTGTGCTATAAATAGGATGAAATACAAATAAACATTATCCTTATTTGGAATGTTGCATTGCAAAGGGATGGATGCATGAATTATATTCCACCATGGATGTTAACTATCTTTGCATTCTGCCAAAACCATGTCAAAGGGACCAGCAGGTGGCATCGATTTGGGGACCACCTATTCCTGTGTGGGGGTCTTTCAGCATGGCAAAGTCGAAATCATTGCCAATGACCAGGGTAACAGGACCACACCGAGTTATGTAGCATTCACAGACACGGAGAGGCTGATTGGGGATGCCGCCAAAAATCAAGTAGCGCTTAATCCTGCCAATACAGTCTTTGGTAGGTAATATTGTTGTGACTATTCTAATAAGAACATTGTATTTTCAACTATCCTTGTTACATTTAAGTTCCACATCTATGGATATAATGTAGTTGGTGCGTTTCTTGCTATATTTTTCTCATAGATGCCAAAAGATTAATTGGACGGAGGTTCGATGACACTGTTGTGCAGTCAGACATGAAGCATTGGCCGTTCACTGTTATCAATGACAGTTCCCGCCCCAAAGTTCAAGTTGAATACAAAGGCGAGACCAAGTCCTTTTACCCAGAGGAGATTTCTTCCATGGTGCTTACAAAGATGAAGGAGGTTGCAGAGGCATACCTTGGAAAAGTGAGTGTTTAATATTTCCATAATTAGATAAAATATAACTTTGACTGTACAAATTCAATGAAATCATTTACATTTTCTATAATGCCGAATTTATACGGTCCCCCCATTTTGCTGTTGGTTAAATTGTAATGTGTCGACACATTAAAGTTGTCAACATTGACACACATGGCAGGTTATTATTAGAGCATGAAGAAGATCTACTGTAGTAATTTTGCCTTTTTAGCAACACATCTTAAAGAAACAGTTCACACACACACACAAAATATGTCATCATTTACTACCTGAAGTTGTTCCAAAGCTATATACATTTCTTTGTTCTGTTGAACACAAAAGATGTTATTTTGAAGAATGTGGGAAACTAGTCAGTTCTGGGTCACCATTGACTATCATAGTAGTTTTTCTTCCTTCTGTGACGGTCAATAGTGCCTCAGAACTGATTGGTTACAAACATTTTTCGAAATATTTTTCTTAATGTTCAGCGCAACATGAACATTTATTAAACAACTTCTGAGTGAGTAAATTATGATAGAATCTTTATTTTTGGGTGAGCTATTCCTTTAAGCCAGGGGTGTCCAATGTCGGTCCTGGAGGGCCATAGTCCTGCAGAGTTTAGCTCCAACTTGGCTCAACACACCTGTTTGGAAGTTTCTAGTCTGCTTTGTGAGACCTTGATAAGCTTGATAAGGTGTGTTTGATTAGGGTTGAAGCTAAACTTTGCAGGACATAGGCCCTGCAGGACTGACTTTGGACACCCCTGCTTTAAGCGGTTAAGAGTCCCTTTTTTACAAGAAAACCTGACTTAATCTAAAAATCAAATTTGAAAGGTAAAACGTTTTTAAACTGTGGTTACTCTCGTTCTCAGACTGTTATGAATGCCGTTGTTACCGTACCTGCTTACTTTAATGACTCTCAGCGCCAAGCCACAAAGGATGCTGGGACCATCACCGGCCTTAACGTTCTAAGAATGATCAATGAGCCGACCGCTGCTGCCATTGCTTATGGCCTGGACAAGAAAGTGAGAGATCTACTGTTACTGTAAAACAATATTTATGAGTTATGTTTGAAAGCAAGCAAAAACATCTGAATTGATTCGTCTTTCTTAATTCCAGGTTGGTCCTGAGAGAAATGTCCTGATCTTTGATCTCGGTGGTGGCACTTTTGATGTATCCATCCTTACAATTGAGGATGGCATCTTTGAGGTCAAGTCCACAGCCGGAGACACTCACCTCGGAGGCGAAGACTTTGACAGTCGCATGGTGAACCATTTTATCTCAGAGTTCAAGCGCAAGTACAAAAAGGACATCAGCGATAACAAGAGGGCCGTCCGCCGCCTGCGCACTGCCTGCGAGAGGGCGAAACGCACCCTGTCCTCCAGCACTCAGGCCAGCGTTGAGATCGACTCTCTGTATGAAGGAATCGACTACTACACTTCCATCACTAGAGCTCGTTTCTAAGAGCTGAACGTTGATCTCTTTCGCGGTACATTGGATCCAGTAGAGAAGTCTCTTTGTGATGCTAAACTGGATAAGTCTCAGGTTCACGACATCGTCCTCGTTGGAGGGTCCACCCGTATCCCAAAGATCCAAAAACTCCTGCAGGATTTCTTTAATGGCAAGGAATTAAATAAAAGCATCAATCCGGATGAGGCTGTCGCATATGGAGCAGGTACTCAAAATGATCCTTCATGTCTCAGATTTGCTCATATGTAGAGTCCTATAAAAGACACGTGTCATTTACAGCTGTTCAGGCTGCAATTTTATCTGGAGATAAGTCTGAGAATGTCCAAGACCTGTTGCTCCTGGATGTTACCCCTCTGTCTCTGGGGATTGAAACTGCCGGTGGCGTTATGACCATCCTGATCAAACGTAACACTACCATCCCAACCAAACAATCCCAGACCTTCACCACCTACTCGGACAACCAGCCCGGTGTCCTCATTCAGGTGAGGATATTAACTTTTGTTAGCTTATATTGATAACGTATTGTTGTGTAGCCTTTCAGCAGTGTTCATGTTGAATTGCATTCCTATAGGTGTATGAAGGTGAGAGAGCCATGACCAAAGACAACAATTTGCTTGGGACGTTTGAGCTGACCGGGATACCTCCAGCTCCCCGTGGGGTCCCTCAGATAGAAGTCACCTTTGATATCGACGCCAATGGCATCATGAATGTGTCTCCTATAGACAGAGCACCGGCAAGGAGAACAAGATCACCATTACAAACAACAAAGGTAACAAACACTGACTTTCTGTGTGTCTTACGTTTTGCTTTTTGAAACTTCACTCTTATATTACAATCTCCTCAATGACTTAAGGTCGTCTAAGCAAGGAGGACATCTAGCATATGGTCCAGGAAGCTGAGAAGTACAAGGCAGAGGACGATGTCCAAAGAGAAAAGGTCGTCGCTAAGAATGGCCTCGAGTCCTACGCCTTCAACATGAAGTCCACAGTTGAGGATGAGAAGCTTAAGGGAAAGATAAGCGACGAGGACAAGCAGAAGATTCTTGACAAGTGCAACGAGGTGATAAACTGGCTGGACCAAAACCAGGTATGTTTTCAACTTTTCTGTGCGGAGTCCGTTTCAGTCACACCTCACATTCTCACATGTGTTCTATGTTCTGTAAAGACCGCCGAGAAGGATGAGTTTGAACATCAGCAGAAGGAGCTAGAGAAATGTGCAACCCTATCATCACCAAGCTTTACCAGAGTGCTGGTGGAATGCCAGATGGTATGCCTGGAGGGTTTCCAGGAGCTGGAGGTGCCCCTAGTGGAGGGGAACCTCTGGCCCAACTATTGAGGCAGTTGATTAAATCATATGAAAAACGTTTATTACTGTGTGGAGACCCTTATTGTTTTGTGTTGTATTCAAAGAACTTGTCATGTTTTTTTCTATCGCATGTTTATGTAATCTCAGAAACAGAATTTGGAGTAATGTTGTGTTAAAGATTTGTATTCAAAAGACATCTTCATGTGTCTTACATTGACAATAAAGAATTTTCTGTTCACAGCGAGTACATGGTGTGTGTTTGTGGTTCTTTTGTAAATCCTAAAGAGGCCTTTTCCAAATTATTTTCCGTTTTTCTGAATTTACTAGTTACAGGTGTTTTGGTAAAATTATTCTTTTCTATTTCATTCTGTGACCTACTAACAATATTTATACCAAACTCCAAATAAAAATATTGCTTTCATTTGCATTTATTTGCAGAAAATGAAAACAGGAGAAACCGGTCAAAATAACAGAAAACATGCTCTGTATTTTTCAAACCACAGAGGATAAGTTCATAATCTCTTTTACACAACAGTAATATTTGTACATGCATTAAGGAAACCTTGAGATTGAGATTACCTTCATTTTTAATCACAGTTTTCATGTGTCCTGTCATGCTGTCAGTCTTTCACATTCCTGTTGGATGACTTTATGTCACTCCTGAGGTTTGATTTTGTTGAAAATCAACAGATACTGGACTGGAATGGCCATAATACAAATAGAAATACTAATTAAATCTCTTTATTATAATTTTTGTGGCTGTATGTTTAAAATTCAATTTTGTGTAATTGTTTTAGCATGTACAATGAATGTACATTTACACTAAATTCAATTTTCTACGATTTCACTTAAAAGCATATTTTTATTTTTAAAACGCTTTGCTGCTTGAATCAATATCAATAAATGTATCATTCATTTTGGTAACTGGAGCTCTTTCATGTGTATATTCAATTATTGGAAATTGTGTATAAACCATAAAACAAACAAAGCATTTTATTAGTCATTTATTCACTGTACATGAAAACAAAGATCTAAAGTAAAGGGAGCAGGGATGACATGACGGTTCACTTTCAAACTGAATGGATGAAGATAGCAAATTTCAGATAGATCAGCGTGATATGGTGCCTCTAGATTCATGCATACGGTATGCACACATATAGAAAATCCCTGCAGAGAAGACAAAGAATGTAACAGAGAAAAAAATATTATTCCTGACAAATATTTTGGCTTGCTACTATACCTGAAAAGAATGTGAGCACCACAGACACCCAACCCATTATGTATGACCAAGAATACTTCCAATTTCCGTAACGTTTCCCGTAATAGTTCACTGTCATCCCAGTGTAGACGGCCATGGCCAACAGCACGAAGAAGCCTAAACGTCAGAAGGTTGAATGAGCCAAAGTGCCATTGTCTCATCCAGCATTTTTAATGAACGTCTTTATTTGTTAAACTACTATTAAGGTCTTCTTACATGAAATGAAATAGAGAATTCCTGCAGAAAAGGTTTTGTCAAAGGCGTTAAAGGAGTAATTGATGAAAGCCATGACACCAATGATGAGGCCTAAGAAACAAGCTAGGCTGGCCAGAATCATGAATGCACGGGTGGCATCCCAGTATGCTGTTAAAAAAACACCTCGTTATGTACATAAAAATGATGTTTATTGTGTAGAACAAGGCATGTCTGTGATGTGGTGGTCTCACCGATGTTGTCTGTGAGTGTCATGCATTTTCCAGGGACACAGTAGCGCCATAGACCTTGATGCATGTAACTACTGGACTGGCGGTACTGCATCCAGTAATCGGTGGCAGTGGAGATCACCAGGAGTATGTTCCCCACTCCCGCACAAAACAATCCACCGCCCATAAAGCTGTACATCTTGAACCTACAGACACAGTGTAACACGGTTCAATTATATGAAATAGGCAAAACCATATTTAGCTGTTTAAGAAAGACAAACTATTTGGATTTAAAAACACTTGTTCAAATATCAAAGTCTTAAACTTTGCAATAATTCTGCAATAATAAACACATGTGGTTGTAAATTGTTGTATTCATCATGAGTTCAGGTAATATATTATCAGATAATCAGATCCTCTGTATGACACTTTTTATGTTCAGCATATACTTCTCCTGTACAGATACATGAGCTTGACAAGAATATTTACACAATGAAAAAAGGCATAGCATTAAAAAATCATTACACATTTTAAAAAAACTGCTGTGAAAAGAGGAACATTTGATTTGTTGCTTTAAATCACCTGATGTAACTGAAATGTGAAATAACAAGACAAAATAACAAACCAAACATATATGTGAAAAAATGCCCACCTGTTTTTGTTGTTTCCCAGGGAAAAGGTGCTATCAGAATGAATAGTGTGAAGCTCAATTATGCCACGGCAGACAGAATTCCATGAGCTATTGGCAGTTATTTTTTGTCAGTGCACAAGAGGTGAGTGGAGAAGGACAATAGAGATGTCACAGTAACAACCAATCGGAGAGGCCCAAAGATTGTTTAAGAGAATCTGCTGAGAATACAAAACAATTTGATGCTAGTTAGTTTCACTAATACTGATGACAAAGTGCTTTCAGTTGACAATATAGAGACATTGCAAAAACTGACAGCAAAATGACAATCAGTTAAAAGGGAATTAAAGAAACTGGAAAATCAGAAATAAAACCTTTCTATTTGTTAAAACCCATCTCTTTTGTGAATTCTTGACAAATAAATGAGAAAAAAACTACCCCTCTCTCTTTCTCTCAACAGTATTGTTCTGGCTTTTGTTGAAGCTAGTAACTTTGTATTATTAGCACCTATGTTATTGTTGATCTGTATGACATTTGAATTATTGCACCCTGAACTCTCTGTAAGTCGAGTTTTTAATTCAAGTTTTTATTACATTTTTATCTGCAAAGGGCATCATTTGAGACAAAAACTAAATGTTTTACTCCAAAACTATTGCCATGATTTCATCCATTATATCACCAGGTTTAAACTTACATTACACTTCCTTACAATATCACATGAAATATTTTATTTCTAAAGCCCTGTGGATTCCACAAGAAACCAATGAAACCCATTGTGTTAATCAAATTATTCCTGTCCAACAGACAAAACCAAAAGGACAAAATTGTACCGGTACACAGTAAAATTGATAAGTAAAATATTCATTCATGTTCTGAAATGTAATACTTGACCTACCACATTTTACTGATGGGCCCTTATGTTGAGAGCATTATAAAAGTGGGCCATCAATGATATTTAAAGGCTCTGAATGCGAGTGTTTTAAGCTGTTTACTGAAAGGTTAAGAATCCATCCAGTGAACAGTTTGTTTCTTCTGAAAGCTTAAATGCAATAGCTCTGAATGGCAAGTCAGCAGTAATGCAGTAGAGTGAAAATAGAATGTAACAAACAGATAAATTAGAAAAGATCAAGGCACAGAAAGTCTATGATTTTTTATAGATATATTTTTTGGAATCAAGACATCCGGCTTGAGGTATGAATGTTTCATTTTATATATCGCTGCTGTTCTTCTGAAACCTTGTGTGTCCATATTTCGTGATTTCAATTTTTTGATTGTCAACTTTCACAAAACAGTATTTAACCATTTAGAAAGTAAACAGGTTTTCCAATTTCCTGAAAAACATCAAATTTGGAAATCCAAGGTGTAATTAGGACATAATTTTGAACAGAATAATTTTCTCATTCATTTTTTATGTGCATCTTATGTACCCTATAGTTGGCTATTTGTCAGGTTTCTGAAGTTCATGGAACATATGCTGAAAATACTTAAAGGGACAGTTCAATTGTTCACTGCATCATTATTTCAAACCTGTATGACTTTCTTTCTTCTGAAGATATTGGCAACAAATTATTTTGTATTATTTTTTGGCTTTGTGATAAAAACTAAAATCTCATTTTTGAGTATGTACACATTTTTATAACCAGCAGAGGGAGACCTTAAATAGGGAGAAATCTCCACAGTATAGATGTTTGAATTTGTGAGTTGAAATGAACTTCACATCCAGTGTTGTACTTGGCCAAGTGACAGAAGGACAGAGGGGATATCTGACTGGACATGGTCAAAAGCCTCTTGTTACAACAGCATGTATGTACTCTGATAAATGACACTGCAGTATTTGCTTTGGATGCACTTAATGCTGATAATCTAGCTGCTCCTCAAAGTGCATCTGGAAGTGATACAGTGTCTTGTGTAGGCCTAAATCTTAAGATTTGCTAATAAAAACCATACAACACTATTTGACTCAATACAAAAGTAACAATATTACTTATAGGCTGTAAACATACTACTTGCTAAATAAGGGATTATACTCTACGAAAAATATATGACATTTCCACACTTGCACACAATAGACTATTTGTTTGGGTGGATTGAAAATAAGTGTGAGACTGTTCAAGACAAATGTTTGTTGAATGCTTTAACTCTGTTTGTGTGCTTTTTGTGCAATTATTTAAAAACAAACTGTATTAAAGATTTAATGGGTAAGTCTATTATAACATGTATGTGACATAATTTGTAGACATAATAGTAAAGGAATTTTCATCCACATGATGTAACAGAGAAATCTGAATGTGTATAATAAAGAGTTCATAATGCAGTATAGCCTGCTCCTCAATTATACAATCTATATTTATTTTCTCCACCTGTACACCATGCTCTCCGTTCCCATGGGTGAGTTTCGGTGAAACATGACGTCCTAAGCACAGAGAACTGTGCATGTTGACATCATGCATTGAGTTTGAATGAAGTAACAAAAGTTAAATTATTTCGGAATGGTTTCGGAGGTGCTCGAAAGCTCAATAGGGTTCATCTAAAAAGTATACAGAGGAAAATAATGCGGTGTAGCGGATTAATTTGGCTAAACGTCAACGTGGATCTGTGCTGCCGCCCGATAATTGGCCAATTAGATTTGTGTTCATCTAATTGCTTTTTCACATCGGAAACAATGGCTGCAAGCGATGCGGGTTTCTTTTCTCCCTTCAGAATTGCAGCACAACACATAATAAGCAAGTGGCAATATTACAATGAATCAAATGAGCAATTTTTTGTCAAACAGAGACCTGGTTGAGATGTTGATATTTTTCTTAATCTTGTCACTTACACACACACCAAGGTTTCTGACTGTACCACAGACTGTATTGTGCTGTGTTTGAACTCGGATCAACTCGGATCTTTATCAGTCATCTCGACGTCATTGGCCTATGTAGAGTGCAATAATCGATCTACCTCTAGGTGGAGAAAGATCCTCACTAATGATTTTATATTAATGTTTAAAGTCATCCGCATGACAGTTGCGTCAGGTGTTGCGCATAGATCTCCACACATACAGCTAAATGTTTAGATTTTTCTAAATCAATACAATTCAGTAAAACCAAAAGTGTTGGATTTTCTCTTTCATGTAGTTACAACTGCTTTTGACGGGGACTGTACATTTCCTATTATCACGTATGTTATAATCCACAATCTGAGATTCATTTCTTTCTTAAAACAATAATCTAAAACAGACCTCCATATGACTCACTTAAAGGCAGAATGCATCATGTTGATCAGAAATGTTTTTGTCATGCTGGTTGTAAATCTCTTCACATCCTGATAGAAATCATGAAGTATAGTGGTCAAATATTTTTTTATAATTATATATCGTCTTTGAAAGGCGTATAGGACCAAAAACGTTCGACCAATAAAAACATTCTGGCTGAACGTTTTGACGAGAGCCATTGGTTGAGACTGGTCCTGTGTCAATTTTCAGCCAACGAATTTTGCATCCACTGCAGACCCAGTTCATGCAGACATCATACGTAATCAGGGTGTTCACGTCCGGCGTAACTTTATTACACAGCGATGTTACACAACTGACACAAGCGACAAATTGCTACACCAAGCTCTGACATAAACGGTTGTTTAGGTTTGTTACTACAGTAATGTTATTCACTTCGTACTGCAATGTTTTCTCACCGGTGAATATGCCATGTGTCTCGCCATAGCGCCCTCCAACAGCTTCTGGTCTGTGCGTGTTCATGTGTTTTGGAGGAGGGGTGGCTTCGGGCGGCGATTCTCAAGGAGGGTGGGATCATGATTTCTTTGCTATCAGGCTAAAATTTGCACCTTAATTTATGATGCATTCTGCCTTTAATCTACTATAATTGAGACAGGAAATGACTCCAATACAGAACACTGTTACCCTATTTTTGCTGCATTTGTGGATTGAGAACAACAATAAAAACCCCAATTCATAAGGGTACATTATTAAAAACTTGAACTAACTCTCCATTTTGAAGCCATTTTCATGAATTCTTTGGAATGTATAATCCTGTTGCTACACACTCTTAATACAAATAAGACAATGGTCTTCTATGTATACCGTAAAAAAACGTCAATCCTTAGTGCTCCATTAATAGCTTTACTTCCTCACACCAATCAATGCAGAGCTTTTTAAACTCTTGCAAGACAAGCTCAATTAGAAGTACCAGCCAGGCGGTGTTCTTTGAGATATGATCAAAAATAGTCTGAGTGACTCTTGGCTCTTAAAATATATTGAGTTATTTTGAATAAATTAAGCCATATAAAATGACTGTAGGGATGAGACTATTCACACAATGTGGTGACCCATATATAACTGAACTGCCCAGCTTCACCCACACGTATCCCAGCAACGGGCCCAGTCCACATCCATTTTCAAATGTTCATTTTTAGTTGAAACTCATAAAACCCCACAGGGCTTTAAATACACTACACGTGAGTTCATTAAGCCTGGGCCTGTCTGCTGCCTATAGTGTGTGTGACTGTGAACCAAGAGGTGAGATGGGTCAGATTCAATGGCTTGAATGAGGTCAGGAACCGTAATGATCATCTCCAGAGATAAAGGTATCAGGAGAGACGGTGAATGGCTGGCTCGCCACTATCTAGTTCATTTCAACCACCTGCTTTAATGTGGCCAATGCTAATGTGCACAAAACGGGTGCGATGTATTCATTAAACATCCTGAACTTGGCATTTCTGCACTTGTTTCTAAGCGACTGAATGTTCAAACTTCAGTGTGGTTGACAGCTGTGTTGATGTTTAGCTGCAAATATTCTTTTGCTTGGAAAAAACATCAGCAATTTGGCAAGTGCAATACTAAAATAACAGTGTTTAGAGTTGGAATCATTTCTGCAATGCCATTTCAGTGTGAATTCAATTTACCGAAAGATGAAATCAACCATTGATTTGTTGCTTTTGCATCTAACTACACGATCTAGGCATTGGTAGATGTTCTATTTTATAAAGATCTGTTTAAGATGTAAATGTCGTTTACAGAAATAATGGTGAGGCAGCTTTTGGTATATGGTCCAAAAATTATGATTTACAGTATCTTATGTATTGTAATACATGAGTACTTGATTAGAATAAATTCTTGATTCACATCGGTCAGTCGTAACATTCCATGTGATGTTATTCCCAGATAACAACCACGGTCATCCGATTGACCAATGCAGTTTAATATGACTCAAATATTAATGGGCAATTTTATGCAAATGTCAACCTTAGGGTGGAAAATCTATTTGTTATCAAAGGTTTTCAACATGCTGATGGGTCAGATTTAAATATTTGGTGGTTTAAATATTCATTCAAAGTCTCAAAATTTCTATAGCACAGTTTACCACAGTCAGGTAAGTGAGTTGACACTTTCATAACAGACCATATTCCTCACAAATGGGCACATACAAATTCCAATATAGTAACTATATGTTCCATAAAGACCCATTCCTTCTCTTTTTGTTGTGTATTTTTGCTTCTAGTTTATTTTTTAATTCACAGAAAGTGCATTAAAATCCCTCTTTTAAAATAGAAAACTCAAGCTTAGACTGATATTTTTCTGATCTCTGGACTCTATCATCAGGGGTTTAGTAAAATATGAACAGATGCTTCAATATATTGGTAATAAAAACTTTCTTTACAAGTTTTGACAAAAAAATGTCACATCCATAATGATGGAATTGTCCAAATATTCCTAATTTATGATATATTGGAATATAAGAATATTGTTCACATTCTTCCTGTTAAATACTTGTAAATTCAAATCAAATTAATAACATTAAAAATGACTAACAAATTAAATCTTCATCTTGTTTAAACTTATGTCTTAACTTACGGCTGAAAGAAAACAGTTTCCAACAAAAAAAAATTATGTTACGAGCTAATAAAGTGTTTAATATCAATTCATTATCTTTCATTTACTCATGTTGCAACTAGCCATTTAAGCCACAAGACCTTTCGCTTTGTGTCGGGATCCTAATCACCCTGTCGGGTTTATTCAGTGATAACAACCAGCTGGCTGTACATTATCCCTTACTTCTAAATCATACCGAACACACAAAAACGCAAAGATACAAAGACAATTAAACATAAAACAAATCCATATTGATAACAGTAGTTTAAAAATGTCTTAGAACATGACTTTTTTTATTGTGTATGGTTTCCAATACACAGCTGCATAAAACTGCATATGACTGATGCATTTGTGAAGAACAGCTTGATATGAAGAGCCGTCAGTGGGCTTTTGTTAAAGTCTGGAGACAGTCCCAGTGAAGATTCACCAACAAGATACATCTGGTATTCTATAGGGTTAGTATTGTTTAATTTAATGGGTTTTTCACATAGACCGTGGGTGATGATATCTGCTATATTTTTCACATAAATAAACAGATTTGTAATACATGTGGACATTGAGGCATACATGTAATGTACACCAGATACATTCAAATATCATGTTCATTTAAAAAGTATTTAGGCCTAAATGTTTTTTAACATTTCATTTTCTTCAAACTAATAATAAATACTAAAACATAAATAATAAATAATAAAACTTTTTCACACACAGAAACATTGTAAAAATGAATATATACATACACATACAAAGGTAAGACAACAAAGGGTAATTTTATAAAACTATTGATATAAAAAAGAAAGCAGAAGGATCACAGGGCATATACACTGCAAGGCGCATGATGCACGTAGAATAACGATGATCAAGTTCCTCTCCTCATATCATGTTCTGAAAATAAACAAGCGCAAGATTACATAAAACCATCATTTTGTTGCCAAGCAATCAAACCCTGGCACATTAAAGCTCTAGTAACATGCAGTAATATTCCACCTAGCACAAACCAGCACATGGGGTTAGAAATATTAATATTCATCGATGCATTGTGATACCAATGCCATGGAGACCAAAACAGACACGGTTTTCTTAGAAAACTGAGAATCTAACTATTGCCTGATTCATTTAGTGTGTGCTTCCAGTTGTACGCGCACAGTGTCCTGCAGCTTATCGATTGCTAATTTACTTCAATGCTTCAAGGCCTCTGCGCGTGGCTAGTGACTAATGAACTTGTTCAGACCATGTGCAACCAGACGGTAGACAGACACACACAATCACGCACATACTCATCTAACCTCAGTTCTCCTCCTTCCTGCCCCCAAAGAACGAGAGGTTGTGGAGGATTGAGAGGCGGAGCTTCTGGAGAGGGAACAGTGATTGGACATCTGACCTCTGGGCAGCAGGTTTGCTTTGAAATACTGGAGTAAATCTTCATCTGTTGGAGACAAAGTTATTTTAATTTACTAAAACAAACCATTAGGACATTTCTGTTAGAATTAAATAAAATATAAGCTTCAACATTATAAGACAAAAGGGAATAGCACATAGGGAATATGTTGAACGTCACATGACCATCAAACAAACCGGAAAACAGGTTTGTTACCTCCGCTTGTCAGAGAAAGTTTTAACATCATTTTGAAATAACAGTGATATCTATTCATTTTTTAGGTAATGAACATATCATTTTTAGCAATTTTATAATCAAATGTCAGTAAAATCAATACATTAAATATCAATCTGTATGTATTATGTACAATGATTAAGCTGGTATCTTTTCTACAAGGCATTTTGGGTAAAACAGTTCTATATGTAACAAGTGCATACGAAAGACCTGAACCGGATGTGATGAAACCGATTCCTGCATGTTCGGCATAAAGCCTATTAGCCTATTGCTGGTTTGAGCAATATACCATAAAAAGTTTAATAAAAAAATTTGAGGCATTAAAATTATTAACTGAAAATCAATACTAAAACAAAAATAAAACTGAAATGAATAAAACTTTAATGATACCTTATAAACCTAAAAAGCAAAAAATAAACAAACAAAATGACAAAAGCACATATCAAAATAGCTAAAAATTAAACTGAAATAAATATGAAAAATGAAAATGTAAAAACAAAACCTAATTCAATACACAAATATGTCTGAAAACAATACTATGTTGGTTTTAGAAAATGTAACAGTCTACTAAGTAAGGGAATATACAACTTGGCAGATGTGAGAGGTGCTTGGAAAATGTGGATGGTGAAATAAACAATTTCTTTAGAAAGTATCATTTATTCACAATTAGTCCGCCAAAATGTAATGCTTTAAATTCATTTGTGTGAGTAAACCCTTGTTATTCTGACCTTCGGTGATCCACTCTGCTGCTGTTTTGCGCTCTGATCTTCTCTCTCTGTGCTGTGGGGTTGTTCTGTTTCCACCATTGTTCAACATGTCTGTCAAGTGCATCATGGGGTCTTGTGTCAGAGGAGGGGGTTCTGGGGGAGGAGGCAGGTCTGTGGAGATGCATGCTTTGAGAATGAACAAATGCTTAAGTCCCTCAATATGAGTTACATTTTTTGGGTGAACTGTTCCTTTAAAGACTTCTCTTACTTCCTGCATTCAACATTTCTCGTCTCCCAGGCCCGT
Source organism: Triplophysa dalaica (assembly GCF_015846415.1). NCBI lineage: Eukaryota > Metazoa > Chordata > Actinopteri > Cypriniformes > Nemacheilidae > Triplophysa > Triplophysa dalaica. The sequence continues at coordinate 11,350,903 of NC_079550.1, read as the reverse complement.
CTTTAGATGACTTCTTTTTTGGTCTGGGCTTCTGAATTGACGATGGGAATAATGTCAATTCTCCTAATAGCGGTGAAGACAAAAAGTAAACAAAGATTATGTTCTCCATACGTAATTATCGGCAGCATAATGGAAACAATTATTCTGCGTGCCTGTCTTGTCGGAGAATAGTTCTTCTATTCCAGCAATATCTCTCCAAGGGCTGATGTGATGGGAAATACTGCCATTATGAGAATTTGTCTTGGTTAACTGCTTTGGGTTGGAGAGGTTGAACTGTGAATTGTGTGCGCATTGCGTCTTCCTGTCGGGAACACACATTAACACTTTAGTAAGCAATAAAACAACCGTGGAGTCTGCAGGGCTCGACATTAATGTTCGTCCTGTTGTGTAGGACTAATGTCGGACGAGTTTGTTTGATTTAAAGCTTCAAGGTTTGGATAGTTGGCATGGGCCCGTTAACCCCTGCTGGTTGATAGTGTAACTACAGTATATGGCTGCAAACTTTCAACATTCAATTTTATTCAAATTTTAGTATTTGGACAAAATGAATCATATAGATTGTAAATATTTCATTTTATTATTATCCTTTTCATAGGCTTTTCTAAGCATAAAATGAACATTTTATCTTCTGTTTTAGCATAGTTGATAGCCACTGTTTCGGGATTGTATGCAACCATGTTTACTATAATCACATCAGTGTAATAAAGATGCTATTCCAGCTATTAAGAGATAAGTCACACTCATCCTACAAGAACTTGGTAAAAAATAAGTTGCTTGTAACTTGTTATAGCACATCTTGTATTATTGCCTCCTCTGCTGAGCAGCTTTATTGTTCCTTAGGCTTCTATGTTGCCTCGCATAAAAGCATCTGCTAAATGTACATTTGTAAATGTAAAGTAAAGCACAATTCCAGATTTACTTTTTTTAAAAAGTGTGTGTAAGGCTTCATTTAGGCAATAAAGTAAATAAATAATGTTGTTAATAGATCTGTTATTATTTTAAAATATGTTCTGATATTCATAAGAACAATAATGTAAATAAATTGAAAACTTATCACAAAAACAGTGCCTGTGGAATCTCACAAGAACTCTGGTTTGAGTCCGACCTTGGTCATGTCCTTATCACATACCCCCTACTTTTCTTTTGACTCTTTGATCTCTGAGCTTTCCTGTGACTCAGTGGTTAGCGCATGGCGCTTGCAACTGCAAGGTAATTGGTTCAATCTCAGGGGATTGCACATAGTCAGAAACAAATGTATAATACAATGCAATGTAAGTCGCTTTGGATAAAAGCATCTGCCAAATGCATAAATGTAAAAGATCCCATTTAAAGAATAATAGCAAAAGAGGCTACAAAAATACATAATTAAAAATAAAATAAATGAAAAATAACCTCACCTTTGGCCCAAGATAAGCTTTAATTTATTCACGACTCAACGTATGCCAAATAAAAGTTTTTGTTTACATATTATGTGTGTGTACTGTGCATAATAATTATGTATATATATATATATATATATATATATATATATATATATATATATATATATATATATATATATATATATATATATACACTTGCATGTATATTTCAGAAATATTTACATGTGTATACGCATTTTTATATTTGTATATAATTTATTTAAATATTTAATATATGAATAAATATTTTTTTATTTATACATAATTATTATACACACACATATTATGTAAACAAAAACTTTTATTTTGCATACCATTGGACTGGAATAATCGTTTGACACCGAACTTGATGTAAAGCCCTGGATGGCACTGTATATGTGTGTGCGTACCGTGGCAGCAGGTCTGGATGCTGCAGTCGCAGGTCATCTGAGCGCTGCTCCTCGCTGGGGGAGGGTGTGAGAGTTGCCATAGACTTCAGACTGTATGTTGTGACACAGTTGGTTTCTTCTCTTAAGGGAAGTGTGGCTGCATCCTCCAAACCCTCGATCAGATACATGCGCTCAGGTAGAGGAGGACTCCACTCTTCATCAACTTCAGGGCTACAGGTACGGAACCAGATCACAACATCATTCATATGGGATGTAAGGTACACTTCAAATCTCAGGATGCTACCATAAAGTACATCATACAACGATTTCTAAACTTTTCTTCACCTCTAGGCACATTTAACCCAGTCTTAACAAAATTCTTAACACAGTTTTCCCCGAAACATAATTTCACAACATTCCATTTAATACCCTCCATGGTGGATATAATGGAGATGGAAATGAAATGTATACATTTCGGGATTAAAATGACAGCTTCGTTTTGCTGAGGCCACAATAAACCACAATAAAAACCTCAAAGACTCAGGACACCTAACGCATAGCTGTGATTTCCTTTTTTTCAGATGTAGAACTGTGGTAAACAGAGATTGTAGTGCTGTGAAAAAAATAATCAAACAGCAACAAAATCCAATGCGGTCACACAAGGCAGCATAGCAAAAGCCTTATCAGAATCTTCAAAAGCTGTTGCATCTTTGGAAGTCGAAGATAAAAATGTACTGCGAGACAAAGAAAGCATTGATATGTGTGGTTACGCTTCATTTCGACCTGTGGCTATTCTTATAGATGAGCCGCCTCTCTCGGAACAGTCAAGAAGGCTGGACTGTAAGAGCTAACACCATTAGCCCCTGTCACTTTCCGCTGAAACGTCAAATTAGATTAGATACTGTAAGACCTAGATTTATTGCTTTGGCTACATTTCATTCTGTTGCTTAGTTTTAATACTGGGTCAGTTACTTGAGAAGGATGCTGAGAATGATCCAGGAAGTGATGTTCCATTAAAGAAGAATTAATGTTATTTAAGCAATTAATGTTTGGAAATCTATTTTGATATTTCCTGCTGACACACTAATCTAAAGATAATATAAGCTTGTATATTCAAGTATCATGGTATTACAACCTGATACCATTGATGTACGGTACCATCATAGTGAGTTGCTTTTGCAAAAAAATCATGTTTAATCTGTATTTAGATTATGTAAAAAAAAAAAAACACTGACCCTTTCTCTCAACAGGTAGTGGTCTAGCTTTTGTTGAAACCAGTAACTTTGTATTGGCACTTAATGCATTATGGCTCCTGTATGACATATCGCTTATTGCTCCTAAACTCTTTGTAAGTCGCTTTGGATAAAAGCGTCTGCTAAATGTAAATGTATTTTTTAGATTAAACATGCAATCTTGTTTTTCAGTTTATTTACTGATAAACAAGATTTTTTTTATTAAATTGATAATAATTGTTATTATAATAAGGCTCACTAAATTATTAATTTGGGCTAAGGTAAGCACGCTCAATTATCTCAAAACAATTCTCAACAAAAATCTTTAAAATCTTGTTTATAGGATGTCTCCACATTGTTTTCTAAAAATCAAGAAATAAATATATAAGGCTGACTTGTTTCCCTCTCTTTGCTTGAATTATAAAAAAATTTGTACTATTTATAATCTTGTCTTGAGGATAATATTGTTTATTTTTCTGTTGTAAGTGTTAATAAACGAATAAAAAGAATATTAGAAAAAAAAACAAGAAATAAATAATGAAAATAATGTTTGAACTGAAAAGTCTGCTTTTTAATGGGATGATGCCATGTTTGAACATAGCCTATGCACTGATATTTCCAATCTTGAAAAAATTCAAACCAAAAGTCACGTCTTAAAATTCATGTCCCTTGGGATGTCTATCACATGATAGATTATACCTGTTATGTCTATCCGCACTTTTACACTTCCTGTGTGCTGGTGGAGTTACAGACAGCACATCAGACCAGCTGGGTGAGGAGGCTTGCCCGAGAGATTTCTGCTTCATCCGTTTGGCTGTAATTCAGCATAAAACAGTCACAATTAGCATTTAACTAACATCTGCATCGGCTGCAAAACTTTGAGATATGTTGATCCAATCTGTCGGCATAATTCCCTAATACCTAAAGGATTAATCTTTAACCTTTATGATCAAAATCATTATTGACCCATAGACGCTCCTACCGTTTTCCCCTCGGGGATACTGAAGTTTAGCATATTCTGCTTCGCTATGACCCGACTGAAGGCTCCACTGGTCCTGCTCCAGGCTGTAAAGATCTGTCTTAGAGAGGACTGGAGTTCTGGTGTACGGGTCTGGACCTTGAGAGTACAGACTGCATAGGTCGTGGCCATTAGCATCGGATGGGTTGATTGTACAGTATATGCCTCCATCATTAGAGGCGGTGCTGTACTTGCCACTCTGGTTCTGATAATTTGACAATCCTGAAGCTAGAAAACAGATTTAGTTACTAGACATTTAAGAGCTGTGTGTAATTTTTCGAAGGATCTATTGACAGAAATGCAATATAATATACATACCTATATCTTCAGAGGTGTATAAAGACCTTACATAATGAAGCGTTATGTTTTTATTATCTTAGAATGAGCTATTTCTATCCGCATACACCGCGGGTCCCCTCACATGGAATTCACCATGCTGTTTCTAGAGTGACCATAAACCGACTGATGACATCTTAGCCCTGTGTCATCCACCGTAATGCTTCAATCGTGAAGGGGGAGAGGTGGAGTGAGCCGCTGGTTGCAATTCACAACCTCCCCCCAAATGCTGCTAAATTTCATACACTCGGTCTTTAATTCATAATTGTACAAAAGTGGGGGAAGATGAAGGACTTACTGTTGCGATATTTATCCGTAGAGTCAAGTTTGCCGGCACAGCAGTTGACCGTATCTTTTCCATTACGAGAGAAATTGCTGGTTGGCCAGGAGTCAGCTAGCCAGGGGTAGTTACCTAAGTGTGACTCAAGTAAACACGGCCTGTAAAAGAAACAGTATATGTGATCCTGGATCACAAAACCAGTATTAAGTAGCACAGGAACATTTTTAGTAAAATGTAAGCCAAAAATCATTAGAATATTTAATAAAAATCATGTTCCATGAAGATATTTTGTAAATGTCCTAACTTAAATATATCAAAACTTTATTTTTGTGAGTGGATGGCCTGCCACAGCACTTCTGATTAACAACTTAACAATGATTGATAAAAAGGCAATTTTCTTAATATTTAGTTTTTTGCTCCCTCAGATTACGGAGTTTAAACTGTTGTATCTCCGATATTGTCATATCCTAACAACTCATACATTAATCAAGAGCTTCATTATTCAGATTTCAGATGATGTAAACATCTCAATTTTGAAAAATTGACCCATAAGACTAGGGACTTTATATATACAAGATATTATTTTAGGGAAAAATTGGGAACATAGTAGAATAAATTGTTTTATAAAGTTCCAAATGAAGATATTTTATAGAAAATTTAGTAAAGCAAACCATTCTGAGGCACTTTTGACAACAACAGAGTGATTTTTCCAACTATGGTAGTCAATGATGGCCAAGAACTGCTTTGCTTTCAGAATTCTTTGCCAAATATCTTTCTCTGTGTTCATCAGAACAAATAAATGTATATAGATTTGTAACAACGTGAGGGTGATTAAATAATTACAGACTTTTTATTTTGAGTGAAGTGTTCCTTTAAGGTTTTTCTTTTCAACATTTTATGACTTTTTTATGCTATGTGTGAATGTACATGTACAGTAAATGCACTATTTCATGTCCTCTTTCACATTGGAAATCAATGGATTCAAGGCTGTCTTTATACAGTAACCACTAATGTTTCAATATTGAATAAAACTTTGAAAAAAAGGGAATTCAAAGTAATTTAGGTTCTGAAGGTTATACAGTTAAAATACTTAAAAGGTCACTTTCATATTGCATGACCTGTATTAACTTCAATTTAAAAATTTAGAAGAATAAAAAACATTCATATAAACAAGTACAGTAGGCAAAGTTGGAAATCTTCCTATGAAACATACCTTCCGTTGATAAGATCAGACCCTTCACCACGAGAAAGAGCACCTATAGGAATAACAAAAAAATAGAAATCATCATCCCAAAGCTCATTTGAAAGTATCATTTGATACAGACGGACACTGATATGGACGGCACCCAGGGGTCTCTGAATCACCTGCGGGAGTGTAAGCGAAGGAAGTTGTGTAGTGTCCAAGTTCTTTCCTCCTCCTGTGTCTGCAATAGATCCAGGCACTGAATCCCATTAAAACCATCCAGGAGGACACACCAATTCCAGCGATGAAGGCTGGCTGACGGACCACCCCTGTGATCTGCTCTGACAGACTCACGCTGTCATCCTTCATCGCTGACAAGGACTGATCAATTGGTACCTCTGAAAGTAGACAGAAAGGAAAAATGAAGAAAGTTAGAAGGCTTACATTTCTCTTGTCTTATACAGGGAGTATTAAATCAATTTACCGTATATTTTCTCAAAGTCAATCTTTAACTGATATATAACATGTAAATGCTCAGCACTCAATATTCCTAAATATGAATAAATGTTTAGATAGTGAAAGAATCTGTCAGGTAGAATAAATGTTATGCTCGGAGCTGTGTGGTAAATGATGGTGGTAAAGGTGTCATACTGCAAGCCTTAAGGGCCCCTGTGTTAACCATGAGACGCAGACACATCTACAAGTGCTCCTGTCACTCGTGACAGATCGATTAATGGAGACAGTCAGTGAGGATAATTTGAGTTATTCAGCTCTTTCAAAAACACTTTGGCTATTTATTCTTTATTTCATTTTCTGCTCTTGTTTTAGATTTTAGTCATTTAAAAAGTGTTAATCTAGTGGGGTACAATAAATCTACATTGAATTTACACTGGAGATTTAAAATGATTTAATGTATTATAAATGACATTTCTGCAGGTGTACAACAAAAGGCAAAATTTAGTCACACTTTTTTATATTGTTTGGCTTTAACTACTATGCACGAAAATGAACTAACTGCAAACCTATAGAGCAAAAAACCGAGCCACGAATTCTCTTTTTCACAGACAAGGTTTAGCTTAAGCCAGGACTATTTGGAAATTTGGTTATTTAAAATTAACTGTTTACCCCAAAATTAAAATTATGTCATGAATTATTCAAGTTGTTCCAAACATGTACAGTATACATTTCTTTGCTTGTTTGATTACAAAGAAAGATATTTGGAAGAATGTTAGCAACTGATATTTCTGGGGCCTACTGACTTCCATAGTAGAAAGAATTATTGTATTATTTGTTCTATTGACAACAAAATAACATATTTTAAAGAATTTAGGAAAACAAACAGTTCTGGGCACCTTTTGACAAGCTTTTAAATTGTAGTCAACGGTGCCCCAGAAATCTCAGTTGCTAGCATTCTTCCGAATATCTGTCTTTGGGTTCATCAGATGTATACAGGTTTGGAACAATTTGAGGTTGAGTAATTCAAGACAGGTGAACTATCCCTTCAAGTGGCTTTTATTAAAATGAATTAGATAAAAACATTACTGGCATGCATCCTGAGACAAAACAATGGCAATGACGCATTTTAAGATATGTCCATTTATTTTCAGTTAACACAACTTAAAACTTTATTTTTAGAGTGGGACTAGTGTTAAGCCTTGCCAGTGAAACAGGGCATACTTTCTATATTTATTAGTTCATTTATTTATTGTTTAATTTCTTATTTATTACATATTTTATTAATTTGAAGCCATATTTGTCTTGGCATAATTCCTAGTCTACATTTTCACGCTTTTGCTACTTTACTCAACAATTTAAAAACCCTGTGCCTTTCAATGCCACAACATTTCAAAAAAGCGCTATTGTATGATGCTTAAATCTTTCCTTTAAGTCACAGGACAGCAGTTCGACTGGAACAGCCTCTTACAGCATCCATGGTTCATGTGAATCAATAAACAGCATCTCAACATATCAGATATTGTTTCTCGCAATTCTGGTTATTATGTCAATGCATGTAAATCACCTCGGCTGCTCAGCTACATACTGTATATGGTCTATGTGTGCATGGTATATTTGCCTCTTTAAAAAAATGCCCTCAATGCAGAACCAAATCGCTCTAGAAAGGCCAATTTAAGCAAAATCTGCATGAGTCAATACCATGACAGAGTAAAAGCAGAGGTTCAAAGTGTCCTGTATACAAGTGGGTGGTACTCACTCAAATAGATGAAAACAGGCTGGCTGTAAATGCCCACTCCTGATATTGTCACCGCCGCGACCTGCACGCGATACATCGATTCTGGCAATAGTGCATCTAACAGCACCCACGGCACATCTCCATTCACACTTCGGTTCACCATCTGCTGAGACTCATTCCCTATACACCACACCTGTACGAGACAAAGAAGCAGAGCGTCTCAAGCTGAAGTCTGAGAAAAATTGACATTTCAAAGTATAGCAATATTTACTACGCAATACTACATTTATTCGCCCTCAAGTCATTTCTAACCTGTATTACTTTCTTTCTTCTGCAGTACAGAAAATATATTCTGAAGAATGATGGTAACAGAAACCCGTTGGTCACCATTGACTTGCATTGGTTTTGTGTCCATACGATAGATGTGAATGGGGAATTTTTTTGTTTACCAACATTCTTCAAAATATCTTCTTTTGTGTTTAGCAGAAGAAAGAAAATGATACCGGTTTAAAATGTCAAGAGGGTGAGTAAATGTAATTTACATTTTTGGCGTTAACTATCAATTTAAGCTGCAATCTTTAACTTTTTTGGTTGATTCACAACAGTAAATTTATAATAAGGATTTAAATGTTCTTTGGGGGTCGAAAAGTTCAGGAAATATCAGTTTGTCCTCATTTGACTTCAATGCATAAATAAATGTAAAATGACATGCAGTCAAAACAGTGATGACAATGCAAAAGATACGAATTGGAGTTTAAAAAGGATTGCACTAAAATTCAACCCATTTTGTTAATTTGTAATGAGATTTTAGAAAAGATTAAAAACTAGGCAAAACATATCAATAGTTTCAAGTTATAACAAACTGAATTAATTCTATTGGTGCAGATTAACATGCTAAACGTGGATTTTAACAGCACGAACAACCCACACAAGATAAACAAGTAAACAAAGAATTTGTAGTTTTAAATAACTTGACACCAAACATAATTGTAGTAGAGTAGGCGGGGCGAGACCGTGGTTCGAGTCTGGTGAGTAATTGTGAATGAGCGCCAGCTGTGCGCACACCGGGCTCGAATCACGTAGGAGATTGGGAGCGTATAAAAGGAACGAGCGACCAGACCGTCGAGGAGAGAGGACCTGGCCCGAATTTATGTTAAGTTTATATTTATGGTCTTGTGTTTTGTATTTATGTTTTGTTCGCTGGCGGTCGTCCGTGAGGGGCAGCCGGCTTTTATTATATATGTTATTAAATGTTAAATGTTTGCCGGTTCCCGCCTCCTTCCTTCCCTTTTATGGAGATATATTACAATAATTAATATCAATATTATATTCAAATTAGAATCCCATTATAAAAATGTTTTTTGCTCTTATTCTCACCCTGTATTCTAGTATGAGCTCATCTGGTGCAAGAGAGACTGGAGGCTGCCATGACACATGCACACTTGAACTGTTACTTAGCTGCTCCACGCTGACTTCCTGAGGAGGGCCGGTCAGTGCTAAAAGCAGAAAATATCAAGTGCCAAAAGACATTACAGCAAAAGTTTGAGGATAAATAAAAGTCATTTAAATTACAATGTTAAGAATCAAGTTAAAGTCGCAGTGAACAGGTGGAGCCCAGAGCTCAAGTATAGTACATTTTCAAATTTGGATTAAAGCTTATGAGAGCACATGCATTTAAAAATGACCCACGTGGATAAATAATTTATATAAAGACTACAATATGTCACATGGAAGTGGCATTAAATACCAAAATAAATCTTGCCTTTATCTGGAATGCGAACAACTGTGATTTCACTGTCCAGCCCATGAAAGTCACTGTAATACGGTCTCACTTTGAGCTCGTATTCTGTTCCTCCGTGTAGCTCGGTTAAAACCGCAGTGCGTAGGGATCCTGCTTTAATGTCCTGGACCATCCAAGCACTCCCCACAGGCCTGTAATACAGCCTGAAGCCTTGAATGTACCGAGGTTGCCGGTCAAGCTGAAATAACATCACCATTCCCAAACATATCATGAGCTTTATTCATACAGTGCTGATAGGGACATATTATTCTTTAAAATAGTAAAGCTGTAGGTATTTTCTATTGATTAGACAAACATACAGCCGCGAAATAAAGAGACCATTACAAATTTTCATTTAATCAGCATTTCTAGATGTACATGTGGCCATTCCAGTGTCTACAGAATTTCAACAAAATCAAACCTCAGGAGTGACATGAAGTCATTCAAGAGCATAATAAGAAACATGAAAACTTTGTTAAAAATCCAGTCCATTTTTTTACTTTTCCTAAATACATGTAATGTTGTATTGTTTAAAAGTGAATACGAACTTGTTTTCTTTGCGGTGTTTGAGGACTGATAAAATGTAGAGCATCTTTTCTATTATTTTGACCTGTTTCTCCAGTTGTCATTTTCTGCAAACAAATACAACTAGAAACAATAATCTATTTGAAATTTGGTAGAAATGTTTTCAGTAGTTCACAGAATAAAACAAAAATTAACATTTTACCTAACACATACCTATAAATAGTAACTTCAGAAATACGAAAATTGTTTTTGAAATGGTCTCTTAATTTTTTCTGCGGCTGTATATCTCAAGCTGCATGGAATTTGCAAACGTGTACTAATAGCACCAGAATGTTGACCCTGTTTAGAGAAATCTACTTACTAATGGATTATAGTTGTCACATTAGAGAAAGCATTTTAACATTTCAAAAATGACGCACATTCCTTTTAAAAGATGACCTCTACACTCTCGGAAAAAAAGGTACACAAGGGTACAAAAAATGTTCCCTGAAGAACAGTTTTGTACCTATTCAATAAATGTACCCTTAATGGTACAAGAAAGACCTCTGATGATACCGTTTGGTACCTTTTATGGTACAATTTAAATGAAGGTACATATTTGTTCTCAAACCAAGGGTACAGCAACCTTTATTGATAAATAACTAATTTTATTTACACAAGCAAATAACATACGATATGGAATTTTTTTAAATATGTTTGAGTTATTCCCCTATAAAAATATGATGCAACATTTGTTTTTACTAAATTTTCTTAAAAGTAAGTTATAATATCGGTTGTTATACAAAACACTGATCAGATTATTTATTCAGTATTTATTTTCATATATAAAAATGACCTATGATTGTTTTAAATAAAAGTCCTATAGGAGACTGATCATAATTTGAATGTTATGACCAATAATAAACAATAATGGACCACATAGTCTGAATGAAGAATTTTACATGTCTTAAAGGGATAGTTCACCCAAAATGAAAATTCTTTCATCATTTACTCATTGTCTTTATAGAGGGAATGCACATGTCGTCACTTTACCACGTGAACACCACGAATTAAATGACTACTTGCAATATGAGGAAACACAATTTGGCACAACATTTCAGTGTCCAGTAACACCTGAAAAATCTGTAAATCGCAGTGAATCCGTAAGCGACCGTAACCGTTGAGTCCACCTGCTTGTAATTTCAGCAATAGTTGAGTATTTGAGTCCTGGTCATTCATACAAGTTTGGAACATCGTAAGGGGGTAAATAATGTTTCATTTTTGGTGAACTCTTCCTTTAAGAAAAAGTATTAATATTACTAAAACCTAGAGGAACATTTTTAAATAGATGAAAATAAATATGAAATAAATTCCAATATAATTTGCCTACAAAATCATCCTTATCAGATCAATGTCAATAACTAAGAAAACTTCTGACTGATACTAATACATCACACATCATCACATGTACATCATTTACTCACAGTCCACGTGACCCGGATGCTATTAGTGCTCAAAACGTCTGGTGTCTGCAGGTGAACTTTGACTCCTCCTAAATCCATCTGTAAAGGCCCCTGGTCTGTTCCCTGATCCTCTTGACCATCTGATAGAAAAATATATATTAAGTCAAGCAGATGTATGGAAGTAGACAGGCTACATCAGAAACCTTGAACATACCCTGTGTTCGGACCGGCTCTGAGATGGGACTGGGGTCACTCAGGCCGTAGGAGTTCATCGCCCGGATGATGAACAGGTACACAGTATTAGGGAAGAGTCCAGTCACCGTGTGCTTCTCCTGCCTCACAAGGTCCGCCGCCGTCTGCCATATGCTGCCCACTGACTGACTAGAATTAGAAAGAGAAAATAAACACTATTGATGACTAAGTGATACTTTCCTTATACTTTCCTACTTTGCATGACTACACTCAAACTAAAGCATGCCCTCGAGTACCTTATTGATTAAATATGTGATATTAAGGCACATGATTAAAGTTAATGAATGGGAACTGATTCCCGTGTCTATTCTTATCTACTTGAAAAAAGCTGACCTGGCATGCTAAATTGGACGCGTTGGTCTTTGTTAATGAGAAACACAGAGCACACAGGTGTGTGTGAAGGTCAAGAAAGAATCTGGCCTTGTTTCTATGCACCGTGAGCACGTAAGATCTGCGCAGTCCACTTCTCGGACACTGCACACGACCGTGACCTCCGGGCGGAGAGGGCTGCACAATAATTCTGAGCATCTTCTTAACAAGGTGTCAGAGTAGAGCTAAATAACGACTTGGCCTCTGCTCTCAGCCTCTCTGCTTCACCCTCCCTGCTGCTCTGCTGGCAGGACATTATTAGAGACTTCTGTTCCTCTGACCTCCACAGAGCCCAGAGAGGGAAAGTTCTGCTGAATCTAACCGAAGCCCATAAGAGCGGCCGGTCTGCACGAGAGCAACTTCCCACTCTTACTTTACCAGAAACTTCAATCTGACGCATTGAGTGACATTTCTACCAAAACTGAAGCCGTTATGGATACTGTAAGTTCTTTAATATATATTTTGTACTACAGCTGATCAGCATACTTGATACACACATAGGAACTCGCATTATGCATTTAAGATATAATGCAAACATTGCAATAAAGAAATATTTCACAAAGTTAAAATAGAGACAGCATGGTCCTCCTATAACAATTGCATATAAATGTTTCGTTTTATGAACCATTTAAAGGAATAGTTCACCAAAAATGAAAATTCTGTCATCATTTACTCACCCTCTTACCATTTTAAACCTGTATGACTTTCTTTCTTCTGTAGAACACAAAAGAAGATATTTTGAAGAATCTAAGTAACCGAACAACAGTGGTACCCATTGACTTGCATTGGTGTTGTGTCTGTACAATAAAAGTTAATGGGTACCGCTGTTTTTTCATAAGTAATGGCGTATAAACCATATTAATTTATTTACTTCCTGATGTCATATCATCATTACAATTATATTGATTTGCAGAGTCTTCTACATTTTACCGTGAGTGGGACAGTAAAACATTTAACCTTTGGCTAAAGTCAGTTTGTATTGTATGATACAGTAGTACCTAGAAGAGATTTTGAAGAATGTTGCTAACCAAACAACATTGACTTCCATTGTATGAACACAAAATCAAATATCTTCTTCCGTGTTGGACAGGTTATGCACGGCCTGAGGGTGAATTAATGTAACGATGACATAACTTTACTTTAAGAAACAGTAATGTACTCATGTCAACAGAATAATGTAAACCTGAAAGCCTCGATGACGTAAGAAGTGACAGCTGCTCCGCCCTCATGTGGGTTGGGCTGCCAGGTAAGAGTGACACTGTGCGAGGTCACTTCTGTCACCGCTGGTTTTTGAGGAGGACCGGGCAGCTGCAGGGTCCTTGAAACCCCTGGCGAAGAGGACGCTCCATTCACTAAACACAAAGTCAATGTTTCGTCAAGGCCATATACACACCTGATCCAAACACATCTGACAGCACATCACAATAATCCGTGCTTCTTTAAGTCTCACTCTTTTCGGTTAAAGTTGTAGATAAAGAGTAATGAAAGGAAAGAATGTTCGTACCTTTCACTTCTAAAGTCCAACTCCACCTCGTCTCACCCGTGGAACTGGATGCGACACAGGTGTACGTCCCTGAGTCTGTCTCCTAGCAACAGAGAGGACAAAATCATCGCTCTCTTTCTCTCTACGTCTAAAAGACGACAAAGATAATTGCGAACATGCATTGTCTGTGAAGTGCTCTGCGCTTCTTTCCTCTGCTCTCCAAATGACGCGAATCAAATGCCTTGTTTTAGCCGATCAGTCAGTTTAGTTTATATTGAGTAAGTTAGAGGTTGTGACCGTTTAAACTCCCCCAAGATCAACTTTGACATTCAGAATGCCTGTTTGATATTCTGCGTATGGCAGTGCTGTCTGTCAGATGTCTCATTTAAGAAACAAACGTTGTACAATAGATGTCATTCAATCTGTGTGAATGTTCTTGAAAGGTAATGCAAACAAAACCAAAAGGTGCAGTATACATCTTTTAACTGAACGCAGAGTCTTTTGCCTTTTAAAGGTTAATAGGGGTGGAATGACATGGGGTTGGGGTTTTCATTTTTAGGTTTAGAGTTACAAGAATGTCCTTTTCTGTACAGTATATTATAAAACTGCATTATACATAGTGGTACCTTCCAACTACCTTAAGTGATAGTTCACTGAAAAATGAAAATTCAGTCATCATTTACGAGCCCTCTTGTCATTTCACACCCTGTATGTCTTTTTTCTGCAGAACACAAAAGAAGATATTTTGAAGAATTTTGTCAACTGGCACTTATTGACCCCCATTGGTTTTGTGTCCATACAGTAAGTGAATGTGTTCGGTTACCAACTTTCTTCTAAATATCTTCTTTTGTTTCCTGTGGAAGAAAGAAAGTCGTACAGGTTTAGCTGTTGAGTAAATGATGACAGAATTTATATTTTCGAAATATCCCTTTAAAAGTCATTTTAAAGTTTAAACTTGGCAATAAAATACATTGTTTAAAACGTGCCTATGTGTGTATTACTTTTTTAAATGTATGTATGAACACTTTCAAGCTAAAACCATGATTTCACACATACCCACATAGTATGCAAAAGACAGGCGTGGTGTGCACGTCCATGTCTGCAGCTAAACTCCATTGCATCCAATTACTGAAGTACAAAAAACACCATATCTGGAAACGTTTTGGACGTGTGTTATGCAAATTACTCACTGTGGCACGTGCATCACTTAGAATAAGCCAGATTTCTCAACGTGAGAAAAAAATTAGACACATTTGCGTGTGCATGCACCTGTTGTGAGTCCAGCTAAATACTACATGAGCACACAAGTAAGAGAACTTGTATGGAGTTATTCCTAAAAAAAGATCTACAGAGTAAACATTTGCTACTTTAATATTCAGGAGAGCCGTACAAGCAAATTAAATATTTCGGTGCTATCTATATCTTCATTTGATAGGTTAATTCATCTAAAGTGTCAAACACTGTACCACGACATGACAAATTTGGTTTCTTTTTCTGATCTATTGCATCGTAAGCCTAAAATCCTGAGCTATCTTTTTCCGATGAAGCGACTTGATGAATGGGGAGGGCGCACGAGTTCTTCTAATTAAAATCGAAACCACCGGTTGTTAGTCTTTGCTGCCACAATCAATTAAAATAAATCTTACTCTTTACTCCGATCCTAGAAGAAAATTACAGATTAGCGTCACTTCCACTTAGTCACGCGAATTTCGTGAAGTTCCAAGTGCCTAATTACATTAGAAGTAAATTTTGGCCGAGCATCTCTAAGCAAACAGTTCTGTTGGCTATTGACGGATGAAGGTTACACGGCTATTTTTCGTCTTTTTTTGGCATGCGTTGATGTAAACCCTGCCTCGAGTAAGTCATAGGATATGAAACGCTCAAGTGGAGCCCATTACTTCAGGTGTGCTTGTGAATGTCTCACTCAGTATGAAATGTTTTCTCAGAACCGCTCGGTCCGGGGAGCTTTCACGTTTCAGAGCCCTTATCAAAGCAAACAATTCCAGTCTTTGTCTGAAGCGTCTGTCAAATACCTTCACGCCGTTGATGTGTAAAGTGCCGTTTTCCATTAGGCTTATGTGAATGTCATCAGCCAGAACGCTTTGCCCGTCTTTCTCCCACCTGACGCTGGGGAATGGGCTGCCCATCACATGGCACTGGAGTAGGGCGCTGGAGCCTGAGGCGAGAGTCAGATTGGCCGGGCCCTGACGGATAATTGGAGGAATGAGATCTGATGGGCCTGAAGGATAAACAGCAGAGAGTGTTTGTGAGGAGAGTGTTTGCATCTGTCCAGTCGTCTAACACGCTTCGCCCAGACTCATTTATACAGCTCGTCTAGCTAGCAGTCCGAGTTAATCACACTTTAAATACACAATGTCATAAAAGACAGTGATATTGTGGAATTGTGGTTTTAATTTAGATGTGTGTCTTAGTACTATAAAACTGCATTTGATGTGTGGTGCTAGACCGTGCAGAATTTGCCACCACAACGCTAATTTAGTTGTGAAGGGTTGCTTTGTTGTTCCTAATTTAGTGTTGTATGTGATGCTATGCAGTTGCTAGGGTGTTCTGTCGGGTTGCTAGATGGTTGCTGGGTAAATACTGACCACAGGATTCCACCAACATGACATCACAGTGTTTTTGTTCACCATGAGAAAAATTTGTACGTCTTATTACTTAGAAAACTAAAAGCTTGAATTCAAATAAAATATTGGAATAAATATAGAAAAAAAGAATCTACACAAAAATTGTAAATATTTTCAATTAAAAATCATATAAATTGAAAATAAGGTTATAAATAAGTTTTTATTATTTTGTTGAGGTACTGAAATTATAAACTGACAATAAATAAAAACTAAACTAAAACTGAAATAAAATATATTAAATTAAATTTAATGTATATAGAAGTCCTATTAAAGAAAAACTTGGCTTCATTATAAAAGGTTTTATCATTTAAAAAATGAAAAGTGTGTTTACGCTCAGGCAGTTGGTTAATACGAGGGGTTTTCTTTACAATTTTCTCTTGAGATGCCAATCCCAAACACTCACCGGTTTTCACTTCCAGCAGAGCTTTGGCAACTACACTTCCCGCCACACTGATCGCCTGGCAGATATAGTACCCCGAGTCCTCCGAGTGAATATCAGAAATGGACAGATCTCCGCTCATCGACACAGAATAACGGCCCAACTGGGACGGAGGTTGGCCGGGGAAAAGCAGCATCTATGACAGAGCAGATTCTTGGGTTCACACCACACCGTTGGCAGACTACCCAGCGTTCTGAGTAACACAAAAATCTGGTTTACAAGTTAAGGACATATTATGTAAAACAGGATTTTTTTGCGTTCTTTCCAAAGCACTCTATAGACAAACTCAAATGTTCCTCCACGGGATCCAGTACAACCAGAACAATTGTTAAGAGAACTATATGGATGGGTCATTTACAGTACAAATGGCCATGTATTCTGAAATTAAGTTGATACATGTAAAAGTAAAACAGATATTAAAAAAGTTCAGCAAAACAATTTGATTCAAGTAAGGGTAAAAATGTATGACTGAAATTATCAAAGCATTTAATATGGTTTCTTTAAAATATGACAAAAATATTAATGCATTAAATTAAAACTGTCCTTTTCATTAAAGAGATAGTTCACCCAAAAATGTTATTCTTTCATCATTACTCACTTTACTCATGACTTTCCTTCTTCTTCTGAACACAAAAGAAGATATTTTGATGAATGTTAGTAACCAAACAACATTGGCCCTAATTGTCATCCATTGTATGGCCACAAAACCACAGAGACGTTTCTCAACATATCTTCTTTTGTGTTCCACAGAAATGACATGACGGTCAATCAATTTTTATTTTTGGGTGAATTATCCCTTTAAAAGTAAACAGGGCTCTTTCTAACAGTTCTATGCACTTGGTTAAAACTGGCTGTTAGAATCCATTTCACAGACCACCTACCGGCTCCAGTACAACTGCGAAAAATCAAATCTGAGTGCTCTTTAGCACTTTCCTGGCCTGACGGAGGTCTATTTTTAGAGAGGAAGCATCCTATAAATTGCTATTATACTAAACGCAGTGCTTTTGTGGGCCATAGGGATGTTCCCGATGTTCCTCTGTGTCAAACTAACTCCTCCCACCTCTTCACAAGTCTCCATTTTTTCCTCTTAGGAGACCCAACTCTCGCTCGAGGTTTGTCATAATGCCTTTGAAAGCTCGCCGGGCCGGACCGATCTAACACTCTGAATCATCTCTTCAGCGCAATCAGCAATGCAACACTAATCAGCAGCAATATAATCACCCAGAGGCTCCGGGCTTGTTTTCAAGCACTGGCTAAGTCAATGAGTCAATGATAAACATGATCTGAGACACAAATGAAACATCTTTAGATCAAGAGAACAGCCTTTGATCTCCAATCAGGCTCTGGTAACCCACACACGGTACAAAGAGGGGTATTGGATTATACTGCCTGACAATGGCTGCATTTACATGCACTCTCATAATGTGATTATGGCAGAACTGTGATTGTTGCTACTGAGCCTATTCACTTAATAGAAACAGAACGAAGCGATTATATTAATGCGGTTACGCACAAACCATCAGGACCGTAAAATGTGTGAAGTATTTTTGAATGCACAGTATTATAAAGACATATTCATGCGAGCATAAAAAATCCACTATGACTGAACTGCGCAGGGGCACAAGTGAGATTACTGGAGGGGATTAGACAGATGATTCGCTGAATGAATCATTTGAGAGTCAGTCAAGAAGTAAGGTAATAATAACTGGCTATTATTAGAAAATGATAGTGTTTAACACCTTGTATGTATGTAAAATTGTTGTTGGACACTCCATGAACCCAAGTAGGACCTTAAAAATCACAAAATATTTACTCTTTTATGAAAATTTCATGTAGACATTATTTTGATCACAACTTACTTTTATCAAGAATCATGTATGAATAAAAAGTGTAGCCATTTGTTATGTCTTATTATACAGTGTCATTGTTTGAGCACATGGGATGTTGGATATATTGTTAGGAAGCAGAAGTTGTTCTCACCTGACTGCCTTCTTTCTGCCAGAAAACAGCTGGAGGGGGGTTTCCCTGGGTACCACACTGAAATGTGACAGTTCGTCCTTGGGCAGTGACTTGATCCTGTGGACGTATATCAATCTGTGGGGGAACTGACACCAGGATTTGACAATTTAGAGAATTTAAGCATGCTTTTTACAGTTTGTTTTCTGCATTTTACATATGTGATTCTGTTGGTGAATTTAATCAGATCATGAGCCATAGCCATGAAATGACAAAATATGTGATTAAGACTGCAAATAACAGATTATATGATACATTTCAGTATATAATACACAATGTTCTATTTGTAATACCGAAAATAATGATTTTATTGACACTATGTTTGATGACATTGCAAAAACAACAAAAAATCTGGAAGTTGGTATGGTTTGGCCTTACTCATTCAAAATAAAAGATAGCAAGTTATATTACAGAATGTTCTTTACTTTACGTAAAATGATTTTATGTAGAAAACAGTAAATCATCCGAAATAACTATTTGGGTTTTACTGGCATATTTAAAGTTTTTTCCTATATCGATGCTTTCCTTCCAAAACCTTGATGTTTAAATTCGCTGTTTTTAGGAAATGGAAAAAACACTGTACTTTTTAAATGATTAAATACGTGTTGTCAAAGTTGACAAGCATTTTTTATACTTTTTATTGATTAGATACTGTATTTGCATAAAAGGTGACAAATAAAAATGATTTATGACAAAAAATAACGATCACAAAATATGAAGATTTTAAAAGGACAGCAGCGATATATATATTTTTTTCATATATTTCATATATCATATGTCATCCCACAAAAAGGTGATATTCAAAGCAGCTGGGACACCATATCAAAAACACAATATATATATATATATATATATATATATATGTTTTTTTTTTAATTTCTAGTTTATTTCTATAATTTGAAATTAATGTATTTACCGTACTTAAAAACAAATCCAAGATAATTCTGTTCAATCAATTTTGTAAAAGTACAATTTTTTATATTTATAATTTTTTTTGCAGATAGTAAAAAATGATACCAAGGGATAAAGCGGGTTCAGAAAATGACATATACTGTTAGCACCATATAAACAACCTAACACGCCCAGCGGAAGATTGTATTGCTCAGTTGTTGCTTTTTAATTGCACTGAAAAATGAATTAAGATTTAATTAGTCACATTGTTGAGAAACATCGCTCTAAAATGCTTAAATTGCTCTAGATTATTTGTCTTGGGAGGTAAAATGTATTGTTTTCCGCATTCTTACAAGTCATTTAGATGTCTGCTGAATTCCTATACATAAAAATGCAAAATTTGCTAAACCTGCTCTCAATGTAATCTAAGAGATACAATTGAGACATTTTAGAAAACGTTTTCCTTTCCTAATCTTTTCCACCACTTGGATCAATTTAAGGCAACATCCCTTATACCCCATACTGTATCTGTGATCAATACGCACAAAAAAATAAACTGCAATCACGTGTTTTTTTCAAGCATTGCAGATCTCTGATCAGTTAAGTGCTGCCCTGCGAGACTCATCAGCACTGTGATTTTCACATTAGTGTTTAAGAGCGCTTAAAACATATAGATTCTCCACTCAGCCTGGATTAAGGGAAGTAATTAGTTGTGTCTGCAAAGTAGATTCCCCTTGCTGGAGTCTGCAGCCCATGCTGGGAAAGCCATGGACGCACGATGCGAATAAACATCTGTTTTCACGCCAATCTGACCGATCACCGGGCAGGGCGAGCTGTTTGAGACGGCTGCTCCTTGGTTCAGCAATCTGAGGTTTCATTAAAGCCAAACATAACCACGGACAACCACCCGGAGGCCATATTCCGTTCAATCTTTAGTACAGTGTTGAGCTCGGGGCTGCATGTCTATGCTTAGAGAACCAGACCAATACCCTGCTGTTCAGAAACTTCACAGTAGGTTTGTGAGAGAAAGAGTATGAGAGCGTGAAAAGCAGACAGGGAGAAAATATTAGGATCTGACTCATCTGTGTTGTTTTTCCATTTTCACATTTTTTCTTTTTGACAGGACTACAAGCTCCCACACAAATAACAGCTCCTGATGAGGAATCAACAAAGATCACTTAAACCTATGAAGAAGAATAGCATGAGAAAATGTGGCTGGAGGTTCTTACAGAGCTAAATGTAGACTTCAGGTGACTGTCATTGTACGTTTATATATATGTCAGCTTTAGGCACCAAAATAATGAGTTGTTACCTTTTACACTGATATTCTGAAGGCTTGAAGAACCACTTTACCCTAAAATAGAAAATACTTTGTCATCCTTAACTCACCCTGATGTCATTAAAAATTTTACATTGGAGCCTAAAATTGGCAGCATAAAAATCCACCTTTTGTGTTCCACAGACGAAAGACAATCATACGGGTTTGGAACATCATGAGAGGGGGTAAAAAAATGACGGCATTTTCATTTTCTATGAATTATTCCTTTAAAAGCAACAGCATTAGAATGCACCAATTTGTACGTTTTTTAATACAGGGTACATTTCAGATGATCAAGGGAATGAGAATGTATTTGACTCATGACTCGATGGCGTGGGTATTTTGCCAGGCTGGGTAAAAAGCTCTTATGCAAATGGACTCTCATTGAGTGCACTGGTCTGATATGTGTAGAAACAGCAGATGTGCGTGGTCAGTCCGTAATCTTCAGTGCATTAAATCACGGATGCTGTGGCTTTGCTATCTGGTATGTCAAAGTTGAGAATACATGTGGTGGGATGGCAGCAAGCATCTGCTGAGATGATCAGAGAAGACGCTGTTACCCTGACAGCCTAGGGCCCCGTCAATCAAATACGAACCCAGGTGTTCGTTCACATAACATCACACGGGATGTGAGTGTTAACAAATGGAATTCATTACTTTATTACAATAACGTTCTTAAAGATGATTCGGTCACTTTCTTATAGTGTTCATTTCACTTGAGGGTGTATAAATGATGAAAGTTTTTTTTTATTAGAACGTTTTAATCGTTCATGTGTCAATGTTATTGACGTGAAGGTAAAAAAGCCCCTCAAAACTTAACATTTCATGCATTATTTTCCCATGAAACCTCGTGGGAGTATCACATGTCTTCAAAAGCCTTTTTCAAGTATCTTCACGCTATTTCCTATCACACCCACAATGCAGTCCACATAAAACAGTCACTTCCTGAGCCACCTTATGGGGAGCGACAGCATGGAGCGGAGGAAGGAAGGATTGCTCTGGATGAGATGATGAAGGGCAACAAAACATCAAGGCAAATGAGACAGAAAATTTGCAAATGAAACATCAAGGAATGACCCTGAGTCAGAAAATGGAGATGCAGAGAGGCAGAGCTGCTTGGTCTCATCTTAATTCAGATTGGCTAAATAACTGGAGGATGAATTGAACCAGGGCCACTACAGCTGCCTCCTCGGGTTGTGCCAGTTAACATTCTTTTTCCAGTTCTCCCTCTTGCTTCTTCGCATACGCAAACGCACAAACTTCACTGCCACGTCCTATTAACAGTGCCTTTGCTCAATGTCAGTTTGCTGGAGCACAACGTCTTTCTATAACAGCTGTCAGATATAGTAATCCATACGCTTTGACATAAGCCTGACATACTTGTTTTCTTCCAAAACCTAGTTAGCTGCCTACAGATCCTGGAGTTACACCACACAGGACTTACGACTTATTTTTAGTTTCACTGAAGCTACTCGATATTTGTTAACTGTGTAACAACATTTGTGTATTTTTATGCTAATAGTAGTTGCTGTTAGCTTAGCAACATGCTAACATGTTAAGAGAGTCTAGTCTATTGTGTGTTACACACAATAATACATTTTATTTTAATAAAGAGTGTTTTTTTCCATTCGTGTAGTACTATTTTTTCACTGTAAACTGTTCAACTTTATAACCTGCCTTAAAATGTAAGGGTTAAATTTAAATTGGCTTTACAAGTCACTTAAATCTAAAATTATATTAAACTGACTTAAAAAGTTGCATTTCATATGTATTATGAATGAATTTAAAATTGGTTCAAATGTTTAAGTCACTGTAACAAAATTTCAATTCACGTGACTTGTTAAGTCAATTTGATTTAACTTCAAAATGTAAGGCTTTTGAACTTTTTAATGTGGACTTCTATTAAAGTAATATTTATTTAACTTGTTATTTATTTATTTAGTAGCAATTTTTATCCAAAGCAATTTCCAAGTTTTTTTTACTTTGATTATTTAATTTTGTATTAAATAATCAAAGACCACTAGCTCATATTTTGTTTACTTGTATAGCTATATTATGCCAAATGTTTCCAACATTTTTTGAATTGTAACATCTTTATTCATCGTGTCACACTTCTACGTTTTTCATGTTTTTTTGTGACACAGAAATCATAGTTGCGCTAAACATTATTTATATTACCATAGTTCGAATTCAAATACTATGATTTTAATTTGTATTATCATCTGCAGTAATACAGTATACCATAGCACATTTGTGTTTACTACAGTTTTACTAAAAAACTATGGTTACTATGTAGTTAAGCCATGATACATCTTTGTAAGGGTAGTGATGAAGGTCACTAGAGTTAATCTTTAAAAGGAAATGCCTCCACCTGACTTCACACAGATCAGACAGATTCCACCTAAATGGGTTTAAATGTCTGTGGTGAGGTCTGTTTAATGGAGATGAAGATCTGATGCATGAAGCCAAGAATATCAAATCACTTCTTTTTGATTTATATTTCATGCGTGCTACGGTTTGTCAAAACACACATTAATGCCAGAGAGCAATGCACATATGGATGTTTTACCGTGGACCTGTAGCACGGCGGAGGCTTCTGTTTTGCCCACGCTGTTTTCTGTGACACATGTGTAAGTACCCTCATCCTCCTCTCTCACCCGTATCAGACGGAGGCTGTTGTCACTGCTGATCTCAAATCTATTCGGCAAGAAAGAGAAAACAGAGGTCTATGTATAGTGTATATGGAGCCGAATCATCACACCTTCCTCCTACATTTCCTACTCACTCTGTACAGTACTTCCAAGAATGTTTCTGTCTGACCATACAATACATGTCTTTGTTTCTATTGCATTGTGTTCTGAGCAGCTTTTAGTTGTGAAATACAAACAGTTTTTTATTTTGGGGATTTTTCTCACTTTTTAAAAAACTACATCTATTTGGATACAACAAAAGTCAATGGAGGAATGACTTCTCCTAATGCTGTCTTGCCAAATCTGTGTGTCACATTTGAGCTCAACAAGTCTAGAGACAAAAAACACAAATTATTGTAATACATGTTTTGTATTAATTAATACAAAAAGTATGTAATTAATTAAACGTGTGTTAGGTTTTCTGTGCGTTTGGTGTTGCATAATTAAATGAAACATTTTTGCTCTTTGTGAGTGGAAACACATTTTTTTAAAAAGGTCAGTTTGATGTTTGTTTGCTTTAATAATGACCTTATTTCCTCTGTAATTCAAGCATGTTGGCAACAAAAAATTGATTCTCCATTAACTACTTTAACTACTATATAAAATGTCATTAAACTGGCATCTGAGATCCAAAAAGCTATCAGAAACGTCGGTAGGTGGAATCTGACCTCCCCCGTGGAAGTTCTCCATCGTCTCTATTCCAGCGCACAGTTGGAGCCGGATCTCCATGCACCTCACAAATGAAGTCAACTGTCTCCTCAGCCAATACAATCTGATTCACTGGCCGACGGATGAAGACTGGTTTCTCTGTTCCAGCAAACAAACACAAACTCAATTCCACTTTTATTATCTTTTTCCAAATTCACATCGTACAGAAATGTTTTGTTTTTCTGCTTTGAAGCAATGTCTGAGCACACATACAATTGTACAAGGTCATTTTCACCCTTTTGCAATACCAAAAATGAGTCAGAAAATGGAACTTACCATACACCACCAGTTCGGCTGGATCACTGTCTTTCTCGCCCACCATGTTGGTGCCCACGCACACATACATGCCTGCATCACTCTTTCGGGTGTGTGATATCACCAGTTTACCACCACGTATCTGAATGCAAAAATATGTGACCTATCAGTCAAAGCATTAGAAAAACTGGGCTAATAAGTTGTTGTGCAGTTGTTACTGTACCTTGAGTTACTGTACAGAGTTTTTTCTACATGATCTGACCTTTAACAATGACTTTCATTGGTGTAACCAGTAATGTTATAATTTTTCTCAAATATAACCACTTTATTTAAATGTTATCACGTAAAGCACATTTTAACTTTAACATTTAAGTTATTCAAAGTTTTGGAGTTGACATGGCAATGCTACAAAAGGATAGAGCTGTTCAGCCTGCGGTCTTAAACCCCAGATATGAAATTTGCATTTTTGGACCATGGGCTGCCAAAGAAAAATGTAATTGCATATTCTTAGAGGTTGCGCTTTTGACAACAGAGTGCTCACTAACGTAAACGTAAATAGTCTAAAATGTTACATAGTCTAAAAATATTCTACATAGATTTACATAGTCTAAAATGTTTCTTCTACAATTCCTTACTAATTGGTTTTGGAGGAATTAAATGGGACATCCATACATCTCAGACTTATATTTTCCTATATATTAACTCTCAATATATAAAAATAACATAAAAAATTATGAGACAATTCCAAATGTTCATTTAATCACCATTTCTAGAAGTATTATGTCGATTCCAGTCAAGTGTTTGTTGAATTTAAACAACATCAAACTTAGGAGTGAAATAAAGTCATCCAACAGCAATGTGAAAGACTGACAGCATGTCAAGACCAAGGGGCAATCTTCTGGTCTCTCTCGTGAAACCAACACGGAAGTGACTTTTATTGCAATTTATTGACTTGCCGCTAGAGACTGGCACCAAAAGAGAGCAGAATCTCATTGAGCTCCATGTTAAAATGGGCAACTTTACAGAAGAAAAAAACACGTTTACAGCCTGGTACAAAAATTATTTTGGTCTAGATATTTAATTTTACCCTTCATGACAACTTTGAGGAGGGTCAATTTTTTATAACCCCCCAGTTTAACTTACATAAAGCCTTAAAATTCTGCAAATTAGGTGCGTGGCCACTAGAGTGACAAGTGGTTTCAGTAAACCAGGTGCCTCAGCTCTAACCACGTCCCGCCTTTTAGCCCATTTTCGATTATCCAGGAATGACGCGCGATGCCAAGATGGCAAAGAGCTCCTCCAGTTACTTTAGGCTTAATTACTCTACACAAACCTACAGCAGACGTCGCGGACACTACATCCATATTTTATGCAGTCTATGGTCAAGACACATGAAAAAATCCATATAAAAATCCAGGTTATTCCATAAAACTATTTTGTTGAACTTTCCTAAATACATGTACAAATAGTACTGTATTGCTTTAAAGTGAATATGAACTTGTTTTCTTTGCATTATTTGAGGTCTGAAAAAATTACAGAGCATCTTATCTGTTATTTTGAATAAATGCAAATAGAGACAAAACTATGTTTGAAATTTGGAAGAAATTTTGTTAGTAGTTCACAGAATAAAACACAAAAATGATTTTACCAAAACACAAACCTAGAAATAGTAAATTCAGAAAAAAATGAAAATGGTCTTTGAAATGAAATGGATATTTTTTTTTCAGCTGTATATTAAAAAATATATAGAATGGTATATTGTTGACATATTAATTAGTACAAAATATTGAATAACACTTTTCATATACTGAAAAATATAAGGATTTGATTCCAATATATTGAAATGTATTATTTAACATAACTTTCCAGAATATTTATTCTTGTTTTGAAAGGCTACTTGCAAACCTGAGCAGTTTAAGAAATTCTCGAGGTCTCTTCTGTACCTCCAGTAATCCAGAATTTAGCCTCATTTCTTTCTATGTGAAGCAAATAAAATTTTAAAGAGCTCATAACTCAGTAACAATTGACATCATGACTGTGCACTTCTACAAAAACACTTATTTCTGGCAGCAATGATGCCATTTAATGGAAGAGAACAGGAAATGACCTCACACACTGAATCATCTTTCAATCAATGCTGGTTGTGAAGATGCTGACGTCGCTATTGCATTACTACCCATAACCCTCAAATCAGTCCTGTGCCACCCTTTCACTTTTATGTATTTACTCACAGAGATCCTGCCGTCCTTGTCATTGACACGAACGTTATTCCTCTTCCAGGAGACAGTGGGCTCGGGGTGACCCCGTGGAGGGACGCACTCCATCACGGAGGGCTCCCCGGCTGCCACCACCACATCATTGGGAGGCTGCCGGAAATCATCTCGGAGAACTGTGGGAGATTGAGAGAAGTGTTAGATGTTTCTGTTTAGTATTTTATAATCTTTGTGTGAGATGTTTGTTGATCTTCACTGAGGAACGAAGACAGAAATGAATTTCTGTCTTCTCATCGCATGTGAATGTCCTCGCGATCCCTCTGCTTATCAATAATAAACTTTTTTCATAACAACGCATTCACATTTAAATACGACTGAATAATTGACTGCAGAAAAGAGACGTGACTGAGTTTCTTTAAAAGTCTTGCATGACGAAATCCACCTAGGGAGGGTTTGGTTAACTCTGCAGATGTTAAAGTGATACTTCACCCAAAAATGACAATTCTGTCATCATTTACTTAACTTCGAGTTGTTCCAAATGTGTATACATTTATTTGTTCTGATGAACACAGAGAAAGATATTTGGAATAATGCTTATAACCATCTCCCACAGTAGGAAAAATGAATTAATCTTTTTAATTGTTCTGTTGAACATTAAAGAAGATATTTTGAAGAACGCAAGACAGCAAACAGGTCTGGGGCAATTTTGACTATCATTGTTTTTTTCCTACTGTGGAAGTCAATGAGTGTTGAGATCTGTTTGGTCATAAGCATTTTTTCAAACATATTTCTCTGTGTTCATCAAAACAAATACATTTATACACATTTGGAACAACTCGAAGTGAGAAAATAATGAAAGAATTGAAATTTTTTGGTGAAGTATCCATTTAAGATTCAACAACGGCTGCTTGCGTTTACCTTACTAAGCATCCGTATAATGCACACATTCAACCCTGCCCTTTCTTCAATTCTCTTCCTACATTTCAAACTGAGAGCGAAATGCTGCGCTTCCTGCCACCTGACTTAACAGGAAAGCTACCCATAGATCCCTGGTAGTGATTGACAGATTAAAAATGCGACCCCTGCCCTATGGCAGCAGCCTTGGGGGCCCTTTGAGGTTTCTACATCAAACGGTGAGCTCCTACAGGGTGGTAGATTCTCACTGGCAGCGGGCACAGAGCCGCACATACACATATAAACATAAGTGCCACTCATTTCTGTGAAATACGAATGTGTTTTTAAACACCGATGTCCACAGATTAATTATCAGTCTGACAGTAACTGTATCTTCCTGTCTTATCTATTAAACACTCTGTTCAAGAATTTTTTTCGATTAACTTTGCAATTATAAACCGTAATCTCACCATTTACGGCTGCAAAAGGAAACTGAATTCCACACAACGTGAAGCACGAAAACGACGCCAAATAAATAAACTCAAGCATGGAAATCATAATTATGATATGACCTCTGAGGCAGATCTTCTGCATTACAAAATTCTGGCCACACCGTCGCTTGGCTGACCTTTCAAAATACAATGACTTGTGATAATTACTTATAAATATTCATTGAAATGTCATGTTATTGGTGATATCCAGAGCTCTGAGACTTCCACACTCTTTGTTAGTTAAACTTATCCTCATCTCCTGTCTATGAATATTCATAACTGTCAAGCTAGGACAAATGGTGTGGGTCTGTCATTGAGCAAGACGTGTCTAAGATCTCACATTAGGATTTGAAATGGTCATCTGTCAGTCTGTGCACTCAGAGCTCCCCCCCACTCGGACCATGACCAGCACCAACACAATCTGTCACATACCCACACGCTAAATTTCTTCAAAGTGAGATATCTTAACATGTATAGTGGGCGTTGTGAGATTATCACTGGCTAATGCCAATGCAACATCTGAAGAGCAGTGTAGCTGATCATCATGAGCATCATTTACAATTGTTACCAAAAGTGGTATCCAGGAGAGTGTTTTTGCACAATATTTGCTTTTAGTGCTCCACAGGTTCGAAATGACCATCACTATATGAGTTGCATGGTACGAATGTAAAAAACACTAAATTTAAAGGTATTATACTACACAAAATTATTTGACAGGAAAGTGCAGCATCTCAGAGAATATGTGGTTTATTCAGATAGTAAAACAAATACTACAGTGTTGACTACAGTTTTATATGTATTTATATTTGTTGTTTATGTCTTGTAGTCATATTTTTTTGTCATTTTCCTGAGCTATGTCTTTAAAAACCTTGTGCATGTGTTGTTTGCAATGTAATGTCAAACCTCTTAAATTATTTTGCACGTGTGCACGTGAGCCATAGTTAACTTCAGGTTTGTGCTTGTAGCTTATCGGTCTGGTAATAGCTATCAATATAACTTAATAAATTATTTAAATTGCATTTCATCTTCATTCATGTTCATTTATATTAACACTTTATTGTACAATAATTGTATTAAATATTAATTTTATTAAATAAACAATTTGTTGAATGGGTAGTGTAACATTGTCATAAATTTAGCCAAGCATAGGGTTCTTCTACTGGTAACCCAAAGTAATACTGACAAGACATACTTCTAAATTATGTAGATAATGTAATTTACTTGTTATTTATTTTGCTTGTTTTCATAAATATACTCAAGGTACTCTATTCTTTATGGATGTGTACCGAAAGTTAAGTTTGGGCCACAGAAGCGTGCATGCGCAGTAACAATTGTTTATATTGTGGCTTTGAAACAGTCTACAACGTTTTAAACACATTTTTAATAATTGAATAAAACTGGTAAAATCTACCTGACATGAGCCATAAAATAACTTTACTTAGTATAGCCAAATGTACTATTTTATAGTCATTCTATCATAATTGTTATTTATTTTAGACGCTACCACATGATTGCAATTTTTTAGGGTGAATAAAAAAACATACATTGTAGTGCAAAAAAATCCCCAGACAAGCCTGTCGTCACATTTCAGAATACATCCAAGGGAGAATTTGTTGCCTTTGGATATTATTCGTAATCTCAAAATATATCAACAATATATCGGTTCATCACTAACCTAGAATACATCATTTGCATTCATTTTGTGTTGTAATTGATTTTAACTACGTGGCTAAAAGCAAAAGTGGACCACAACAGATTTGACATTTAGCTAAACACGATACCAACCAATTATAGCTAAATTCATTCCCCAAAGCCAAGATGGATTAGAAAACTAACTGACTATAAAATTATTCAATCGTCCGTTTCCCCTTTGGCTGTAGAAGCTGCTGACTCCCTCGTGCTTGACTGCCAATGCAAAATGAGCGTCCACTCCTTCCCTATGGCCATTTTTCATGAAAGTGTATAAACAAATAATAGGCCTTTTTTAATGTAAAAGCATGTCTGAGAGAGAGAGAGAGAGAGAGAGAGAGAGTGCAGATCTTGCAGAATCTAAATGTAAACACAATACCGTCATCTATCTTGCAAAACCCAACTTACCCGCTATATGCCCCCCGGATCCAAATCACATAAGACACGCCCACTCTGACGAGAGCTAAACTGTCGCAGAGGGTGACCGGTGGCCCCCCGACAAAAATATATAACCTCGCCAGAGTAATGCGCAGACATATTCATGCATGAACTTTGAAATTGGCAGTGCGCTTACAGATTCGTCCCCTGCAGTCCACTGTGGTGGCCGTCACCTCCTGAACGGAATGTAACTCGCGGGAGGCATATGCACAAACCAGGACAAGGACAGGCTGTTCCCAAACAGCCCCCAGCATGTTGCATTTTTCAGGAGATGAGTCATGCGTAATTCATGAGCTCTGGTTAGAAAAGGAAAGGGGAAAACAGTGTC
Organism: Triplophysa dalaica; assembly: GCF_015846415.1. NCBI lineage: Eukaryota > Metazoa > Chordata > Actinopteri > Cypriniformes > Nemacheilidae > Triplophysa > Triplophysa dalaica. The sequence continues at coordinate 11,320,008 of NC_079550.1, read as the reverse complement.
ACCGTTTACCTTTACTCGGCCGGCCCGCACAATGCCTGTAAGTGCTCTTGGCGATACCACGTGTCTTGCAACGGGGAGAGAATGATACACGCTTTGGCTCTGACAATGTTCATCCCTCTTGGCTGTCTGTGGGGGAAGCTATTCTTCCCACTCTCATCCTCTACGCTTTGCTATAAAGCAGGAAAAGGGAAGGCAGCGTAACATTTAGTCATCTTTAAGGTGACTGACATGAGCTGAGAGCCTCATTAGATACAGCTGAAAGCTTGGCTGGATCACATGACCGGCAGAGAACATTATGGTCACTCTTTAATTATGCTTGGCTACCTTCCACCCTGAACAGACCTTGCAGAGCGAAATCATTATCATCTCTTACATATGCTGTTAAAGCCAATTACTTCAGCTGCTAAAATGATTTATGGAAATAATCAACAGGAATTAGGAGGAAATATCCTTCTTCCATATTGTCCGTGTCCAGAAAGGTCATGCACACTCAGATTTTGAAAGCCAAGTGGATATTGAATGCAACTTCTTTTATAAGTAACTCACAATGTTGTAAGAAATGTTTATCAGAAATTTTATGGAAGACATGATTCGCATGTCAGTGGCAAGATTTGCACATCATCTACTTTAAATTATCTACCCACCCTCGCAATGCTTATAACTTGTGCAGGTCTTTGTTTCTGTGAAACACAAAAGGAGTTATTACCAAAATGTCAAAACTCTTTTCTTCACAACATAAATGCACAATGGTCACTGTCTGGCGAGGTCAGCTGCAATTTTCCAGTGCTAAAAGGAAGTAAAAAAAACATCTGTTCAGTATTTGAACCTAGGTCCCCATGTATACTATTTAAAATCTAACACATTTTACTGAACTATTCTGTTTTTTAAAAGCAGGGGTATCTCTGTGTTGATGTCTTATCTTGAGGTACATTCTTGAAAATCTGTGTAATTTTCAACGTGGGGTCAAATAGGGATATAACCCAACCGTTGGGTTATAAATAAAGCTATGCTCAGTTGTTTCAACCCATGGTTGAGTCAAATATTAACATTTTCTGGGTTCATTTAACCCAATGATTGGGTTTGACCCTTGTTGACCCAACCATTGGTTGAAAACAATTCAGTTCAAGTTTTAGCGCTTTTTTACAATGCTACATCGGTTAATGAAAATAGAAAAACCAGGAAACAGGAAATTAAAAAAAATCTTTAGATTCTTTGCAGAGGTCTACCGGAAGTTAATCTGTGGCCACATAGCATTTATTAAATGGTAATAATGCAAAAATGTGAAACTTTACAGGAGTGTTACATGAACGAATATCATGAAATTAATCTTTGAATCACATACCGAAAAGGAATAAAATAGTGAAGTTGTTAAGATCGTGGAAGAACCATCAAAATAAAAGGGATGTTAACAGAATTGACAAAAACTAAACTAAGCTAATGTTAGCAGTCTCCTAGCAAGCCAAGAGAGTGACAATGGCAATGAAATAAAAATTGTAAAATGTTTAAACAAACAAACAAACATAAAAACCCTAGTGAGAAACCCAAAATGTTGACAGTAAATCTTGTGAGAACCCCAGAGGGTAGCCACTTAAATGATGCCTAGGTAGGCTGCTCACTGGTTTTTGAGACACAGCCGCTGTTTTCATTAAGCACTTCAGTAAATTGGGTGTAACACAAGTTTAACCTTAAAGGTGGGGTGGTTGATTTAGAAAGGTGCTAACTTTAGCCTGCTCGCAATTAAATTATATGCGATTGGCCTTCTAAAGCCACGCCTCCTCCAAACAAATGAATGTATTTTGTAAATCCACGTAACTAACTACAAACTAAATCCATTAAATTATATTCAAAGCATGTACATGCCTGTGCAGAAGAAAGAGAGCAACCATGGTATTGTTTTTCAGACTCTTTGCCTGCCGGAGCTGTCTCCATCATGTAAACTGAACCGTTGTTAATTTAAATTTTTCCTCTATCACGATCCAGATGCTTTTTCATCACTGCTTTTTTTAAAACTGCTTTTTTTTGTAGATTTACTTTGATTGTTTGATTGTTGCTGATTGTCTACCATTCTCCCAGCATTAATGACTCAGCAGACATGAGCGATCAGATGACCTATGATGTCTGTGTGAAGAGGGTGCGCAGTGGTATGCAAAATACGTTACCTGAAAATCTACACATGACTAGTCACAGCATACGTTTTGATTGGGCGAAAGTTTTTTGGCCCTACACCTTTCAATGACGTAATAAAAATATTATTTGACCACTATACTTTCAGATTACATTGCTATCAGATTGTAAAGAGATTTCCAACCAACATGACAAAAAAATTCTGGAAAGGATCACCTGTCTTGCCTTTAAGGCTGTTAGACAGCATATTTTGATGAAGGCACACTAAACTCCCGGGGTGAACGTGACCTTGGCCTATTCCGCGTCATGCCTGAACATGGCACATTCATGTAAATGCAACCACCGGTTTTCCGGTAATTTAGTGCCATGCATTGGATTTATGGGAATCAAAGGAAATTTCCCAAGCTGAATCTCACACAGGTCAATCTCATTTCAAAAAGCCAGTAGTCTTTTCTCTCCGCCCCTGTAGAGATCATGGGATGATGGTAAATGACAAGCCTGTTGGGATGTACATTATTAATAGCCCGCCACTGACTCACCACGCGCTATCCTTACTTACACACGACGGCTCATTTGCAACCCCCCTCTACGGAGACGGATTTGACCGGTGGTGACTCAGATGTTGATCCTAGAAGGACAAACATTCTAACCTGAAAAATTTGTTTGGGTTTTGACAATGGCAATCTGCCGACATGTGTGAGTGGGAGGAGACTTGTGAAGACTAGGGGAGCCTAACAAGGTGCATACATACAACCACATGTGAAATGATGTAATTATACAGTGATGCATTAAAATGCATGTTGTGAGAGGGGATAAGGGGGGCCGGCATCCTGACATGTGCTTGTAAGTGAGAAAAGAGAATGCTGGATGTTGTTATTGTTAGAGGTACATGAATAAATCCATCCCAGAGGTGGGTTAATCCCTGCTACAGTATGTTGTTCCTCATGTATAGACTCGGATATTTGAACCCCACCCACACAGAAACACCGGGTTAATCCACATACTGCTTGTGATTATTTTCTGTTAGACTGATAACATTGTATTCTGAATTGCTTTTTATCTACAATATGACAGCAAGAATTCTGTCCCTATCGTTTTTGGTCTCCTATATGCTACATAACTGAACTGAAAGTAACTTCAAAACACAGATCAATACATGGTCGACATGACATTTTTTCTGTGCAACGACTAATAAAAGGATGAGATCTCTCACACTACCAATATATAGCACATTTATTTATTAATTAACACAACGTTTCCATCCACTGACTTTTATTAGGCTTACACACTTTTAAAAACACAATGTTTGATGAGGTCTAATAAAGAGCTTGTGTGCTCCATAAGAATTTTTTTTAAATAATAACATTTTAAATTTAAGTAATTTTTTTAATTTTGGAGCTCTGGTGTGCTGATTTTTGTTACTACCTGGATTAACTCTCTTGGTCGAGCACCCATTTGAGATTGATGTGTTTTTGTACTCACTTTAAATACAGTTCCCACCAATGAGCATCACACAATTACATATTAGCCAGTCACAACATCTTACGTCAAGGTTTAATTGTGCAACTACTAGAAATGTACCACGCAAAGATCATGAAAGATATGTTAGATAAAAGCAAGCGAGCTATGTTCAACAACATTGTGCATGCGAGAAATCCCATAACAGCCTTTCAAGCGGGTTTAGATAAGAGCGCAGGGGGAAAGACGTATTAGGCAAAAGCTCCCACCAAAACACCATTACTTCATAATCCAACGCTGAGAAAGAAAGAGACAGCTGGGTCTAGAGCCCTTTAAGCAAGTTTTATTTTTTATTTGTCCTATTTTATCTTAATCTGGGCTCAGGGAATGCCACACTGTGCTCCCGCAGACGGACTGCCACATTCAGAGCTTTGAAATAGATATAGGTTTCTCTTGCATAAAAGCTTCAACACAAAGCTGCTATTCTGAGAGAATACGTGAATAGATATTCCATGTATTCAAGGTGAGATCTTCTATGCACCCAAAAAAATAACTAGTGGCTTTGACCTTTGGTCATGCTGTCATTTTGACAAAGTTTTAGATTAAGCATTTGCTTTTTGGCATACGTATGTTACTTGGATAAAGCTGTAACCCTCTATATACTGTGATTTAGCTTTGCGTGGATTAACATATTACTGTAAGAGCAAGATTTAACCTGTTTTTTCATTTGCTAGGAACAACACTGAAAAAACTTTTATTTGTCACCAAACACTCCAAAACAATGCTTGTATTGAAGGGGGAAACAAAAAAAAAGATGAATTGTTGAAAGGCCCATTACATTTGACTATATGAGTTATTGAAAAGAAATTCACTCAATCCAGTACCTCAGAGATGATGTATTTTTGTAGGCTAACCCGGAAGTACGTGCCACGCTGTTTCCCTTGACCGAAATCTGTTTTGTATGCGTGCCCTAAGAAGTAGTCGCTTTTAGCAACTTGTTAGCAACCGCCATTTTTAAGACACAATAAGGCTTTACAAAATGGTGTGTCTTATGTCATAGAATAAAACACGAAAATATTTTGAGGTTCTGTCAACCACAGACCTTATTTCAGGCGATTTACCATAAAACAATTACCATAAAAACATAGACTTTGGGGTGATGGAACCGGAAGTCCTAAAATGCTAACCTTTTTTTTAACACACACACAGAATCTTATCTTCCCCATCAAGAGTAAAGCTTTAACCTGTTTTAATCTTTGTGCTGAACAGTAGCGTTTAACACATACTAAGTTTCGTTAGGTAGCATAAACAGAAGGGTTTGTATTTCAACTGTCTAGCTTAACACTGTTTAGAATCAGAGGAATCTTTTAACAGGACTCAAAGAGAACCAAATGAGATATCGCACCTGCTAATACACCCACCGGCATCTTACTGTACATGATTTAAAAAGGATAAATTCATTTATTTAAGCATGGGAATTGAACCCGGGTCATATTGCAGCAGGAATACTACACCCACATCTGACCGAACGACACACAGCTCTTTCCTTATGGTGTATATAAGAACATGCTTACAATTAAGCGTGAGTATTTTTTATATTAACATTCATGCATCTGGCAGATGCTTTTAGACAAAGTGATTTATAATAAAGTTGAGGAATGGATTTTACCAGTCCATGCATTTCCTAAAAATCTCACGACTCTGGTGTTGCCAGCACCATTTATTAAGCTAAAGCAACTCAGATAATATTTAATATAGAAATGTTGTGTGGTTTAAAAGTGTTTCAAAATGAGAAAATTCTCTAATAATTGACTTCTGTTCTATAGGTCGTCTTTTGTGAGACTTGCAATATGAGAATTGTACTCTGTAATATTTTACATACTTTACAATATCTCTAAATACAGTAAGGTCCATAAATATTTGGACAGAAGCACATTTTTTGTTATTTTAGCTGTGTATCAAAGTGCATTCGTGATACAGTTATAAAACAGATATTGTCTTAAAGTGCACACTCTCAGCTTTATTTAGAGTTTATTCACATCCAGATCAGCTGTGGGCTTTAGAAATTATAGCTCTTTAATATGAAGCTCCCCCCTTTTTCAAGGGACCAAAAGTAATTGGACAGTTGAATCAAAAGCTGTTTTATTCACAGGTATGGGCTTTTTCTTAAATAATGTCTTCATAAATGAAGAATGTTAAAGGTCTGGTCACATAGATTCTATGTGTGGTGTTTGCATTTGGAAGCTGCTGCTTTGAACCCACATCATGGGGTTCAGGGAGATCTCCATGCAAGTGAAACAGACCATAGTTAGATTTGAAAAACACAACAAATCCATCAGAAAGATGCCAGGAACACTAAGAGCAGCCAAAACAAAAAAAATGTAACAAAATTGGTACATTCTGAGAAGAAAAAAATCACTGCTGAGCACAGCAACAAAACAATCCTGGGTGTCCATATTAGATAAAAGTGGTGGATGATGACATCATCCTCTCCATGATAAAGAAAAACACCTTCACAACGTAAAGACAAGTGAATAACATTTGTTCTTATTGTACAGCTGCTTTAGAGCAATGCAAATAAAAAAAGTGCTATAAAAAATATATATATTTGACGTTTTTCCTCACCTGAACACCTTTCATTTTCTAATAATAGGCCGTTACTATTACCTTACTTCTTGACTGATTCCCAAATAAAACGTTAAGCGATTCATCTGTTTAATGCCCTCCTTTCTGTCAGCCTACTCTGATCTGATTGGTCAGATGGTCTAGTCTGCTGGGATTGATCTACCGCGTACAGTGTCGCAAATGGAAAGTAGGCGAGTGACGCAGATCTGACACGGAACTGAAATGAGAACGACAGACGACTCGTTTGCAGGATTCAGAGTCGACTCCTTTTCTCTGTTATTCGTTCACTTTCAGTTTTTACAACTTGTCAGACTAATTTAATTCACACACTGCATGAAATGTAATTTAGAGGACATTGTAATGATTACTCTTTAACAAGATGCACTGCAATGATCAATATGGCCGCTCTAGCAAAGGAAGTCATGCCTTCCAGTACAACGAGCCAATCGTCAGTCAGTAATGGCTATCGTGAGGCGCTTACCTGCCTGTACGCAGGCGCATTAGATGAGGCGACCTTGAAAAAGGTTATTTTAGCACAATTTAAGCTTAGTAAACCAAAGTTATTATGATACAGATCATGTCATGTTTAATTATTGATCGGAAATATGCTGTTTAATTGTGATTTTCAACAGTGATTTTAGAAATATCTGCCTTCCCCATTCAAGTAGATAGGACTGTAAACTTGTCATGACGTATATAGCTGCCCAGATTTAATGCAACATTAAATCAAACATTACTTTAAGCCCTGGCACAGTCAAAATGCTGGATTAAACCTTAAGTGCAACATCTAATGTTGTTGAGCAATGTTAAAACCTGATCAGTGCCGATTTCCTTTTTAAAAATCTCCTGTAGAAAAGATATGAGAATAATGACTTGGACTGCCTCTCTTTTCACGGCCCCTTTATTTTTAAAAAAGATTGAAAACGTGGGCACGGGTCAAACTACAAATGATTATATAAGGCTGCTATCTAAACATTCTCTCTGCAGGATGTTCGTGACTCTAGTAGAACAGTTAATCACATCACACATGTCCACCAAACCGAGAGACACAAGTGATTCACCAACAAACAAACTTAAAATTTGTTTTCGAAGATTACTGTAAGCTCAAGTGTCAAACAGATGGTCACCATAGAATCAGACTCACGAAATATTGCTCACTTATCACAAACACGCTGATCCAATGAACGACCACATTTTTTTTCTTGTCAATCCATTGCTTTAATCTGAGCTGTGTCATGTGTGTTTTTCAAACCCTTCTGCCCCCTCCCGCCCCTGCCATCACCTGTTGTACCCCTAAGGATCCTCCATCCTCATAAGCCACCCACTCTTCCCTCGTCCCGTGGTCTTGTTGGCACCTGTCCAACTCTAATTAGCACATTAATCACTTCTTAGGAGAAGATACACCCGGTGGTGAGCCAGGTCTCTAGGTTTATGACCTAAGTCTCATCGCCTCATTTTCTGCAAGGACGAGTTCTTAACACACCGATTCTATTTTCTTTCTAGGTTTAATTGTCTGTTATAAATCAACCTCTGTGTTGAAGGTTTACTCAGAGGACACTTTGTAAGGATCTGTGCTGTAATTATGACTTGCAATCAACGCCCATGTAGCATCATTCAGCCAAATTCGGCCACATCTAGATTTTGAATCAGTAAGATATAATAGAATCTAGAAAAAATCTGCTGTGTAAAAACATTCTAAATTGTAAACATCTTACATCTTACTAACAGAAGATATCTCAGAGACGTATCGCAGATGAGAAAACAATTTAAAAAATACATCATGCAGATGTAAATGCAGACATCAAATAGACGTCGCCCAGATGTATGTGTGCTTTCAGGGAATAGGAACGAAAATTAGTATTTCCCCTCCTGCTATTTATAGTAGCGCTAAAATACGAACATCTATTTAAGATTGGAAGTATTTTGCATACAGGATTAGATCAACCGCATGAGGGCATGATTGCAAATACATTTTTTTGTGTTAGCGTCTAGGACAGTAAGCAAAAAGTCTACAATGGCTGGAAGGAATCAATTCATGCTTGCTACCAATTTTAAGATCATATTACATTTTAACCAGGGGAAATACTTAAATCACTTCCCTCGGCAAGTCAGAACATGAATCAAATGGGCTTAATATGACCTTGATCATTTAATTTATACAAGAGTCAGCTTAACCTCCGTCTCAAAGCTCCAGACATCAAACCAAATCACCGAAACGACTTATTAGACCTCTGATGATACAACAAGAACCCCCAAGCTATTTAAGGGATTGGTATTTGGCTTTGTTTGTTGAAGAAAAAAGTAAACAGCCATGTGGAATATAGGCGGCGTACTATTGTTTAGCATTCTTAATGAGGAAACTTTGGGGATTCAAATTAGTTGCATTCCTTTCCTAATCAACAAACTTGCTAATCCAGTTTCTTCTGGCAGACGAACTGGATCTGTTGTCTTTTAGGTCCCAGAGAGTTGGATTACGGTTGAGCCAAAGGCCCTGAGCACAGCCAAACAGCACGAGCACACAATCACGGCCCCGTAATATAGCAGGCGGAAACTCACCGGCAGCCTGCCATGAAAGAACTAGACAAACAAAACCTAAGGCCACAGCTGAGAGGGACAGATTACTTTTATTTCAGCAGAGTTATGTTCCATCCAGATATAACAAACAAGGTGGAATTCATCAAAAAGGACTTACTGGCTACTTCCAGCGATGCGTTTCGGCTAACAGTCTCTCCGAGGTAATTGCGGGCAACACACGTGTAAACACCCTCGTCTGGTTTGCTGCGGCGTCCGTGAACGATGCGCAGGAAAAAAAGGGAGCCGCTGGGCAACAGCATGCGGTGGGAGCGCGGATCGTCTTGATCGGTCTCCACATGCTCACCGTCTTTGTACCACTCCACCGTGGGCGCGGGCCGACCCTCTGCCTTGCAGTTCAGGGTCGCCGGCTCTCCCTTTGACACGATCAGATCAGAGGGGTCCTCCACTATCCGGGGGGGAAAGTCCTCCAAACGTGGCCGTGACCCTGTGTGGAATCAACAGAGTATATCTGATTTCAAGTTAAGGTCTTTAGGATATGAACATATCATTTTCATTGACATTACTTTGACATTATAAGTGTGCAATGTCTTTGATTAAACTATACTTTTCATAAGAGTTAGAGGCCTTGGCTCAATGGCTCTTTATGTGTACATTATGTGTGTGTGTGTAAGTTCGCCTTGATGATGAAGCACTTTCTGTTGAGATTCTTCTATTTTATGCAGGAAATGGTTGCATGCACAAGTACTGTCTCATCAGGGTAGCCTCCCAAGATAAAATGTAAACAAGGGAGCGAAAACCTTTTAACTGATAAGAGGGTCTTTTTGACATGATGGTATAAATTTTGGTTGGATTGATTGTGAGAGACTTCTTTGCTTTACAAGAATCATTTGCTTTTGTTTATATGAACTCTCTTTCTCAGATGAGAATATACTCAGAAACCTGTCTCGAAATTTATTTTCTTTATTAGGATATACGATGTCATTTTCTCTTATTTTAAACCCGTATGTTTTTCTTTTTTCTGCTGGACTCAAAATATATTTTGAAAAACTTTTGTAACCAAACAACAATGGAGTCCAATGACGTCCATTCTATGGACAAAACTCTTTTGTGTTCTACATGTTTAGAAAGACATAAGGGTGAGTTAAGGATGCAATAATTGTTGGGTGAACTCTTTAACGTACATAACTGGACCGTAACTAACAATTTATCAAACACGGTAAGTGAAACTACATCAGATTTAGTTTCCATGATTGAAAACTAGAGATGCAGATAATCATGGCAAATATCCTCCTGTCAATCAAAAGAGGACAGGAAAAAGCAATAAATTTGCTCTCTGTATACAGAAAACATCATCATGTTCAATATTTATAGTCATTATATGAATTTATAACATTCAGAAAGTTAAGAAATATTAGTCTTAACTTTTAACAGTTCATCTGAATCAGTAACTGCGGATTTCACTCTGATACTTTCCACAGTGGAGAAATTTAGTATCGGTGCATTTCTATTACATTTACATTTACTGTATGCATTTGGCAGACGCGTTATCCAAAGCGACTTTGCATTATACTATACATTTGTTAGTATGTGCAATCCCTGGGATCGACCCCATGACCTTGGCGTTGCTAGCGCCATGCTCTGACCACTGAGCTACAGGAAAGCAAAAACTATTAGCAAACACTATTCAAAACCATTTAGTTTCATTTGGCAGAAATAAGTACACTGAATGCAAACTAACTCTTAAACTACTACAGTTACACAGAATCATTTGGCAACTATGTAAAATCAAGTCTAGTAAGTTAGTTAAACAAACACAATGTAGGCATCATAAAAAACGTTAATGGACAAAGAATACCCTTCAACCACACAGTAGAGAAAGATTCCAGTATTCTCTGAGCATATTTTCATCAAAAGAAGGAATGAGGGGCGAGAGGTTTCTAATGGCCGGTGGGAGAGAGAGAAGAGGATGAACCTCTCAAAGGCTGATGACTCAGCACCGATTAAGCTTTCAGCCCCGAGAGCCAGACGGAATCAGTGAGAAGTTTAAAGAAGCTGACATCAAGGTTGAGCACGGCCGACGCTGGTGAATAAGCCTCCAAACCTCATTGCCCATTAGTGGTGAATTCTGCTCGAGCCGGGGCTATAGAACTAACAGAGAAGCTTCCTGCTTTGTACGCTGGGGCTTTCAAGAAGCTTAATATACTGTATACATTACCCGCACAGTGGTGCCTATATGTTGGGTTTCACTTGATCTAAAAAGGTATAGCAAACTTTGCCAGTGCATCATGTCCCGGGAGTAAAAAATAGTAAATAAATAGCCCCCCAAAAAAGCTTCATTTCTCTGAAAGCAGTTCTGTGGGGGGAAAACAGCCTTTAGGGAACATAAGGTGTACTGTATTGGGGGAAACGAAATCCAGCGGCCTTTCTAATGAGTTTCATAAAAAAGTCATGAACGGCTAAATAGTTCATCAGCCTCCCGCTGCACATTACACTCGACGTAAGTATGTTTCCATCCGTTTACAACAGTTTAGATTATACCTCCCCACTATTCAAAGGCATCATCACTTTTCAAGTTATGACAAGTTAATTGGTCCTTGTGAGAGAAAGAACAGAGCGAATAAAAACCTGCGCTTTTTATTCCCATCACGGATGAAAAGAGGCAGCTATGCTGATTTAAAGCATAATTACGTGTCAAGGATTCATATTGTCACCACTTTCTTTGAAGTATATGTTAGAGGAATAAGATAAGATCACACAGTTTCACATAACTGTTAGCATCCCATAGGCAGAAAAGGGGCATGTGTTTAGCCACATAATAAAAAAAGAAGTCTCTTTATTTTCAGTCAGTTACGTGATGTTAATATTTACCCAAGTTACTCACATGAGAAATATGTGTGAGATTTAAAATCTCACAATCTCCCTCAGTGGTAGATTCCCTCACTCACAAATCAGGGTTTCACGTGAATATTGTATTTTACCACATGGAAATTACACAAGCACTCTGTGCATATGTCACCATGATCAGCATTGACACGCTCCTGAATTAAAATGGAAAACAGTAAAAGACACACTGGGAAATGCAGGTGACCAAATGTTCACAATAAAAAATCTGGCATTTTATTAAGGATGAACTAATTTCTCTTTGCCTGCTTATGACCAAGGTTTGTTTCATTCATATAATAAAAAAAAAGAATCTATCTGGAACAAATCAATTGAATCCATCAAAATGACAAGTAAGGAAACAAATAGAGCCAGTTGTTCTCGCAAGAATAAACCTTGAAATTGTGATCAGGACCGGTCGCGAAGCGTAGAATTATTATAGTTTTGATTTTAGTTTTATTTAGTTTTATTAATATTAACTTTTATTTTTAGATTTTTAGTTTTGGTGTTCATTTTAGCAAAAGTTTTAGCAATTTTGGTATATGCTTTTGTCATTTATAATTAATTGGTTTATTTTTATGCTATATAAGATCATTATAATTTACATATTACATTTGCATTAATTAATTTGTCAGACGCTTTTGAGCATCTGTTTTGAGCTGTTTTTTAAACTTGTGAAGGATGCTGCAGTTCAGACGGAGGCTGGTAGTTCATTCCACCAAAGAGCACCGAATAAGTAAAGGTTTTGCTATTTGGTGCCTCGCTGTGATTGGAACAATAAGGCGTCGCTCATTTTCAGACAGAATATGGCGGAAGTGAATGTAGCCCTGGAGCAGTGAGTTAAGGTAGATGGGCGTATTTGCATTATCGTGTCAGAGATTTAAACTTGATGCGGTCAGGAACTAGCAGCCAGTGAAGTGAAATCAGGAGGGGTGTTACATGGGATCTTTAAGGCTACAGGGCGCAATCTAGTCATTTATATAGAACAGTGTAAGAAAACGACGTTTAAATGGCAGAACATGAAATGTGGTTTAATCATTTTTAAATATAATGTCACACATTTATATTTAAGTTTTGTGTAATATTAAACGGTACCTGTCAAAATGATTTGCAGCATATGGGTAACCATGTGTTATTAGTTTTGAGTGGAAGTTATCTGGGAATATTAGACCTTGAAATGTCACGATTGGCCAACCAGAATCAAGTATTCTAGAGTCCTTCGTAATTAAGTGATATATTTTGCTATGACAATTAAAAATATATATCCATCCATCCATCCATTTTCTACCGCTTATCCGAACAACCTCGGGTCACGGGGAGCCTGCGCCTATCTCAGGAGTCATCGGGCATCAAGGCAGGATACACCCTGGATGGAGTGCTAAAAATATATATATATATATATATATATTTAAAACATACTATGATTTACCCCAAGACCACTATTAAAGCATTTTAATAGCTGTTACTTAAGTCATGTGATGAAATTATATTTTCTTTTGAGTCTAACAGGAGAATCAAGTCACTTCCTGTTGAAGTGAGTTATATTTAGCATACAGATACCAGCTACGCCATTACAGAATGCGTTGCAGAAATTAATATTTACAAATATAAGACATGCATGCTTTATCCTCCTCTTCCTTAGTGCTTTAATTTACTGCTGTTAACATTTATTTGTTACGAAAACAGTGACCAGACAAAACATGTCCAGTTGTGTTTTCAAAGCTCTTTCCTTTAAACATGTTTAGGCATGAGCCTTAACCTGTCTCACCAATCACTGATCAGTGAACAAAATAAAAACTGTAATTTATAGAGAGATCCACATTGTTATGCTACCTGTCTGCAAGAATGCTGGTTTGAGACCCATTATTATGGCAAAGCCCAGTGCTCTCACAGAATCACAAAAGTATTGTTAACTGCTAAACATGACAGCTCGCATATCTGCTGGGTTATCCATCCGAGTCCATTGTCATTATTTCAGAAATGCCATTATCTCTATCAACCCCATTCAACCTCTCGCAGTTGGCCACATGCCCTTGCGTGACTGCTGCGATAAGTAACGCAAATTTATCACCTTTTTTAAGTCAGATCAAAAGCTTCAGACCTATTGCATGACAGCTGTGCGGGATGTTTTGTGGTTTATGTTTAATGAATAAATGACACACCCACACATATGCTATTTAAAGATCAAACACATTCACTTATGAAGATCACTTATATGCAATGGAAAAGAAACAATAGAACTCTTGCTCTATAGGGAATTTATGTAATTTACAAAAACCATTCTTAAAATAGACAATTTATTTGATTATACAGTTTATATTTATTATCTGTGGACTTTTTCTTTTGCGCCGTGACAAAACACCTTAAAAAACAATTTGTCACTCTATCTTAACAGATACAGATGTCTCTTAGCAACCAGAGTGGCCTGTTATAATCTTGTGTATTTTCTATCAGCTTTCACATTATACTTTGAATGTTGTACTTCAAGACCTTCTCAAAACCACACATCACACAAAGCCTTTCATATCCACAGCTGACAGTCAAATCGATAAACCAACTGCATATTAATACATGCATCGCTCTATTTTAAGCATCCTTTCAGCTCGGCCAATGTTCATACTGTGCACCCCTACAATAAGGAGGCAGATGCATAACTTATAAAGTCTATTTCTAAAGCTTGCTGGGTACAGCGGCGCCTGTCTCCTTTAATGCAGAAGGCCATTAAGCTGGCCTCAGTGGGGGACACATCATGCAGCCCTGCAGACTGATGATATGGCAGTGGCATTCTTCCATGCACCTGCCAAACATATTAGGTCAGTCATTCATGGGTCAATTCACTTGCCATGTAAACATGGTACACCTACTGCAGATGAAAAGAGCAGAATATGGGAATGGCATATACTTACTCCTTACAAATGGGATAGTCTAGCCTAGGTTTAAAGGGATAGTTCACCCAAAATTAAAAATGTATAAAAATTATTTCATTTTATGTGTACTTTACTACATTTCATTCTTTACTTCACTGGCACACCAGATACAAAAGAAGACAGTTTTAAGAACGTAACCAAACTGGCCCGTGTTGATGGTAATGGATTCAAAACCACAGAGACATTTCTCAAAGTATCTTCTTTTGTTTCAACGAAGAATGAGTGGCATACAGGTTTCGAAAAACATGAGGGTGAATAAATGATTACAGGATTTTTATTATCGAATCAACTATCCCTTTTAAGTCGCATTTAAAAAAACGAAGATAAAAAATGAAATGCAGTTTTAAAACGCTAACACAATCTAATACTTCTAACGCTGTTGCACTTTGTATCCTCAGCTACCCAGTGATGAAATCAAACTCAATATTCTTTTGGGAATATTTGGAAACACAGCTGTCTTGTACAGTTACAGTCAAAGCAAACCCAGCCATTTATTCATTCATAAAATATGAGCGATTATTTTGCTTTAAGCTTCGTCTTGCATCTGTTCATGCAGCTTTCTGTGGAAGGCTGTTATGGAACAACAAAGACGTTTCTAGTGCGACTCCAGTAATGCTTCGTGCTTAATAAATATATGCATGCAGTTTGTTGCATTGCTGAAGTAGCGTTAATAATTCACAGAAAAATAAATATAAGGAGACGCGCTCACCACCATCAGTCTGTATTTACAGTGATCTTATCAAACGCAAAAGTTTGCGACTCAGACTTAACGTTAAAAACTTTGTATTTTCACACGAACCGATAACTCGCGTGCCAGCGGATCAATAAAAGAGTGCGCTTTCAACTCACCCGTAGAGCCGCAGATGTTGGAGAGCATCAGTATCACGGTTCCTACCACACCAAGAGCCATTGTCCTTCAAGTGCACTTTAATGGCACCAGCATACTCATATGAAACAAAATGCAAAAATCACAGACACATATTCTCGGATGGAACATGTCAAACAAAACGAACCCATATCACAAAAGAGTAAAAACACTCCGCATCACAGTTCAGCGGATCTCTTTGAAAAGTCCACAGCGTCGCGTTACGATAACGCGGCAGGAGTGTCTAACGTGAAAAGCCCGCATCTCTCTATATGAGACGGCATGATGACTTTGCTCTATCCTTTGAGCGCAGACTGGAGTGCACCGAGTTCACACAGGCTGTTTTATCCATTCAGCTCATTGACTTATACTGTACGAGGATGCTCGACTGTGTCGTTCAGCAGAATGAAGCGCGTGGAGCTTCACCAGTCAGTCCGTCAGACCACAGCGCATCTAACACATCTTAAAGCGACAGCTTTATACCGACATCAATGTCAAGGGTATTTACTATTATGCTTTCATTCAAAGGCTATATTTTTGAATGATAAAATGCTATATTAATGCCTAGTTTTTATCTATGTGCTATGAAAAGTTTTTTCACACAGTATGTTGTAAACACTTTTAAGTTTATTAACGGTCTGCATTCGGTTTATGTTTTTTGTGTTTTATTAATATTAATATTAATTCATATTTTACTTTATATCCATTGCGTTAAATTAGGCCTACATTAAAACTACTCAACAGTTATTGATTCTTCATTCGTTCAGTTTGGGCCACATAACATTTGTGTTACTGCCGCTGAAACCATCTATAGACCGCTTCGGATGACGTAAACAATTTGCTGAACAATTTGTTTCACTACACAACCGTTTGAACAATTTTTGTAATCTTGAACAAATATCTTTGAGATTGAAATGTAAGATTTAAATTAATACAAATAATAATAAAAAAACTGCTTCTGGACCAGTGTTTACAATTTGCAAAGTGGTCTATAAAACACTACACTTTCTTCACCAAGCTGACCTAAAATAAATTACAGGAGCATTTTATTTATATTTTGTCACACAACAACATTTTATGCATCAACAGGCCCTCGGTGTAACAAATTGCTGTTTGTTGTGTAAAAACAGGATTATTGCTTAGACCGTCTAGCTAGCTTTTATCAGCCATGCACTTCTGATGAATAGATACGTGGCTCTATTTTACAGCAAGCCATTAGGCAGACGTTTATATTTGTATTTCCAATACAATCAGAGCCATCATTGATTGGCCTTCTTAAGATTTACTGGTGCCCTCCTCTAGGGCTTTCCTTGAGCCATGTGCAGTTTTCCTTTGCCGCATTGACTTTGTGTCTGTTGTTATAGACTGCCATTATTGAAGCGAGAAGCGAACATTTGTCTTTCTTTGAAACTCGGAAGGGCCGAGAATCAGAGAACAGACAACAGTTGTGAGCTCAAAGGAGACCAACTGTGCAACAAATTGAAATTCTCCTCACCTCCCTCGAGAAATTGCTTTGAGTAATGGCAAACAACGTCTGAGAGGTCCAAACGAAAATCATCAAGATCTCGAGGCTTCAAAACCAAGATTTTGAAAGCATGAATTACCAGGTGCCGACAGCGAATCATAGCTTTTTGCTCGCATCAGTAACGACGGCCCAGTCAATAAACGTCAAAGCAATATGCTTGATCTAGTTTCCCCGATTGGAAATCACGCTTCATCCTGAAATAAAATAGTTATTTAATAATAACTCCCTTTGTTGGCGATAATAACTGATGGAGAAATGCTAATTTACTCTCATTCTTTTGCCGTTACCCAACAAGCACTCTTGGTGACATGTTTGTCATTAACATGCACCTAATTGTTAAAGGAGGATGTCAACTATCATTGCTTTGCTGTTGACAGACAATTATGTGCCTAGACATATCCAGACCAGTGCTGCCATAAACAAATTATCATCCTGCTATGGTGTGATCAAAAAGAGAGCGAGTCATTATTTCCATTGCAACTGAAATTGTGGTACAATTCAGACAAATTTGACAGGGCTGAACTCATCCATTCATCCAATCTAGAGAATATTTTTCTCTTAAAAGGTTTGTACTGATTTTTCTAAGGATGTCTTGGATGCAAGAACTACATTTTTTACTTTTCTCAAAGTTCTTACAAAACAGCTCATACTTTAATGAATTAAAAGTTGATTTCCCTTCAGAAACGGAAATTGACCCATATTCTATTTTTATGAAAGGAATGCTCAGGTAGGCAATAAAATAAGTCCCACTTGGAGGTAAATTACTCACATCTATATGCCTATGCTGCATCACCGCTGCAGATGTTCTCAACAACCTTAAAAATAATTCTCAGACTCTTTCTTACCAAAGCAACTACAAATAAATAACATGGAGACAAACGCAGCGCCTAAAAGCAATCGTGACCCTGGGGGTCAAGGAAATATCACCTCTGTTATCATCTGCTCTTTCAAAAGCCTGTGATCATACACATTGACTCATCTCTTCTCCTTTCTCAAACGGTAGCTGATGGCTGTTGAGTAGTTTTGCACCTGCGGAGATGCTTCCATGTAGTTGTGTAAACACACGGTGCATACAACAGCAGCGACTAAGCTAAAAATAACCACAATCACTGTGAGCCAGAGACACTTATTTGATTCTTGATGGCCTAAGTTGGCCTTAGGCCCATGTTTGTGTTTTTTCCTGTCCACAGTTCCTGTTAGTGGCGTGGCAGTGCCATATGGCTCTGAGTCCTGTGTGATTCGGGAAAGGGGTGGGGAGAGAAGCACAGACTGCACGGGTCATTCCAGGGCAGGGTGATCTTTTCACAACAAAAGATCTGCTCCCAGGATGTGTGCTCGAGCAGACATGCTTGATGTGGGGACACAATAGCTTTGTAATGATTTCCTGTGGTTTGGCACACCCGTATAACAGTTCGGTGACAGAAGTGAGGGCGGTTATGTTGGTGTAAGCGTGCGGGATGATACACTTTTGGAGATGGGGGCCAAGGGTCAGTTGAAATAAAAGGGTAGACCATACACCTGCTTGGCAACATCAATAAAACGGCGAAATGTGACCTCGATTAGACCACAATGACCTCACTGTTGGAAACATGACTTTTAATGCCGCAGATGCCTTTGTTTATTAGTCTTCTGAATTATGTGGTTTTGTCAAGGGTACAAACCCATGGGATCATCTGCCATTGCTTATGCATAATATGTAGAAACGTAATAAGGATAGTGAGTTTGTTCTTGCTATAGAAAATTATAGTTACAGCTTTGATCTTTGACAAGAACCACAAAGCTATAGATCTACTGCCATCTACTGGAGATTAGAGCATAGTTCGGTCGAAAAAACTGCATTAAAGACCTGCTGTATTAGGGATAATTCATCCTTTACAATAAAAAAAATTCAAACCTGTGTGACTGTTTTTTGCCAGAACACAAAAGATGATAACTCAAAGATACTGATCGCCATTGACTTCCATAATATGAACACAAAACCACTTGGAAATTTTTAAAATAACTCCATTTGTTCTCTACAAAAGAAAGAGACATATACAGGTTTTGGATGACATGAGGGTGAATGAAAGATGAATTGTTTTATTTTTTCAGTGAACTATCCCTTCAAAATCATTTATAATTCTACATGCATCTACTTTTAACACATTGAAACAGATATTAATAAAAGGTATAAGTCAGATTTCTGTTGCCCAAAGGTCTTACCCTCTGCAAATGAACTAGAGGCATTCTGCTCACAACCCCCCTGGGGCCACTCCCTGCTGTTGTCATGGTAACAGTAAAGAAGCCCCTGGAGGCCTCTACAACCATTTTAGAAGCTGGGTAAATAAAACTAATCTATGATAATAGGTTTTGCAAACACTTCAGATCAACGTGAACACACTTTTTTATTTATATTGTACATTATATATTTAACATTTACATTACTGCATTAAAGTATAATACAGTATACATCAATGAATGAGTTTCAAAGTGAAAGTGAATAAGTAAGATATTTGATACAAACAACATAAATGTCTGTACTTTTAAATGACAAATACTTTATGACAGAGGTAGATCCCAAGTGGGACAAATAGTAACATACAGTAGGAAAGTTAAGCTCAGTCATCACAGTTTTTATATAAAAAAACAGCATTATGTCAATAAACTAATAGCCTAGGGGATGACATTAATGTACCTTATTTTATTAAAAACATCTTGAATCACGAATGATCTGTCCCATTTTACTTTCACATTCAGGCTCCTTTTATATCAGGAGGGGCCCTAAAATATTCAATAAATACAAATATTTACTCACCATTGAAGTCAATAGCTTGCTCAAAATCCAGGTGTGATATAGTCTTTAAACTGTCAGAAGTGATGAAGGTGTGTGTTGTGCCCATGCCTTTAGGATGCGAGTATGCATGTAGCTGAAGGAGAGCTCTGAGAAGATGGAGCAGCATCTTATTCCCACTCTGCAGAAACTTTTTTGCTTCCTTCTTCTCGTCTTAAACATCCAGTGGTGTCCAATGAAACGAGTACGTCATAATACGTCCATTCAAACAATTCCAAGGTAGGCTTACTAAAGATATGGCTGCCATAAAATAATTAACCTATCTTGTTTTAAAAGCAGCGTTGAGACAAATGTATCGGTTCAAGCTTTTGCCATTGGAGCTCCAGTTTCTCTCTCTCTCTCTCTCTCTCTCTCTCTCTCTCTCTTTCTCTCTCACTCATCTGAATCATTTGGTGCCAGATATTCCCCTGGGAACCTGTTTAACAGATATTAGTAAAGAATCTATAAAAGTACTTACCAACTGTTCACTTCTTTATTAAGGACGCAATGTAATAAGAACAATATTTAAATCAGTTCCCCTAAAAGACTGCTATACATTCTTAGTAAGAAAAGGAGCAATGATTTTTTTTCTGAATGCATCATAAATTATCTGTTGTCCCCATGCATGATGAGATGTTTTTCACAGCTGAGGTTCGTTGTGGGTTATGTTGAGTCTGAATGGCCAGAAGGTAATTAACTATTGTCCCCTGCTATCAACTGACTTATTGATTTATTTAATACATGGAGCTCATGTGGTTTAGCCAACATAATAAAACAGATGTTTAGTCGGAAGGGATGTGGTCAACTCGACACACCGACTTTCCCATGGTATTTAACACTTAATAAACGGCTATTTCACAAAATGGCGACAGAGACCGGAAGTAGGGGGAAACTTTTTCAGGCCGCACTGCAGCCGTTCATTCATTCAGCTTGTTTTCTCACAGGCATTCAATTTATTTACCAAAATGAAAAGAAGTTTATGTTGTCCGATTTATTCATGGTTTACTGGGAGGGAAAAAACATTACAAGATTGTATTTTGAGCGATTTATTTATTATCAAGGTCTTCTACTGGTTTGTACATGTCACGCTGTGAAATATATATATTGCATTGAAAACACTATTAAAGGATTTTTCCCAGATTTTTAGTCTGGACTTGTTGCAGAAAGTCTGTGCCAGCCTGCAGATTTATCAATGTGTGTGTTTGTAAGTATGTAAGTCTGTAAGTATGTGATGTCTAGTTTAAAAAAATTGGTTCAAATTTTTTAAGTCTTGTAGTGTATTCCGGCCATTAGTGTACACTTGCGCTCATCCACTGGCGTCTGGAGAGCTTTGACGAAAACATGACGACATTTTCGAGAAGTGATTAGTTTTCAAACTTATGCTGCATCCCAATTTGTCTACTCATACTATGCACTAAAAAGTATGTACTGTTTTCGTTATGGAAAATTATATACAATTTAGTGTGTAGCAAAACAATATGCACACAATGGGACATACTAACAGGAAACGGAAGTGGCCGTTGTTGCCTAGACAACATTGTGGCCATTAACAGTCACACACATCAAAATACAGCTCTTCTTTCCATTTAAGTATTTATTTATTCTAGGGCTGCAACAACGAATCGATAAAATCGATAAAAATCGATTAGTAAAAAAGTTGTCAACGAATTTCATTATCGATTCGTTGTGTCGCGCGATGCGGAGACGTTTGGTTATTAAAAAAAAACTGTATTTGAGCGCGGAGCGAAGTAAACACACTCGGTCTCTCTCGCGCACTGATGCTAGCAGAGTTCGGCGCCTCATATACAGGGCGGAGCAAAAATAAAAAAACGAGCGGAGGAAAGATACATGACGGAGGCAGAGAAATCAGCGCGACCCAAGTCATCATAGGTGCGGGAGCATTTCACACTAAATAAACAGAAAAACTTTGTTAACTACAAAATATGCAAACGCGACATGGCGGGAGCAACGCGGCAATGATCCAGCACCTGAAACGCAAACATGTTTGAGTCTGTGATGAGGAGGAAGGGAGTTCAAAAGCAGGTTAAGTCATTACAGAATCCTACTTTTGTTCCGTTTCGAAGTGAAGAACGTAATGTCCCTGGTGCTGGTGTTTACTCGTTATCCAGATTGACAAGCATCACAAGTTAGAATTAGCTGGTTAATAACAGTATAATCAGGGGTGGTGTAGTTACTTTGCACTTTGCATTGTTAGACTAAAGACACGTTTTTATTCACTCGCCTTTTTTGGACCATTCATTTATCAATCTGTTGTCATGTATTGCTACACTGCAAAACTTCCTTAGTAATTTTTTCTAATTTCCAGTCCAAATATCTAAAAAATCTTAAATCAAGATTACTAGACAAGAAAATTAATTGATGCTTAAAACTTCTGTTTGAAATTATATCTCATTAAGATTATTTTTGTACCCCATCGGCGGATAATTTTTCTTGCTTTAAGCAAACAATCACTTAATTTGAGGTGTTTTTTCAGAAAACAAGACATAATTTCTTATGCTTTTTCATGTGTCTAGTACATGTTTCTTGATATAAGATTTTTTTTTTAATTTGGACTGACAACAGGACAAAACTACCAAGTTAGAAAAGCAATTTTTGCAGTGTATATTCTGTGCTTTCTCCCATATAGGTTATTATTGACAAATATATTTGTGTGTGTTGTACTTTTTAATTTAATTTTAAAGTTCTTTTATAGCTCTTGGTCATCTTAAGCTTTGTTAAAATGTGGTGTATAAATGAAGCTTGCACTTACTACAATGATGGTAGTAATTGAATAAATAAGCTTCAAGTGAATTTGAGAGAGAGAGTGTGTGTGTGTGTCAGTGTTTGTCAGTGTGTGCGTCTGCGAGTGTGTGCATCTGCGAGTGTCTGTCTGCAGTGTAGTGTAGTGTAGTGTAGAGAACAAGTTCTTACATTCAAACAAATCCTGTTAAGTTTTCTGATTTGTATTGTTCTTTAGTTTTTATAAATTATTTATTGTTCTGGCAGCTCAGGTGGCACTTTTATTTAAAAAAAGTCTATATATTTGGCAGATGTAAAGCATACATGTGTATGTTTTTTGTGTTAGTCCATTTTTATTTGATTTTATTTAGTGGTGGGCCGTTAACGGCGTTAACGCCGTTAACGCAGTGAGACTATTATCGCGCGTTAAAAAAAATGTCGCCGTTAATCTATTCTCAAAGTTGGGTTGGGAGCTGGGTCTATACTACGCAAGCTATGATGACTTTCACCTTGATATTTTAGCGCGGATGTATACCAGCTTAACTGCACTGTACGGGGCGAGAACGAGATTTTTCAACTCGCGTGATTCGCGTCATTCGCGGAAGCAGAAGCCGCCTCATCATCTCATAACCAGGGCTTCATTCGCGCGATTCGCGCGATTCGCGCAGCAAGTAGGTCTATTGGCTCTTTTCATTAACATATAAATCACTCGCGCTTGAGGCGCCATTCGCGTTTGGTCTGAACACAACATAACGTTACTGTGAAATTACCGCATCAAACGTGGCGTGCTAACATGGATGCAGCTATGAAGCCGCCGGGTTTGCTTCAGGGAATATTAATTTTTAAGAAGCTTCCCAATAGGAACATCGACAAGACTAAGGTTGTTTACACCTTGTGCAATGCGGAATCGGTTTAAAAAAAAACACTTTCTCTCAACAGGTAGTGGTCTAGCTTTAGTTGAAACCAGTAACTTTGTATTGAGATCTAATGTATTATGGCTCCTGTATGACATATCGCTTGTTGCTCCCTCACTCTTTGTAAATCGCTTTGGATAAAAGCGTCTGCTAAATGACTAAATGTAAATGTACTGTAGGAGCTCTTCCAGTCTCAAGTACCACATAAACGGAAATCATCCCTTAGCTAATGCGGAAGTAAACGCAAGTTCATCTTATTGAACATAATTTAATTTTCATCACCAATTATCATAGTAGAACAGCTTTCTCAAGCAGTTTGTGATGCATTTTGGAAACAGGAGATGAGCCCCTGGTCTAATGCGCCACCTGGCTTGAGAAACCCGTTCTCAAAGACTTACTTTTAGTCATTATTTGGGTAGCACACATATTCTGAATGCCTTCGGCAGAATTCAAATGAGCCATTTTAATCTAGATTAATCTAGATTAATTTTGGAATTAATCTAGATTAATCTAGATTAAAAAAATTAATCTATGCCCACCACTAATTTTATTATTTTTATAACAGCTCAGGGATGTTCAAGGAGCAACATGCTTGTGCACTTTCTAAAGATTTTAGTTCTGTTTTTGAATAAAGGGTTGGAAATGAATGCTTTTCTTGGTTTTTGTTTTTATCCGATTCATCGATTAATCGAAAAAATTATTTACAGATTAATCGATTATTAAAATAATCGTTAGTTGCAGCCCTAATTTATTCATTGTTTCATATGTAATGTTAACTCTGTGCTTATATTTATTAATTTAGTAACGCATCAGTTATTCCATTTTATTAATGCAGGGGGGCGTCACTTAACTCCACGCACTCACGTGTAATGTTAATTAATGTTGCGTTTCTAATGATATGATAAAAAGCAGTTTTACAATATACATAACTCCGAAGTTTTCATCAATAAAATGTGCAACACTACGTTTTATACTAAAATAATATGTAAAATCTAATTATGTAGTAAAGTCTTTTTTTTTTAAATAAATGCTTTATTTGTATTGTATCAAAGCAGCTGTACTCCAAAAAATAAAACACATGATTGCCAAGCATATAATAAATAAAGTCACCATGAAATCAAAAAAAAGTGTTTTACACAGTGTTGCAGTGATTATAAATAGTTTTTGTTGAGAGGGGGAGAGGAGCTTGACGTTTTTGGATTAAAGATTGCAAATTAATTTGAATAATGGTGCGCACGGATAAATAATTTATTATAATCACTGCATCACTGCATCATTGTGTAAAACAATTTTCCTGTTTGATTGCATGGTGACTTTAAAAAGTAGTAGTATAACTTACAGTGGAACACTTTCCACAACATCTTGCGAGACCCGGGCAAAGTGATGCATGATGAGATAAACTTAACCCTGAATACCGCTCAGAAGCAGTATTCAAGATATTGTGGGTTGAGTGTGCGTTAAGGGCACTGCACTTTGCCGTTTATAAGACATTGGAAAGACTTGGGCTGCAACTTAAATCACTTACTGTGAAAGTACGGACTGAATTTGAATAAGTACCTACCTATCGGCTGTTTAAACAGTGCATTCTATATAGTATGACTGGGAGTAGTATGAATGAGTTCAAACGTCAATCTTTGTTAGAAAGCGAAAAAAAATCCTACTATGGCGAGGGAAACGACACCGGACCGAATGGCATCAGACCGGTTATATTACTTAACATTAAAAACAGAAGCGTTAGTTTTGCCTTTTTATATTGGACCCGAGTTGGATAATAAAACAAGCAGATTGACCAGGAGACATTTGCAAGCTGGACTTCAAAGGACGTTTACCAGAAGTGTTTTAGAGGTAAGCGCACACACACACAATATTAGTGTCTTAAACAGAACAGCTTTCACATCCGATGTTAAAGTCATGAAAGCTGTTTTTTGACCATTGGTTAACTTAGAATGTGAGTAGCTGAATTCTTATTACCAGCTGTATGACTGTGTTGGAAGTAAAAGTAGTTTATGTAGTTAATGTTTACAATCTCTGATAACCAAACAAAACTTCAGCATCTCTTCCACTTCTCGCCCCTTTTTTGGAGTATTCCTTTAGACGGAAGTTATTAAAAGCACTCGAAATAGAGGGTATGCATGTTCACCCATGTGAACACTCCTGGACATGCCCCCCTTGAGTGCCAGAATACTTTCCCTGAGTTACAGAACATGCAGCAAAATGGCTGAGGAGCATAGTAGAAACAAAGAAAGCGGGACTAAAATGAAGTTATTTGCTTAAATAAAAAGCAGCTGGACTCGACGGCGTTCATTACGGCTTCCCTACGACTTACAAAGGAATCAGGTTATCCTGGACACTGAAATGTTTGCATTTCCTGATATTGTAAGCAGTCATTTTGCCACCCATGAGGTTGGTAAAGTAACATCAATGCATACCAGAGGTGGGTAGTTACGCGCTTCATTTACTTTATTACATTAACTTGACTAACATTTTGGAAAATATGTACCTTTAAAGTAAAACTAAAAGTATATACTTTTACTCTTACTTGCGTAAATACATTTCTAATAGAAAATCTGTACTTTTACTTTGTTACATTGTTAAAGACATTATATTGTTTGCCAGCAATGATAAATGCCAGCCATATGCGCGCACTCGCAAGACCTGAGCTGCGTTCAGCCCCGTCAAAACGTTGCAATTTTTTTGCAACAACAGGTTGTGTGATTAAACATCCTG
Source organism: Triplophysa dalaica (assembly GCF_015846415.1). Lineage (NCBI taxonomy): Eukaryota > Metazoa > Chordata > Actinopteri > Cypriniformes > Nemacheilidae > Triplophysa > Triplophysa dalaica. Next base: position 11,293,880 of record NC_079550.1, on the reverse strand, counting down.
TTGTGATGAAGCAAGAGATGAACAATGGCAGCTGAGAAGGCCATTCTTGTTTTTTTTAATCATTTTCTGTCATGATTTTGCCTTCATGGCATGTCTTTTCTTGGTCTTGAGGCAGAATTGTGATGAAGCCTTAGGTTTTATGTGGAGAGAGAGATTTTTTACCTTTCGGCCTTCTGTACTCTCTCTCCGGTCCTTGTCTCTGTTCCCGCCATCTCGTTAGCTTTCCTTGAGTGTTTGATTCCCCACACCTGTCCTTTGATTATTATCCTTTGTTAGTCTCCCTTTAAAATCCCCGGACGGGAACCAGAAGACATTTAAACATTTAATAAAGTAATAACAGCCGGCGGCCCCTCACGGCCGACCACCGGCGAACAAACCATAAATACAAATACAAACATGTTCGGGCCCGGTCCTCTCTCCCCGACGGTCACTCTTTCACTTATATGCAATGTTGGGGAGTAGTTAACTACAAGTAGCGACGCTAACTTAACTACATTTTTCAGTAGCTTGGCAGTAGCTCAGTTGCTTTTTAAACAGTGTAGCTTTTCCAGTAGCTAACTACTTTTTGCAGCAAGTAGCGGTGTAGCGTGAGCAAAAGCTACATTGCGTTTTGTCGAGCCTGCGCGAATCAGCGCGATGCAAGGATATTCTTGTTAGATTACAAACTCATTTTTTGCCATTACCGCCACCTGTTGTTTAATCGCGCATCTTGCGGCTAACGGTTCACTGACGTACAGAAGTGGGTTGACACACCCATATTATCCATGATGGAGCAAGACGTGGCGGCAGATTTGGAGGATGGAGAAACAACTAACGTTCATTACCCATGGCCTTATTTGTCCAAGTTCATTTCTCTCAAAGAAACGACAAGTAAAGGTTACACTTTTGTATGCAATCTTTGCAAACCAAAGTTTAAGGACGCACATACAGGTGAGTAATGGCCATTTTAAATGTATTAATTATCCTGCTTTATTGCTCTCTATGTTACATCAAATTTCTATTTCTGATTTAATTACAATGACCCGCCATGATCTGTCCGCCAGTTTGGTAATGAACATAAAAGACCACTAACGTTTGCGCCATCGTGTTTGTCAGTTCTCAGTTCTCGACTGATGGTGTGAAACCATTCCTGTTTTGCTTGAGTGGTATAACAATAACAGTGACTAACTATGCCAGTTCAACTAAAATACTTTTCCAAGCGTTCTTACTCTTCAGTTGAGGCTTTTGTAACATTACAAATTATAACATTTTGACCCTTTGAAGGTTAATGTTTTGGATGAGGTTTCAGTCTACTGCAACTACACCAGATAGTTCTTCCCTGCCAGTGCCACATGTGAGCGGTTGTTCAATGTATTTTCTTACCAAAATGCAACCATCTCACAATCGGTATTTTTGAGAAAATGTTCTACATGCAATTTACGTTGGATGTATATTTTGTTCTTGCAATGTTGTATTTGTTGCAATTTTGCACTTTTGACAAAAGTCTGAGATATTTGAGTGTTGTGTGTAATAAAACAATACTCTTTGAAATCATAATTGTATTGCATTGTTTTAAACACTAAATATTTTACTTAAAACATTCCTCAGACACTTATTCAGTTATTTATAATATACGTTGTTCAAAAAAATCAAAATAGTTTCAATGTAGCTAGCTACTTTTTGATAGTAACTTGTAGTGTAGCTAACTACTTTTCCAAAAGGGTAGCTTGAATGTAGTTTAGCTACTTTAACTTACGAGTAGCTTGTCAAACTACAGTTTCAGAGTAGCTTCCCCAACGCTGCTTATATGCTCCCGATCTCCTACGTGATTCGCAGCCGATTCGAGACCTGTGCGCGAACAGCTGGTGCTCATTAACAATTACTCACCGGTCTCGAACCACGGTCTCGCCCCGCCTACTCCACTACAGTTATAAACACGTGTTGAGAACTGCAAAATAAATCTCTTCTGATATCTTCAATTGTTGCGTTTACCGAGCTGCAGCGGACAAATTTAAACGTCTTAACTTGGACCCAGCCTTGATGCCCGATGACTCCTGAGATAGGCGCAGGCTCCCCGTGACCCGAGGTATAAGCGGTAGAAAATGGAATGGAATGGAACTTGGACCCATTATGCCAGCTGTTTTGTTAATACCGCGTGGGTTATACATGTTGCTGCTGATTGGGCTGATGTTCTTGACACACCCACCAAACAAGAGAAAACGTATCTCAAACCCTGTTGCACCGTTTCCAGGAAACGTTGAACATCGTTTTGAGCCTGAACATGCCCCTGTTCGTCAGACACCGCAACATGCGCGTTACCTGACAGACACAGAGACGTGGCCTTGCAGAAATATACATTTGAAGAACAGAAGGATGAAAACTTGTTGATGGGCGTGTGGTTCACTCTTTACTGTTTGTTTACAATTAAGATCGTTTTACAACATACACGTGACACAACAAGAGAAAACATGAGCTTTGTCAAAAAAATCTTTCATTTAAGAGAGCACTGCAAATGTTCTAGATCATTTTAGGAAATGCTCTGAGTTTAGTTAAATGCATTTTAAATGCAAAAATTTGCAGGTTCACTTTTGTTTTGACATGGTCTATTATTCTAAATAAATTGTGTGAACTACATTCACATCAGGACTAGATTAAATTTATAGAAATGATTGTCTCTTCTGTGTTTGTCTATTATTTAGTATCTGTGTGTATATTGCAAAGATATCTGCCTTTGATAATTATGATATTGAAAATGTAATATTAAACTATTGGCGTTAATATTAATTTTATGTAGGCCTATACAATCAGATACAAAGTAACTACGTAACTAGCTACTTGAGTAAAAGTAAAAAAGTATACAATGAAAAAACTACTCAAGTTATTTTGAAAATATTGACTTTTTTCCTTTACTTGAGTAACAATTTCTCTAGTTACTTAAACTTTTACTTGAGTAAAGATTTTGTCTACTCTACCCACCTCTTATGCATTCCCTCTATAGTGACATCATGTAGGATTATAAATAACATTAGTAACTAGTTTGCTGTTAAAAGCAATGATTTAATATGGATTCCAAATGTTTAACATTAATGTAGGTTACTGTACTTTATTCATATATTTTATATTATGTAAAAACTTGAAATTGTATTTTTGAGTTGCTTATGATATTAGTTCAGTTGGTAAAGGTTTATTCAAAAATAGATCTGTTAAACATAGTTCAAGTCTTTTAATCCCTCATTTTATTGTCTTGATGCAACACAAACACCCATCAAAAGCAAACGCCTTTCCTGTATACAGTGATGCAAGAGATGACTGTGTGGATATATTTTAATCTCTTAGAGTCCTTCACAAACTCCATATATCTTTGTGTACATGAGCTCCACTGGGTCAAATTCATCTAGATTTAAAATGTTTAGGTTTTATAGTTTATGTAATACCACAAGCAGCTATAGTTTTGTATCAGCAGACAGAGTTGGTTAAAGGTCAGAAATTCTGTGTTTGTTTGGCTTATAGTTGAAAGGGATTTAAAACTATTTATTGTTTGTGCAGATTGAAATAGATAATCTAATCCCAACTCAAGCATGTAAAAAATATCTCCACGAACAACACTAATAGCAAACTGACTCATTTCCAATCATTTTCTAATGATTAAATTCTTTATTCCAGCAAGTGGAAAGGGATGAAATTAGTATGCCGCCACTAGGTGGCAGGAGAAGACCACAGATTCATCTGTGAGTGCTAGGTTAATCCACAAATCTAACTTTATCGTCATGTCATTTATTTTTTTAACCATGATATTCCCCTTTCAAATAGAAAAACACTTGTGATAACTCTTTAAAAGCATGTATGTAGAAGACACATAGGGAATTCATAATGACATCTTTATTTTTAGATCATGATGTAAGCTTTAAAGAACACATGAACATTTACATTTAAGTATTTGGCAGACGCTTTTATCCAAAGCGATTTCATCGCAATATCCTATACATTTATACTTGGGTATATACAATCCCCTGGGATCGAAGTTAAAGCAATGCTCTTACCGCTGATCTACAGGAAAGCTACATTAATACAAATGCAGTGTATTATATAATTAGGACTCTGTGTAGTAATTTCCCCCTTGGCATTAGAATGCACTTCCAGTCATCAGCGTGCAAGTAACCTGTAAAAAGTGGCTTCGACCAAATTATTTGTAATAGTCATCAAGCAATGCTAAATAGTATTGTTGATAAATGCTCAAGATGCATGTATGGTTGGCCTTATGGTGAGAAATCTAAACATCTAATTTGGCTTAGTCTAAATAGATGGATATTGATAATTTTATATGAATTAAATATCTAGGCTAAACCATGAGAACCTGAATGCTGCAGTAAGTTTATAGCATTGACCACACATATTGGCATAGGGATGTGCAGGTTGTGCCATCTCACTTTTTTGTTTCCACTCAGTATGCTAAAACAAAAATATGTTTTCAAAAGTGTGATAATTTGTTTTCTCATTGTCTGCTATACCATAAAATCTATATTTACATTGCTACGTTGTCAAGAAAATGCAGCTCATTTGTACAATATTTGTAGAGCGCAGTGGCTTGACTTACCACCACGACTATTTTTCCTTTATACTGGGCACTCGTACCTGTAGTTCAAGTTTGACAATAAGATGAGACAAGATTATCAAAGACTCGAGCTCACCAGTAGCCAATAATTGAGCGGCCCTAATGCATGAACTTCTGATGTGTTTCTATGGCAACCGGCCAGTCGGATGGGGTGAGAATGAACTTTGCTCAGGGTCAGTGTATACTTTATCCTGTACTTATTAGCCTAATATCACAGACCGACATGTAAAATCTCAATACATGCTGCAAGTTGCCTGCAACAGACAGTAACGAGACACGCAAAGTTTAAACTAGACAATTAGGTGGATAAACCAAACCAAATAAATAATGTTACAATACAATAAAAAATCAAATATGTCATTACATAATAATAATTTGTAACAATTTTAAAAGTTTTTTCTTGCTCAATTGAAGAAACAGTGAAGAGAGGAATCTGTAGCGCGCTCGTCACACCTGTAGGCAGAAGGGGGCGTGGCTTGGCGCAGATATCTATCTAGACGCGGGAAGGCAGTCAGTCTCTCACAGGTGACTGACGGTCTGCTTATCGACCTAGAACAGCAATGAACTTAAGTTATAAACTAATGTTCTTCATCTCCATGAAATTGGAAAGAGGGAAGAATATTTAAAGAACAACCGAAGCTTTCCAAAGCTCTCTTTTCAAATGCCATCCGCTCCGAAGATGAGAGAAGAGAAAGACAATGGATTTGTTTACAAGCGGGACTGTGTGTCATCTGTCGGGGTTGAGTAAAATCTATGGTTTTACCAGATAAAACATTCATTTTTAGTGGGCAGAGGAGCCTGAAGAAAAGCGGTGGAGTGTGACCGTGACTAGATGAGTGTCGCTCGGGCGCGCACTTCATGAGGGGAGATGGAGACGCTGTTCTGGAGACTTCCAACATTTCTGTTTCTCGCCTTATTGTGGGTGTTTTCAGGTAAATTTAGCGAAAGAAATGAACATTAGTTAACTCTTCATAAAGTAAAAATACGCCTCCATTTAATGCTGGGTTGGCAAACTGAGTGAAAGTTAAGAGGGACTGCATGTTACCTATCACAAATCGTTTAAAACTACATCTCACACGATAAAGCTATTCATAAATGCAGAAATGTTGAAGTAAGGTTTGTTAAAATGAGTTAGTGGAGATGTGTTGTAATATTTGTGTATGCAGAATCCTAGTGACGTAACGAGTTTGAATGACAAAACATAATCATTAACAAACTAAACAAATCTGTCATATACGAACAGATATGTTTTGAATGAAGATTTATTTTTATAACCCCAAAAGTTAGATACAATAGGCCTGTATCTTTCTATAGCAGTACCTTAATAATGAGGTTAAGTGCTGATATTTACGTCATAGCTACTACATCTCGTCAACGCAATAGATCTGTTTTAGGCAGCACCTGAAAGCAGTGTGCAATTTCAGCCATTGTGATATGCCCATTGTCCAGACTAATCTTCAGCAAGCCTTAAATCAGAGGAGATTGTAATCCAATGAATTGCCTTGACTTTTTCACAAGCAAGGACAAGGGACAAATTCACTCTCAGTCCATGTTGACAAGATTAAACTGTGTCATTGTGCTGCAGCGCTTCTTTTGCAGCTTTAAAACTTTGGAGTATGATGTTTTTTTTCCTATGCAGATGGACGTAAATAGGGGTTGTAAAAATGTACTCTCTCCTTCTATTCATTTTGACAGCATCCAAATCTAACAAATGAGCTGATAATATCCCTCAATAAATATAATGAGACGGACTTTCTAGATAATTATATATTGATTAAGATATGACAAATTACAGTAAAGTTAATACAATTATATCTGAAGTCGCAATTTTGCACTTTATGTTCCGAGATTAAGGTTCAACATAATAGATTGCCTTTTTGTATTACGTTGTTTTCCTGAAACATTTTCAGCCATATTCATGTGGTATTTGTTGCTTTGTCAGGGTTTTGTTCCGTTTCAGACAGAGTAAGTTGCTGATGTGGTGCGGTTTTCTGTGCCTTTGGGAAAGCATGTTAAAAGAGTTGACATTATGGAGACAACTCCATTTAGTGTTGGATCGTTTTGCCGCAGCTTACAAGTGCTTTGTTGTTGTTGAGTGACCCAGAGAACGGCGCTATTACTGTTTATGCTGCCTCTCAAAATTCATCAAATACATCACTCATTTACAGTACGTGACTTAAAGCTGATAGACCTGAAGGTTTGAAAGGGGTGTGAAGACCATCTTAGTCGATATAGGCAGTGCACCATTTTTATCATTAACACAAAAGCACTGTCTTTCAAAACCAAAAATATCCAAGATAAAAATAACAAACGTTTATGAATTTCACACTTTCATGCACGAATTATGATAACCTCACCCAGGATTGGTTGCCTTTTTCCAACATTTTTTATTTTATTTGATAGGTGATAGGATGATAGACTGGTGTACCCTTTAGTGGCTGAAGTTTAACTATGCCATCAAAACCCATGAAGTCGCAAAAAATGCTTTTTGCATAGTTGTCAACCGTAATGACCTTTCTGCGTGAAAGTGTTGAACATATTATCCATACGAAGAACTACACATTATACAAAATTTCCGAAACCGAGCCACTATAGAAATCTGACATTTTTGAGCATTTTAAGTGCTCAGTTGTGTGCTTGTCAGTCTCTGAATTACATTTACTTACTGACTGATCCTATGCTTGTGTAAATAGCTTAGATCTTAAAAACGAGATTTCATTTAAAAACGAATATTGTGTCATCGTTCTTTATCCCAAACCAGGATGAGGAAATTTCTTATGTGGCAGTATAAAAAAAAGCTTTCTCTGTTTATGATACAATGGATGTGAATGGGAACTAAAGCTGCCGATCTCCCTTTAAGTTCCGCAGAAGACAGAAAGTCATCTAGGTTGGCGGTAAATGATGCAACCTGAGGCTTTGCAAATGGCGACAATTTTTAGGTTTGGATGCTTTGATAGAATTTTCAAGGCCAGCCAAAACTGTTTCAGAGAAGATGAGTGTTAAAGATTTGTGGTAAAAAATGTGGTTTCTCAGGGCACAAAACCACCTGTAGTAAACTGTGATTTTCAAACAAACAGCTTCATCCTCAGTGAAAAGCCGTAGGAGAATCAATGCTTGTAATTGAGTGTGGATCACTGGGCCTTCACAACAGAGATCGATAGAAACCGTAATGCTCACTTACCAGGGGCAATTATGTTTGCCCCCTGCACAGCAAAGAACATTCAATACTGGAAAAAATTCGATGTTTTAAATCTTTAACCCTGCTACTGGTCTATTGTGGCCATCAATCTTTTGATTTGTATTGATACAGATCATTACAAGTCATTGTGCATTATGTATGTGCCTGGTGTTTTACATTTTTTATTAAGATATCTTTCACTCCATATGTGCTATCCTTATTAACCTACTGTAGATTTAGAAGTATTCATGGCTCATACTGACAACCATTAGAGTTGAGCTCACATTCATTTGTCAAGATGATGTCATGACACATCTGAGACAAGAGACAGATTCAGCGCTCATTAATGCTTTAGAAGAGCCGCAGCTTCTCCTATAAGTCCTGCCACATCACAGCTGCAGCCCTTTTGCCGTCCCCGTCTCTGCCACCTGCAGAAAGTAATGCTGTGAAGAGAACGCCCCTTCCTAACAGTTTTAGCAACATAATTCTCATATTACGAAGCGACTCTAATTGCGATCTGTTTGTGAACTCGTATGCAATACCGACATCTGATACTAACATATTGGCACTTTTCTACAGGTTACATAAAATGTAAACCACACATGTTGCCCAGTTATAATCCCTAGAGTCCGCTGTGTGTTCAGAGATGCCGATGTGATGCCTTCCTGAGCGTAGGCGAGGACAGCGCTGTTTTACGTCAGGTGTAAGTCGGAAAAGTGGATGCAGTAATGAGGATATCAGCCATCTAAATGAGGCCATGGCTGCTCTGGACACACTGCTGTGTGCCCCTGTGTGGGCTTCAGAGACACCTGGGAAATTGCAAACTAGCTGACCACACACTCCTTGTATGCTTTACAATACTGTATACGCTGTAGGTACTCCTATATGGCCCATCTGAGCTGTACATTACACGTGGTGATACATGCGACTGTCTTTTATTGTTTATGCTTTTTGGAACAAAAATATCAACATCAATATGAAGACAATTAAAAACTAAGCTAAACTAAACTACATGTTTAGAAAGGATAAATTCACTGAGGATTCAAAAATATCAAAATATGCATAAAATAAACTGAAAATAATCACTTTAAGGAAAATAATCATACCACTGTTTTTAATGTATATAGCATGCTAAAATTAGGTTGTTAGTAAAAAAAATATATCCTGTAAGTACAATAATCGTTTTAAAGGGCCGTTTGCACTATGATAACAACAACAGAATAGAATAGCATAGAACATCATTGTCATTGTTGGGAACAATGAAAAACTGCTATTCAATCAATTAGCAATTCACAAAGAAAAACAGCTAGGCTTTTATTTACATTAAATATATATAAACAAATTCTAAGTTGGAACAAAGGGCAAAAACTGCTTTCATTTTAAAACACTGGGGGCAGATTTTTTTATTTCAAAAGTAATATACCTTTCCTCTTTACACTAGTTTAAGATTCTTTAAATGAGGCATGAATTAAAATCACAATTTTAACAAGAGCTTTTGTTATATAAGAGGGAATCGTATTCATGCGAACATCATGTAAGTGTTAGAACTGAAAACGTCCTTGTAACAGAGATTACAACTGTTATTGACACCGGGCCCAGCGAACGCCAGGTTCTGGAATGGACCTATCTCTGACGACATTGATAGGTTTACCACTGCCTCCACAGAAAAATATCAACGACTTCTTGAAAATATCAACCCACTGTCACGCATGACAGAACCAGAACCAATGACAGAAGCAATAAACAAAGTTGCCGTAAAAGATAGCTAAAATTTGTGCCATCCCTGGTTGTGGAAGAATACAGTAGCTGCATAACTTTCCTTTGGATTCCGACATTAGTAATGCAGGGTTAAAGTTTATTTTTAAAGACGTTCCAGCTCATGTGGAAAAAACAGGGAGCGTTTGTTCATTTAATTTCTCCGAGGATTCCTTCGTGAACAAGGCACATATCGACACTGAATTTCTGGAGAGTTTAAATTAAAGCAGTGCTGTGCCTTCAATATTGGATCCGATAGGAATGGCGCAGCAATCTTATGTGAGTAAAACATTTTTGTACTATGCGTCACTATTGCTTTGTTAGAGATCGCTTGATGTGCCCTGAGCACTATTTGCACGCGATTAGTATTACCTGGGGACCTCTAGTCATATATATTAATTGCAGAGGTTGTATGTGATCTTAAGCCTGTGCGAATCGCCATCTCGGTGATCTGGTGGGCTCATATATAATTTTTCAAGGTTTAAACACCATTTGCGAATTATCGAGGCTGCTTTGAAGTGTTTTGGTATTATCTGGGTGCTGGGTGATATCCATAAAGGTACCCGGAGTCTCCTGTTTGTTTATTTATCATCGAAACTCTGGTGACATTTGAGACCCGCGATCGCAGTGATCTTTTGTCCGGTTTGCGATAAACAATAAACAAGCACAGTTGATCAGACCTTTAACCAAAGTGGTTTAACCAAAGTAAATTGTTGTCACTTTCAAGGTGGAATAGGACATACACTGTTCAGTGCCTAAAACCGTTTGGGAGTATGTTAGTTTAATCATACATCAGCTCAAAAAATGGCTCTGAAAGGAATCCTATTGTTATTGTTCTTTTTTTTTCTATTGTTCCCATCTTTTGTGGTGAAATCAGCTATTCTCTTACACCTAATTGTTTACGCTTTACACTATTATCTTTATAATTGGCAGACTGTTTTTGCTTAAATGTTTTAAGGCGTGTTTTGTTTAAAGGCAAGTAATCCTTGTTACCCTTCATATCCAAGTAGGGATGACAGGATGCAAGTTTTTTATGAGGCGTGACCTGGATTTAGTCGGGCCAGACCTAGTCGAGTGAGGCTAATAAGGGCCTAAAGGATCCGATCCGGCCAGCCACCTCAGAATACACAGGGAGCAGCTGTTACACCTAGCAGATTAACGCCACTGATTGTTTTAAGCTTGCATCTGCCTTTCCCTCTCACTCATTCTCCGATCGGCCAGACTGCACAGAAGTGGGTTCCCTCAGCTTTTATTAACAGAGAAGCACAATATTTCTGCCCTATCTCTCCTGAGCTCTTATCAAACCTCCCCCTACCCTCTTGCTACATCTGTGCAGCTGATCCACACGCATCCAACCTTCATCACATTCGTTCTATGTGACAGACATCTTTCGAGCGGGCCCCGTGTGTTTAACTCTTATCTATAAGGGCTTTTTATTACACAACCCCTCAGGTAGTAGGAGCAATTACTCTGATGTGCCCAAGGATGAGAAATGGCTATGTGTAATATCAGAGGTGGAGGAGGTTCAGCCGCGCGGGGTGCACATCACCTGCAAATGTAATTATGGAGAATAATCAGCCGTGATGGGGCCGAGATGACAGTCAGTCTGTGAGAGGGCATAAATGACTAGTTCATTCCTAAAAAGCAGTTGAGTTAAAGATGCAAAAGCAGTAAATATTAAATGCCTAATGATGTGAGATCATATAAGTTATAATGGCTTGTTAATGTAAGCCTGTTCTTGCTGTTTTATTATGTATACTTTTTATTTTGTAGATGTGTTTCGGTTTCCCCTTCTTGATTGTTCTTACCTGTATTTAGTTAGTCTCATTAGCTTTTGTGTTCTTTGTATTACGCTAACAGGATGATCTTGCTTGATATTTATACTTATAAACCACATTTAGATCCTAATCCGTGAAGTTTCAAGACCTTGAAGGGGTTATTTTGAAGATTAGTCCTTGGTATTAAATTAAAAGTTGTTTGGATGTGTTTTTTGGTAGGTTCTTTAAAACAGAAGTGCAGGACTTCGAGTAAAAATAAAGCATTGTATACTGTATATACAGACATACATTTTTTCCAAAATGCATTTGTGATCTAAAGCAAATGAGTCTAGCCAGAAATTTGTTGTCATCTTCAAAGTTCTGTTACCCTCTCATTTCTGTGTCAGTTCTCAATTTTCCCCACTTTGGTTGCTAAATTGATGTATTCCCAGTTCCATGCACAGAGCGGCATCTGTGGAACCAGCTTGGACCTGATAAGCCCAGTATCCAGTCTGTGGGGGTTTGGAGTGCTCTACATTTTAGTGTGGAAATTGTGCTTCTGTGATCGGGTCCAGTGCTGTTTATTAACCATTAATCATCTGGCCTTAATATCTGCATTGTTAAAGTTTGTAATATTAACTAATAAAAAGTGGTGAAAGCAATCTTCAGTTTCCATAGTTACAACATGTTTCATAACTCCAGCCGCAGGGCAATTTGAGGTGAAAAAAGGGTTGTGTGTTATGATAAATTGAAACTTTCTTTTGTAGTTAAGAGGGAGCAGAATATATGAGTAGAGCAACATTCACATAATCAGCTTTAACATGAACTTGTTGGGCAAGGCTTAATTTCGTTCTTCTTGAAATTATTGAATCGTGTCGTGTCTATCTTGTCTTTGCTTAAAAATGTGGTGCTGATCTAATGTGATGGTCTAATGTGATGGTAAGCACTGAGCGTCTATTTAGGTATCTATTATATCTATTATATATAGCCTATGCATTCCTATTTTGGAGAGCAGAAGCTTGTTACTGTCAAGCAGAGAATCTTAACAGTAAAAAGTTATAGATACATAGACATAAATAAATATATAATATAATAGGAAAGATGAAGTTAACTTCTCACCAGATAATTTTTATTGTAAGATTTGCTTACTATTTAAATATATTGTATACTAGCTTATGTTGGTGATATCCCATAGTAGTATGATATGAATAGCTAGCCCATGCTAGTAAATTTATCATGGCCTGAGAAAATGCTGTAGATTTTAAAGTGAACGGATGGCATGATAAATTATTTAGGGAACATGTTGCCGTGTCAGATAAATTGCAATGTGTACGCCACGCTTATGAGAAATTCTGTTGTTTTAGGGGATGTGTGAAGGGAATGTGTTATTCTTTTCCATTTCAAATAATGAATACCTGCAGGTATATAAAGTTAAGGTTTTCAGAAAAATAGGGCATTTTAAATGATTTCTTTTAGGCCAAAGGACATCTATCTGTTATGAATGGTGAATTCAATTTCAGTTCAGTAGGCAGTTGACAGGCTAGTCATGTAGAGCTGTTTTTTTTACTTAACGTCTTCAGTTTTCCTGTTTCAGGAATTCTTATCTTATTTAATTCTGCATTTTTCTGTCAAAAGGAAAAGTTGAAGATAATGGATGTCCTATTTTACATTAGTGTCTGATAACATGTACATAACATGCAGTGGAGATCCTGGCATAAGAATCTTTGAATTAATGCCTAATGCAATTGCACATGGAATTGGAAAGTCACAGATTAAGAAGTGTTCTTCGGTAAGGCCTTAAATGTGCATGTCTCTCTTTCCTGTAAAGACAGGTTGGCCTGGTAATGGGATTATGGTGTGTAGAAACGGCTTAGCGACCTGGTCTGAGGAACACCAGCCAATCCCCAAAGGATCTACAAAGTGCCCCAGGAAACAGAAATCACAGGGAAGGTTTATTATTGACCAGTCTCTACTCAGACACCAATAAATCATTTATTCTAATTGTACAAAATGCTTATTATTTTTCGAACAACAGCAACCTTTTGCTGTAATTCTAGTCCACACTAGCAAGGAGTTGATAAGACAATGCAATTTACTTCTTGCATATACCTTTACAGTATACATATATTTTAATATATAATTATATATATATATATATATATATATATATATATTAAAATATGAATATGAATATGATGCAATTGGTCCAAGCATTTAAACCTAATGCTAAGGCCATAATTTGAATACAACACACAACTTGTTTTCTTGGCCAGTTCTTCTGCTGTGTTACATTCAGAGAATAAATAGTCTTGTGTATTTATTTCAGCACAATGCCGTCCAATATTTCATACTGCTGTGGTAAAGATTTCGTTACCACAATCAGGTCTTCCATTATAACTTAGCTTTAATTTAATGCAGCATTTCTCAACTAGTTTTGTTTCAAATCCCATTACATTGGACAACAAGTGGCGCCACTTCACAGTAGCAGAATTGTTTACAAAGGTAAACAAACATTTCCTAAAATAAGACATTGAAATATACTGTAATAACTTTATTAGGAACCGCATAGGCCTGTCAATGCTAAATCAATAACATGACATGAATAGGATGAAGAGGAAAATAGATGATTACATTTAAACAACAGCAGAATATAACATCATTGCCGGTTTAACACACACCTACAAGTGTCCTGTTTTAAAGATATTATCTACATTTAGCATTAATTCTACCATCCTTTAAAGCATGGTCTGATAATTCCCTTTCTTTTACTCATCTAAAATGATAATTTTGCTGTAATTTACTTGATCTGTTGCGTTCTTTTATATTACACATGGCAGATGAGTCCCAGGTTTGGTTATATGTTTTGGAAACGTGTGCATCATAGTTGTTGAATCCTTGATTAATTGGTGTATCGTATGTTTTTGCATGTCTAGTAACTTGCTAAATACTGTGTTCAGAGATAGAGGTATAGAGATGCGTTTTCTGTGCCTCTCTGATCTAATTTAGTGCTAGTAATTGTATCGCCTGATACATTAAATCAAAGTCCAGCGTGAATTTGCTCCTTCAGTGGGTGGAGTGAGGTATGTTTTTGAATATTGGCATGTTCTGCACAATTTTCAGTAATGTATAACAGATAAATTGAATTACATGAGCGTTACTACAGAGCTAATGTATCTTTAGAATGCCTTGTGCCTATATATGTGCTGAATATATATGTATAGTTAAAAAAAACACTTTTACAGAATTTAGTCTTCCAAATAAAATGCTGTAATGTAAATAATATTGTTATTTGTAAAGGTTGTTAAGTCTAGGGTTTTAAGGTTGCTAAAGAGTAATCCCTTGGGTCTCGCATTTTCCTCTCCGCTCTCTTTCTCTCTTTTACTTTTTCTCCCTCACACACATAAACACATTCTTAGCACATTTAAAGAGGATTAAATCCCCAAACCTTCTGATCGCACTTAGTGTCTATAAACATTACTCACATGTGATGATGCAGTCTGGTTAAACAGTCCCTCAGCTGGACAGAGCTCTACTGCTCATGCTCTAACCTGTCTGAGTCAGCAGTCTGACTGAAACATGTAAGAGTAAACCAATTTCTTCTTTGTAATTGATCTCATAAGAATTGTAATATGTACAGGTAAATAGTTTGCATAACTAGTATATCTGCAGTAACAATGTTTATTCATCTCATTAATTCATCTCATTCTGTTTTTCCATCAAAATGGAGAATATTTTAAAAGCAAAACATACTACTACACTTCTAAAATTATATATTCTAAACTCCTATAAAGGCTTGCGTTTGACATCCCCCAATGCATTGAACTCCGCAGAGCTGACAGTTCAGGCACAGCACAAGTCAAGCGTATCTCATCATTACTCAATTTCAACTTCGACCCGACCACCAATGATAACTGGACAGTTTGAATGATGTACTTGTATAATTACAGGCAAGGATGGGCAAGAATATCAGACTCCAAAAAAGTTGTATATCCGAAACATATAATGCAATGACATGCGAAAAGCATTTCTTCCCAATAAAGTGGCAATGCAAAACATTTTCAGTTTTCAATGATTTTCATTTTAAAACTTCTTTCTAAAATGTAAAGACTAAATCTATATACACTGCTGTTTAAAAAATGAGATTTACGTTATCAGTATAAATCAGTATAGGTTCATTCTTTATACAATTTTATGAACTATAGGGAATCAATCAGTGATCACCCTCGCACACCTGCAGGATAGAGATGCTTTAGAAAAAAAGACCAAAAAGGGTCAACCATCAGGAACAAAAGGAACAAACCCGCACACTATCAATCCTGCGAAAGTATCAAACATATGTTTAAATACAACATTTCGGTCAATGACCTTCATCAGGTAAACAAACTGAATCAGACACAGTCTCACTCACTTTTGCACAGAACTTCAACCATCAACCAGCTTCTTAAAGTTTCTTATAGTTCCTTTTAAAAACAGTACAGGGCTCTTATTAGCTGCTATTTTTCTATATCATTAGGCCCAAGTCCTCCAAGTATATTGCAAATGATATAATTTTTTAGGTTTTCATTTAAATCAAAACTTAATGAAACTAATGTTCTGTTAAACCACAAATAAGTTACTATCATTATTAAGGACTCTTAATACAGTCCAAAAATTATCCACATGGACAAAACAGTCTAATAGCTTTGTTCAGTGATGCAAGTCATGATATGGATTCACAGTGATTCATCAGCTATGGCGATATTTTATGTGTTTTTCGATACCCACAGCTCAAAATAGATAATCAATCATACCAGTTTTAATGCTATTAATGTTTAATGCATACCTTATCAGAAACTGTATCTTGCATTATTTTCTGGTAGACTTTAAACAGATTATTTAGATTTTTTTAGTTTATTTGCCTATGCAAATACAATTACATTCCTACATTACAATTTAAACTATGAACTATTTAGCAATGATTAGCTTACTTAGTAATGATTTGAATACGTAATATAGCAATTATTCGTATAATTAAATACTTATTTGCCAGTTGCACTCTTTACTCTCATTCTGTGCTGAGCGAGTGTTCATTTTGGACCCTGATTACAACATTATGATTTCATAGTCTGCTTATGTATGAGACTCCTGGGATGGTTTAGTCCCATCTGAGAGAAAGTGAAGGCTGCAGGTCTGCTGTGTTGAGCGTGATGCCGGCACGGGATGTCCAAATGATGTATTTTCAGTTCTCTTCATGTTTTTGAGCTCCTCAGTTCTTGCTTGGCAGTGGTATGAAGCACCTGAGCCTCAGCACCGGGTCCGCTTTCTCCCACAGCTGTAGAGAGCGACCGCCCTGTGGGATTTCAGCACTGAACTCTCTTATTCCAGCTCCCAATGGCATTCTTTCACTTCTAGGTCAGATCAAGCCATTTATTTTTGTTTATGAGCCCTGCGTTTTAGTCCATTATTACTTCTATGCGCTGCAATTTCGTGGCCGAATTGTGACTTATGTACATTCATGGATTCCATTTGGATCCTGTTTGACTCTCTGGTATCCAATCACCCTTGTAACTATCCCTTTTTCACCTGATAAATAGTTTTTTCAGTACAAGATTTTCTGGAACATTGATTGAGGGAATTGGTCAGTTGTGACAAGGTATGTTATTCCCCCATAACATCTGGCTGAATGGTTCCGTAAAGAACCTTAAAGAGGAGATTTTTTTCTTCTTTTACACAAATGTAATATAAATCACAGGGGTCCACAGAATGTGTATGTGAAGTATCAGCTCAAAATACACCACAGATCTTTTATTATACCATGCTCTAATTACCCAGTTTTGCATGTGAGGAGAAACACTCTGTTTTGGTGTGTGTGTGTCTTTAAGTGTAAATGAGCTGCTAGTTTCCGCCCCCTTTTCAGCAGAAAAATCAGCCAGGGCTGTGAGTCTGTGTTTCCAACGACAAAACAAGAAAGAAGGATCACATAAAGCGAATGAGAAAGATGGTTTTTAAAAACCAAACACATTGTAGACACGTCACGTTTTTTATGCGCGAAAACACCATGACAAACCGAATGTGTATTTACAAACCATATACACTGTTTTCTATAAGTTAAAGTAGCCTACCCAAGAAAGAAGGGTCACACGCGTCTAGTAGAAATAGAAAACGTGAAAAATGACAACCCAGTAACTTTGTTTGTGTGAGCCTGAGTTGGCAGATGCACCAGAGACCCGACTTTAGCACTTCAATATGAAAAAAAGCAGTGCAGGACGAGAGAGGACCGGGCCTGGACATGTGTTTAGTGTGTATTTATGTTCTTGTGGCCGGCAATCGACCGTGAGGTGGATGCCGGCCTTTTTCTTCCGTGTTATTGTTTGTTCATTTTGATCAAAGTTTGTTTAAATGTTCGCCAGTTCCGGCAAACATTTCAACAAAGTTTAACACAAGAACATAACTACAAACTAAACACATGTCCGGGCCCCAGTCCTCTCTCATCCTACACTCTGCTGCTCGTCCTTTTATGCTTTTGATCTCCACCGTGGGAGATACGGAGCGGGTGCAATACGCAGCAACACTCATTATCACTTGCGTCACAGGCCCCGCATCATTCCCTCAAGGCTCTCGTACAATAAATTATATCTTCTGGATCTCATCTTGTTCGAACTTTGTATCTGCCACTAGGATCTATTTCTTCCTCATGGACGGTTCAAGTTTATTTAGACTTTTATTTACATTTATTTATTTAGTTCAAAGTAATTTAAATTAACATTTTGTGTTCAATTAATTTCTAATGTGGCAAGAAGCTGTGTCATAAACAGTATAATGTACATATAGCCACTTGTATCGCAAGATAAACCCCTTCAGGTTAAACATCACCTGTCTGGGTTTATACTTTTCAATAACAACCGTTTATATGTTCAGTATCCCTTACTTACTAAAATTCAATCATTTAAATGATAATTAATTAAAGAAATTAATTATTATGTATGGTCTCATAGTTAATCTGATGTGAGAATGCCAATGGCACAGATATAAAAAACTTGGATTGTTACAGTAGGTTGATAAAATCTTAAAGAAACATTTCACCCAAAAATGAAATATCTGTCATAATTTACTCCTCTTGTTTTTCTAAGCCTGTATAAATTTCTTTGTTCTGTTAAACAAAGAAAGATATTTGGAAGAATGTCAGCGACTGACAGTTCTGGGACATCATTGACTAACATGGTAGAAAAAACATCTATTGAACACAAAATAAGATGTTTTGAAGAGTTTAGGAAAGCAAACAGTGGCCCTTTTGACTACCGTTTTAAATTTGTCCTAATATGGTAGTCAATGCTGCCCCATAAATGTCAGTTGCTAACAAATCCTTACAAATATCTGTATATCAAAGTAATGTAAACAGATTTGGACCAACTTGATGATGAGTAACTTGAGTAAAATCATAATTTTTGGGTGAACTATCCCTTTAAGAGGAACTAAGAATCAATCGTAGGAGTTTACAGAATCTCCTCAAGCAGAACGATGAGAATTCATTAGATTTCTCACCTTGAAGTATAGTGAGCCAGCAAACATTTTCTGAACGAGTTTTGTTTGATTCCCACTCTAAAGATGATTTCTGTAAATTGCACTTAATAGAAAGCCAAGTGTTACTACGTCTCGACACACTCGAGTAAACAGTGACGAACAGCCCAATTAACCTCCCAGTGAATCTTTCAAAGATGTGTCAGCTCACAGGTTGCCATAGCAGCTTTCTGATCTCCCAGAACTGATAAATCCAAGAGATGAATAGACATCTAAATATCTAACAACCCATGGCTAAAAAGAAAGTTTGATTTCTTTTCTTTTTTATCTATACAGCTCACCCTGGAGCCGAGCTAACAGACCTGCGTGTGATTTAGATGATGGCCGTTTGATAAGAGCGTGCACAGGGAGGGGTGCTTGATCTCATAAAGCCCGTTTCATTACTGGACACATATCATCCTTATATTATGGATAACAAGCAATTTTTTGCTGTGGCTTTTATCTTGCTTATATTAGCTTTTGCTGATAAGAATTTTTCTTCTATCCGTGTGTCATATTTTGATCATTGTTATGAAGATCTGGGCAACGTTGTGTTCTCTGAACCTGTCATGAAATTGCGTTCACATGATTCAAAGCGTTTTCCGACCATAACCCAACTCTCCTGATGTTCCTTTCATATGAGAACCTTACGAGCATACTTGTGATGTCACAATGGCGCTGTTCTAGATCTAGCTGATGGGTAAAAGACCTGCTCTCAGACTTGGAGTAATCCTCCTCCTTGAGCTCTCACTTTATGCATAATTCAAACCCAATCCATCTGCCTGTTGCATGGATTAATATTTTCCGCACAGATTCGTGGGAGGAGATTGTGTCCATATGCCGAAGGCTACGGAGAGACTAGCTATGTGGAACGGCGTCTTTTTCTCCCAACCAATTTGAGTGGCAGAGATGGAGAGCCCTTCAGGCCTGTTATATTCAGAGTGACTGATGCTCTCCTCACTGTACGCAGGGCTCTTTAGATTTATAGCGCTCTCACAGTCCACCACACCAATCAAAACACCATCTGAGGCAATTCAAAAGCAGACAAGTAAACAAACATAATGATCCTCATCAGCTCAGCTTAGATTATTCAAAGCAAGGCAGCATGTAATGCATCCTTTTTACTGAATATCTATATATCCACATGTTTCACTGCGACTACTAGTGCTGTTATGTTCAGCAATTGATTGAACTTGTAAGGTCTATTAAGTGTGTATACGTTGCGCTAGTATAGTATTAGTAGAGGTTACTTGACAGCTTGGGTTTTGATGACTGAGAGCAAAAATATGTCACATTGATTTAAGGCCATATTTTCGGCAACCTGCAGTCATTCTATTATAGATTGTCCTGTAATGTCATGACACAATAAATGGCCTCCGTTGTTCATTCTCTTTAAGATTAATATTTGTTATTAAAGTGTTTGGGGGAAACGTGAAATAGCCTGTTTCAAAAATCGGTTAAAACGGTTAAACCATAATGGACTGGTTTACGCAACGTTATGTATGTCATATTCTAACTCAGAAGAAAATGATATTGCTCAAAGTCAAGGTTGCTCTCTCATAGCTCATAAGATTTTATGGAGAATTCTTCAAATGAAGTTAATAGAGTATGAGTACGAAGCTCTAACAATTTAGATTGTTTAAATAAAAAAATCTTGATTTGGGTAAATTTGATGAGAAATGATAGAGTTCATTTTAAAATCTTCAATAATATTGACTTCGGATTGAAGACTTTGCAAATCTAAGCTTAATTTGTGATATTTTTGAGATCTTTTGTGAGATATCTGCATCTTTTTCTCAGGAGAACCATCTAAGATGCCGGAGACTTAAGTTTTCATTTGCAGTCCATAGAATCTCATCAATGTGTAGGAGAAATAAACGAGATATTAAAAAGCTCTCATCTTTGACTTGCCTCTAGCTTTCGCAAGAAAGCTTCTATGAAAGCCTAGGGTCTGTGTCCATGTATGCATGAACAATTGATCTAACCATTGATTCTTTGAAAGGATTTAGAGACTTTTTGATGTAAAAACACATTTAAGATGGCTTAAAATAGCACCAGAGATTGACAGAATCCCATCGAAAGGAACATTCCCAAAATATGTAGAATTCAAAGCCCTGCTCTTACTTAACCCACAAACAAAACCGTGTCCATATTTCCTCATAACAACCAAACATCATTTTATATACGGACAAACACAGCTTTCAGTTGAATCCCTCTGATAATTAAACCTGCATATTCCCAACAATGGTATCTGAAATGAGAAGAGGAGTGGCAGTCATGGCCATCTGACTTGAGTCACACAGTTCCATACCTCAGTAAAATGCTTTCTGATGTGCAGCTGCCCAAGATTAGCAAGTATTTTAAAGCTGGCTCAGATCTCTCCTGCTAAAACTCTATCAGAGTTGGACACAAGCACAAGAGGAGATTATATTAGAAGACAATGGGTGTCTGTGTAACAACAATGGGCTTCTGTAAGCACCCGATCAGGTTTTGTTCTTATCTGGAAGGATGTTTAATAAAAGCTCCTCATCTGTTTTGAAGCACCTGGGCTGCATTGGGTGATGCTTTAAGAGCCTGAACAATGAATGTTAATGTAAAGATGTTCAAGCTGTTTGGGGTTTAGTGGTTAACGCTTTGAAAAGTGGTTGGCCTGACATCGGGTATCATCGAAAGAGATAGCTCACCCAAAAATGTGTAAAATTCTGTAATCGGTTTCTCACTTCCTTGTCATTTTAAACCTGTATGACTCTCTTTCTTCTTCAAAACACAAAAACCGAACAACAGCAGTGCCCATTCACGTCTATTGTATGGACACAAAACCAGTCCAAGTCAATGGGTACAACATTCTGCTTCAATCTTCTTCTGTAGAAGAAAGAAAGTCATACAAGAAGGCGATAAATGATGACAGAATTTTCATTTATTGTGCAAACTGTCCCTTGAAGCAAGAACTGTAAAGTTACACATGTCACAGGGTACTTTCTTTTGTACTGCTGTACCCTTAAAAGGGGACTCAAAGGGACAGTTCACCCAAAATAAAAATTCTTTCAACATTAACTCTAAAACTGTATGAGTTTCTTTCTTTGGCACTTCTTGATAACATGGTTTCCCACTGTCTTCCATTGTATGGACACAAAACCACCAAGATATTTCTCAAAATATCTTCTTTAGTGTTCCACAGAAAAAAAATAATGTAAATATTTTGAATGACTTGTGGGTGAATCACTAGGATGAACTGCCTTTAAAAGGTTCAAAAATACATTATTTACATTTAGTGTTTCCAAGGACGGCCATTAAATTGGTGTTGTGTAATTAAATGAATCAAATTAGATTACAGATTTAAAAAAACTAATTTCATTTAGGCCTACAACTAATGGTATAATGTGTTCTCTAAAAAAGATATACATTATACAGCAGACAGCAGTCAAATTCAACACTTTGGTTCTTCAGAATGCACATGGTTGGCATAATTCTGTTTTTCAAAGCTCTTCTGTCAATACTTAGAGCATCTCAGTATCTTGCTGCCCTCGTCAGGTGGACCTCTGTAACTGCAACCATCTATTCTTTGTGATTTTTGTTTAATATTTTCCACACATCACCAAAAGATCTCCCACTGTTGTGTATATTACAGTCTTTGGTTTGTGTTATATGATACTCATCATCAGATCATGTTTAATTATTCAAAATTAACATCTTAAAACATTATAATCGTAATGTAAGGTTAAATATTTACAAATCTAAGATGTTCCCCTGACTTAATGTGTGTGTATGTACATGCATATTGTATGTGTATGAGGTATCGTGCCTCATGCCAAGGTGTCTACTGTAGCACAGATGGAGATAGGCCCAGGGATTAGGGAAGATTCTCCTTGATTTAATAAACTACAATGGCTCAGAAACATGAGGGATAAACCTGGCCACACAGAGACAGTTGCTGAGCATAACACATCAGAGAGTGGCCACACATGGACACGGCACGCTCGTAAGCCTGGACAACGAATGTCCTACTTACGATCTGTCCAAAATCAATAGAAAAGAATGAAAATTGAGCTTAGCCATTGAAAAGATTAAGAGTACAATATCCACAAAGCGAATCTGGCAGTTCAAATTAAGTACCATACTGTTTGGTAATATCATGAAAGTGCAATTTAAATGACATGCAACTATTCTGTGAGGGGTTTAAAGTTTATATGGGTATTTGCTCATGGCTATATTATGTTCAGTCTTTGGGTACTGATATGTTTAACATTACAGATACAGATCAATCTGCCTTTTGAATTTAATTTTTTTACATTTACGCATTTGACAGACGCTTTTATCCAAAGCAATTTACATTGCATTATCCTATACATTTGTTTCTAAGTATGTGCAATCCCCTGGAACCTCGAACCCACAACCTTGGGGTTGTTAGCACTATGCTTTCACCACTGAGCTACAGGAAAGCTTTTTTAGGGCTTGTCAAACGATTAATTCCAATTAATTGCATCCAAAATTAAAGTTTGCGTTTACATTATATATATCTGTGCACTGTGCATATTTATTTTTTATTTATAAACACATAAACATACATGCATATATTTAAGACAAAAAAAATATTGATAAAGGCTTATATATATATTTTTTTTAATTATTGGGAAATTAGGGCTGTCAGATGATTAATCACAATTAATCACATTTGACATAAAAGTTTGTGTTTACATAATATATATATATATATATGTGTACTGTGCATATTAATTTTGTATTCATGAAAACATACGCCTACATGTATACATATTTAGGAAACGTCTATTAATTAACATGCATTTATTTGTATTTACCAATCATTTAAATTATGTATATTTATTAAATAATAATTATTAATATTTAATTTATATATTTATTTCCTTTTATATTCTCTATTTTTCTTAAATACATTTATGTATATGTGTTTATAAATACAAAATTAATATGCAGAGTACACGTATATTATGTAAACACAATTTTTATATGTCGGATGTGATTAATTGCAATTAATCATTTGACAGTCCTCATTTATTTTTTAAATAATTCATTTCCCAATAA
The DNA here is from genome assembly GCF_015846415.1 of Triplophysa dalaica. Lineage (NCBI taxonomy): Eukaryota > Metazoa > Chordata > Actinopteri > Cypriniformes > Nemacheilidae > Triplophysa > Triplophysa dalaica. Next base: position 11,270,002 of record NC_079550.1, on the reverse strand, counting down.
TTATAAAAAATATTAGCGTTTATTAAATAAATGCATGTGTTTGTGTTTATAAATACAAAATTAATATGCACAGTACACAGAAATATGAACCCAAACTTTGACATTGGATGTGATAAAACGCAATTAGTCGTTTGACTCTATTATTTTTATATTTATTTATATTATTATCAAAATATTTAGTAGTTTATATTGTTTTTTTGTAATGAATAAGTAAAAGTAAATAAAAATGTAACATTTTAAATTGAAATAATTCTCTGTCAAAGTTTATATCCCCCTCCTATCTGTTTTTTGGAGGTAAGATGAGGTGAAATGACATGAGCAGTTATGTGCTTGTGTTTAAGATCACTTTCCCAATGGGTCCTTTAAGCTTGGAGGTTTAAGTATCTTTCTGTGAAATTGTGAATGAAGAAAATCCAGCAATGAAATTCGCTCGCCAAAGGAGCCGCTGGTTACATCAGCTTTAAGTCCGACTGAGCTTGACCCGTTTCACGTGAGCTGGGAGAATGTCAGAGGATTACTGGGCTAGAACTACAACAGAAATTAAAAAGGGGAGAGATGGATGCGGTCTCATGAGCTTCAACTCAACGTTTGGTTTAGAACGTGACATCTTTACGTCACAGTTATGCTCTCTGACTGTCCCAGCTGAATTCAGCATAAGTCTGAAAGTAAAGGGAATAAAGGGGCAGTTTAGTGCAACGCGTCTCAGCAGAGCTCCACCGTTTCTCTGTGAGCTTTTGATTGAGGGACCATTCGCCAAACTGGCAGACCAGGATAAATGGGAATGTCGGGATCAGTTGTTCCACCTTCAGCTGAGCAGCTCAGGAGACTCTCTGCCCTGTGAGTGACAGCTGTCATTGGGTGTCATTGGTCCTTATTGAATCAATTTTGATTTCACTTATTTGTAGATTGTTTTATGTATAATTTTTTTCTTGTAAAGAACATATTAACGTTGCTTTAGATTGTGACATGTCTTTAATCTTATTTTGTGGCACAGAATAGACATTCAAGATGTTTAAGCACATAATTCAATTAAATATTTTTTTGCATAATGATTTGTGTTTGTTGCATATGAAGAATCATTTCAGATGGTCGGTGATCAAACTTTGAGCATGTATTGTTTTGAGAAGTACTGTTTTTATAATTCAACATTTGCTGCTCTATGTATTTTTCTCTTAGGAATAGGAGGTACAAAATTAGGCAATGTTTGGTCATGAGTGATTGTAAAGGGTCATTTCTGTGTTTCAGGTGAAAAATGCTTTGAATGTATAAAGTATAAACATGTCAAACTCTGATTCTTCAACTCTAAGATGTGGTCTCTTCACCCGGATGTGTTCCTCTCCTGTTTTAGGTGATTCTCAGTGGGTGGAGATGCCACGAAAAGACATGGAGGGAGTCGTGGGCCAAATGGTTGTGCTGGAAGCCTGGTACACCCCTACCAGTGCCATAGAGAAAAATACAGTCATCTGGACCTTCATGGCCAATAACACAAAACAAGTGAGTGTGTTTGAAGCATTGTATGAGTCTACCTCTGACGGATTGACAAGCTCTTTGCACAATGCATTGCTGTTGGTGATACACCATTGAAAGACATCAGTGAGGTTAAATAGAGAAAATAGAAAAAGAAGAGACATCTCACAACACAAATGTCTCCTCAGAGTTTCAGAAGAGGTTTTTTGGGGGGGGGCTGTAAACTGCAAATATTCAATACAGTCGTGGAAAAAATATTTTCTTTTTTTTTCGCATTTGAAAGGCAAAAGAGTTGTCAGCAACTTAAATGACTTACTCTTATACATTTACATTCAAATTAACATATTTGGCAGACGCTTTTATCCAAAGCGATTTACATTGCATTATCCTATACATTTATACGTAGGTATGTCCAATCCCCTGGGATTGAACCCACAACCTTGCACTGTTAACACAATGCTCTTACCACTGAGCTACAGGAAAGCTATATACATAAAACATACAATTTTGATGTTGAATTAAAATTTTTGTCATTTGTCAACTACCAATTTCCTGAACTCACCCCTCCGCCCCTTCAAAAATGACAGATTACACAAGAGAACAATCTGTTATCAGACTATTGAAGCCGACACATGAAATCCTCCGTCACTGGTTCACTCAACAGATGGGTTTTAATTTAATGTCGAAGGAAGAGTATAGAATACTTGAAAGGTCAATGACTGCTTATGAAAATGCTCATGATGAATGGATGAGGGAGAAGTGGATTAACTCAGCAGTTTTAGATTGAAATGTATATGTCAGTTAATACACCCTCATCGTGGGAGCTGAGCAAATATTGTGATGCTTTATATTTGTTTCACCTGTTTCCCAAGGCATGCTAACATATCAAAACTTAATTGAAAATCAGCTGTTTTATCATCTTGAGAAAATCTTTTTCATGACTGTTAGCTCCATCATTTAGAAGCCTATGTTTTTATGTTTATCAGCTGATATCTAATGATACTAGTCGATTTGTTTATCTTGCTTTTTTATAATAGTTTAGGTTTAATACTTTAGTAGTAGTGCTTTAAAGAGGATTCATTTAGAGACGTGGCTTCTCAAAGAGTGTATTAGTGTGTTTAGCATCCTATCTGAGAAGCTGCGTCCCTAAATCCATCCACTTTACAGCTCAGCCCTGCGATAGCCATCACAGTACTTCTTTAACAGTTATTTCAGACTTCAATTGACATGCTGTGAGGAATGTTCTCATTCTTATTTTGTTATGAATAATAAAATACAGACATACTGTAAAATGCATCTCACAACTGCTGCACTTGTGTGTTCTGTGGTGCAGATCATTTCTTACTCCTCGGGACTGATCGGCATCGGCAGCACTGACTTTCGGAGGCGGGTGGGCTTTGCCACGTCCATGCCCTCTGCCAATCTTTCCATCTACATCAACAAGACACAGGAGTCGGACTCAGGACGCTACCTATGCAACGTCATCATCCCTGGAGCTCCCGGCATTTGGGGAGAACTAAGTCTCAATGTTAAAGGTACATTGGCAAACGTTGTAAAAACATTCAGAACATTTACAATAGAGATCAGAAGATGAATAGCTTCTGGCATTTTATATAGTTCTTTTTGGCTTTTTTAGTACCTCCATCTACTCCTGTGTGCTCTATATCTGGAGACGCTGTAGTGAATGGCAATGTGACACTGAGCTGTAAATCCAGCAGTGGCAAACCGATTCCTCAATACAAGTGGACCAAAGCAGCTCCTCTCTCAGAGGTCTTCTTCTCTCCCATGCAAAGTGAGTCTCCAGTCTGCCTTTGTTTAGTTTGCTGAATAGAATGATTTATTCCTTTAATAGCCGACTACACTGGGGACACATTACTGTATGCTCGTTTGTTTATTTGTTTGTTTTAGTAATGCAGTAATGCAGATGCTAACAACACTTTCGTGTGTCTTTAAAATAGAGCTGCACGATGATGAAGAAAAATGTGATATGCGATAACATGATAAATAACAAAAAAAATGCAAATAGTAGAATCAATTAATATTAATATTACAGTATAAATATGAAATATCTTTAAAAACAGAAAACTAACCAACAAACTGAAATCTACAAAACCAGCAGTCTTTTCATGGGAAAAAAGCATTGGTTCTTACTGTCTCAGTCTCTCATTTATCAGACTCGATCTAAATCTGTTTAAAGTATAACAAATATTCAGTTATTGCAAACTTGTGATATGCACATTTGCAATATGTCGATCATTTTAAAATATCTTACAGACCTTGTTTACAATATCGCATATTATCAGGTTTTTGTATCTCATCAAACACAATTTTGACTGCTTGTTACAAGTAAAACATGATATCCCTGCTGTCCTTCTGAAACCTTGTATCTCCATGTTGTGATTTTTATTTTTTGCCATAAATCATTAGTCATCCGTTATGTTTGTCACTCGGTTTGACCAATAGAAAGTATTAAAAAGTGCTTGACAACACAGTAATCTCTTCAAATGAACATAGTTTATTCCATTTCCTGAAAAAAGCTAATTTGGACATCTGAGGTTTCAGAAGCACAGCGACAATATATTTTTCAATAGTGCTGAATTTATCAATGTTTTATTAATAATTCTTATTAATTCTTACCGTAGGCAAAGTATGTTATTGTATATACGTGTTTATTCGTGTTAGTCTTGGATGGTTTAGGAATTCTCCTCACGGAGAGTTTATTAACCCTTTGAGATTGGTTATTTGTTGTATAGAGCAGAACAAGGCAGGGATCATTCATCACTGATAATTTAGTGTCTTTCTTTGTTTGGCCTGAAGACAGATGGAAATAGCTCTGTTACCCTCAGAGACAGATTCTCAATCAGCTCCCCCAAACAGACCTTAAATCAAACAGGTACTGACCTTGAATCAGTTCCAGTAACAGTCTCACAATGAAAAAACAGAACAATCCCACATTTTCCACACCAAATAACAAACAAAGTATGCGTTACAGAAACAGCATTAACGTCTGAAACAGTATGTTTCTGCAAATATCTCACGATGATGTCAGCACAAGTCTTTTGTGGACATACACGGCAGTGCCAGCTGTTCACGAAAGCTGGCTTATGCTTATCAGCCATGCAGCAAATTTCCTCCTTGATCCCGGACACGTGGGTCTCACATTACATCCGAGCGTATCTCCCGAATCAGATTCTCGTGAAATGACAGATTCACCATGTTCTTCCTCTCGCCCTATCTCTTTCACTTATTCCTTCACAGCGTGGAGGTCCTGCCCCCAGCCTGTGCTTGTGCTGGGATACCTGGGTAAGGGAAAAGACCCTAGGATAGAGAGAACTCCTTTAGGTAGACTGTTTGAACCTCAGAAAAGAAACAAAGCTGTAGATGTTTCTCAAAAGATAACCATTGTTAAATCATTGTGGTAAAAATGTGTGATAGATGTATCTTGGTAGGTTGTAGATACCTTATAGAGCTTGAGTAATGCCTGCCAATAACAATTGGGCCCTTAACCCAAATGAATACAAAAGAGTTTTCCAGAATGACATTTAGCAACTCAAAACAATCTTTTCACTGTGTCTGACAATAAAAATAGGAAAAAGGTTTCAAATAAAAGATACATAAGCCTTCTTTTTAGCTTTCAACAATTAGTATCAATGTGTGTTATTGGGATTAGAGCCATTCAATATATCAAGCTAAATATTCCTCAAATCTCATTCAACCTCAGTCATCTACTCTGTCCCCTCCCATCAATGGAATGAAATCGAGAGGTACATTACTATTCTCAAAGCTTCATTCACTCTGAGCAACGCGTTTACTCCCGGGTCTTCTTTCAGACGAGAGGCAAGGCACCCTGCGACTCAGCAACCTCACCAAAAACATGTCCGGCAAGTATGTCTGCCGTGCAAGCAACACAGCTGGGACGGAAAGCTGCCACATCAATTTAGAGGTCTCCACCTGTAAGTATCACATAGGATCAATAACACATACAGTGTTTTGGATTTGAATGGCTTTAAATAAACCGTGTTTGGCTGCAGCTAATAACGCGTGGGTCATCGCTGGTGCTGCAGTGGGCTCTGCGGTGGGACTGATGGCTCTTGTCTTATTCCTGATCTTTATCCTGAAGAGGAACCATGACACAGAGGAAGAGATGTCCAATGATATCAAGTAAGCCTCATATTATCCGTCAATATAATCCAGATTAGATGTATCATCTGCTCTTATTCATCTACTTGTGTGTCTTCGGGTAGTTATGTCCTGAACATTACGACTGCAGAAACATTTAACACAACATATTTCTTTGTTTAAATATTTTTTTTTTCTTATTTTAATTTCTGTTTACCACTAGATAATAACAAAATCAAAAATAAACATTTGTTATTCATTGTGAAGGTAATATTCTGTTATTCAGAAATTAATAAATATCCAGCAATTAATGCTGCATAACATTTATAAAATAATTAGCAAAATGCAATATTTTAATATTCATTTTTATTAATATTGTTCATATGAATTTATATTATTTAAATATTATCTTTTTTTCTCATCTTTAATCTCCGTTTACCTTCACTAGATTATAACAAAATCAAAAACAAAAATGTGTTATTTATTGTAAAGAGTAATAAAATATTCTCTTTTTACAAGTTTACTTGAGCAATAACGTTACATTTTTTTATTTGACCAGATAATAAAAAATAAAAAACACAAATGTGTTATTTACTGAAAACGTAATATTTTGTAATTCAGAAATTAAGAAATATGCAGCCATATATCAGCAGGCATAACATAAAATAATGAACAAAATTCAGAACAACACTTCACATATCAGGACCCAGCTTCCCAAAAGTACAGTATATCATGCCCTAAATGGTGACTGTTTCACTTTAGGGAGGACGCACAGGCCCCTAAACGTGTTTCCTGGGCAAAAAGCGGCACAGGATCAGATATCATATCTAAGAATGGCACATTATCCTCCATTGCAATAAGTCCCCCTCCGCTGGACCCTCACCAACAGCCCAACAACCATTACCCATATTCTCCAGGAGCCTCGGACACCGCCTCCTTTCTCACTGCCTCTGGAAGCACCACCACCTACCGCCTCCAACCAGGAGAGACCAACCCACTTCACGGCCTGCCTGGGTACAATGTGACCAGCACTGTCAATCACACACAGCAACATCATCGTCTTCACAATTCCACGGGTCTCAGTCCCAACAGTTTATCCACAAACAGGACAGAGGGGCCACAGCCACAGGCCCCACGCTCGCTCAACATAGCTACAAAGACTGGTACGCTGTCTCGAATGGGGTCCGTGCCAGTCATGGTGCCCACCCAGAACCACACAGGTTCACTAGTGTAGCGTACAGAGAACCCCATGTCAACTTATGTGCTAAAGACTTAAAACTCAGCCAAATGTATATAAGGATGTTTATTTATAAATGGTGGGGATTCATAAATATGAATATGTCATTTTATACATTAAAGTACATGAAGTAGCATAAAACATTTTTTTTTTATTATTTGTGTTTTTTAATATGAATAGTGTTTTGATACCTAAACACTGATTTTTTTTTGCTGTCTTTTCAAACTGACTGACAGCAGCAATTTTTATTTATTTTACAAAAATAGTACAAATATAATTTGTCTCACAATGTGTTGTACATAAATAATGTCTGATGTTATCAAGGCACACAGACATAATTAATTAAATGTTTCTTCAGACTGTTACATAATGTTTTGAGGATTATCCGGATATTTAGGCCTAGTTGTTTCTTTAAAATTATATTAATTCTCGTCTAGTACTTCAGTATTGGCTTTTTGCCTATTGTGCCTCTCTCTGTTTCTCTCAGGAGTTTTCTCTTATGGCATCGTAAATGGAAAGATTTGGTGACAGTGGTGTTTGGTTTCTGTTAAACTGTTCTGTGGACGTTAGAGGAGAGAAAATATAGATCTTTAAAATAAAAAAACAGCCCATCAAAATATTGTCCTAAGATATAGCATAGATAATAAAAGCATATATGTGTTGATGATGATGTATGAGAAACTAGCCTTGTGGTTTAATGACTTGAATGTGTGAGGCAGGGGTTCATCATTTTTTTATATTTTGATTTTTGTATTCATACTGAATGTTGTACTGCTGTGCAATGAATACTGGGTTAAATGCTCTGTTATTAGGTCATGCCTTGTCCTATTGGATGCATTTGGTATCATATAGAATATAAAGTGTTGTGATATAACTGTCCACATGATGGAAGCAGAGAGGTAAGAAAAAGGATGAGAGTTGGAAATTTCTCAGTGAGGTTTAAAAGAAATGTTTCAATAATAGTACAGTATATGTTTTGGTTATTTACTATAATGTTCTGCTTATTAAAACCAATACAAGAATGTATTTTTCGGGACAATTGATTAAAGAGTTTATAGTCCTTTCACTTGACATTTGCTTGACCCTTCCATGAACACTAAGGCTACTATCATTTTATTTTTAAAACAGAGCCAAAAATTGGCATCTACCTGTTGTAAACTGAAGAGCTCATTTGCAAAAACAGATAACTAAATTAATGTTCAAAATCACATTTTAATTTTGTTAGTTAGACTTATTAATACTAAATCAAAACAACCCAACTGCAGTTTGACTAATATTACATAGAATGCACAATAAAAACACATGATTTTTGAAAACATTTAGTCTAAAACGGAGTTATCTGTTTTTGAAAATAAAATCTTCATTTATTATTTTGTTTGTTTCTTCAGTGTTGCCTCGAAAAATAAAGACTGTGTGTGCTGTCTGTGAACAATAATGTACACCTGAGTGAGCAAAGGTGCCTTTCAGAATTTGGGCTTAAAGAAAAAGGGTCTACAGTCACAGATGATAAGTCAAAGAAATATTCACAGGTAAAGTTGGCATTTTTAGCCACACCTGCCTCTATATCTAGCACACAATCTGGACATTGTTATAGGTAGGCTACCTGCAGTTATTCATAGACGTCAGTCATGAGCTGCATGTGCTTATCACAGCTCGAGTGCAGGGGAAACAAAATATTAAATGCATAATGGAGTTTGCTCACACCTTGACCACATCCTGGATTTTGATCCAGTATTTTGGTAAGTAAACATTATCCCTTTTATGTATTTTCTAGAATAACAATATATTTTGTAATTAGTTTAATACTTGAATACCTTTTTTATTATTACAGTGAAGAGAATTCCAGATTAAATGTGCTTAATTTATATAATATAAATATTTAGGCTTTTATGTTTTAATGACATTGATCAGTCGTAGTGGGATCATGGCAAGCGGTTGAGGTGAAGCCGTCAGTGTTTGTGCGCACCGGGTCTTCAGCCGAACTTTCATGCATCTATAATACAAAAGCCTCTGAAGGCTTTACGTTGGAATGGCGTTACGCTGCTCCAGGAACTCCTGCTGTCAAAGCCAACAGAGTGAGAAGCACAATTTTCTTTACAAAACATTCATCTAGAGATTGAATTTAATTTAACGAGTTATTTGGCACAGGTGTTATACTACAATGGCAAACTGTACTGGGTGAACTCCTGGGAGGGAAGAATGACTCTGTTGCAGAACCCTCCGGTAAAGGGCGTCGCATCTGTTAAAATCATCAGCGCTCAACCTTCAGATGCTGGACTCTATATATGTGAGGTCACCAACCCCAATGACTGGTCTGGTAGTGGACAGGGTCTGATCAACCTCACAGTGATGGGTAAGTTAACTAACATGGCTGGACTACCAACAATTAATCACTTATTTATGGCTCTGTATGCTGTTCTTTGTATCACTAGTGCCTCCATCCACGCCAGCTTGCCGACTGCAAGGAAACACCTACGTGGGGAATGATGTCACTCTGGGTTGTCAGTCTTCTCAGGGACTCCCTGCACCTGTTTATTCATGGCACAGAGAGCAGAATGCACCCCTTCTATCACCAGACAGTTTTGTGGAAGGTGTACATGATCTCATTTGCTATCACAAAATTATAACGGTCCTATATTTTTGAATGGATTTGATTTTTAAGAAATGCCTCGGGGCTTTGGTCTCCATACAATGGAAGTCAATCGAGTCCAATGTTGTTTGGTTGCCAATATTCTCCAAAATTTCTTCTTCTGTGTTCTGCAGAAGAGAGTTAAACAGGTTTTGAACCACACGAGAGCAAAAAATGATCACAGAATTTTCATTTTTGGATCGTTTCTGTGCTTCAGATCAGCGCTCTGGTTCTCTGATGTTACACAACCTGTCTGATGCCTTCGCAGGCACTTACACCTGCACAGCAGTCAATGAGCTCGGCCAATCGGCATGCAGTATAACCATCCGAGTGGCCCGTGAGTAAAATACTTTAAGATTGTTGTACTTTGTTGCGACCATTCCTTATGGTTCTTATCGCTGCTCTGTTGTAAGATGGGAGTACAGCAGCAGTAACCGGTGGAGTGGTGATGGGAGTCTTCCTCGTTCTTCTGTTGGTTGCGGCAGTATTGGTCTATGTCTTCTGGTACAGAAAGAAGCATAGCAAGAAAACCAGCGTGCATGAGACCAGGTGTGTATTTAAACCTCTGTGAACACTAAATGTGATTTTTAAAACTTGTTTTTACTACTCATACTTTGTTTTTCAAAAGGCTAATGAACAACAATTCAGCATCTCGTGAGGAGACTGAAGATAAGCTCGATCCTGGTCAACTGGAGGATGAAGATGAATCTGATCTGAAAGTGTCTCATTTTAGTCCCATTGTTTAGCCCCACCCCTTTTTTCACATCATTTTGTGTCACTCATTTGATCTTTTTTTGTTGTTTAAAGAGATGTCAAGATTCACTTTTGGTATAATTGTGTAATTTAATATCAGTTTTACTGATGAAGTCAAGAATCATGTTTGGTCTAAAAACACCTGGTGTAGAGCTTTATCTGCTATTGACTAAACCAATGCACTGTAGCTGACCACTTTTCAGTTCTTATCTAATATGAAAGGCTTATTGACTCATGTTGCCGTGACCCAACAAAGATAAAAATATTGCAGGTGAAACTCAAACACTTTTCAAAACGCTTATTTATTTTACATGGCTCACAATCTGCCAGTCTGAGTCACAGCAGCCTTTCTACAAACAACACAAGAACCAGAATCACATATAAAGTTTAGGACAAAAACAAATGTATGGCCATACTGTGAGATTGGAATTTTAGTGCTTTGCAAATGATCTTACAAATATACTTTCCGGTGGTAAAAGCAACTCTGGCTCATTATAATGTTGAATTCAGAATAAATCGGGTGCACTTTTAGCCTTGTAATGAAATCCATGTCTTCAACCAAGCCTTACTGTGTTATTACAATAAATACTATAATCTGGACCTGCTATTCCAAGAGGTTAATGCATAAACAGAAATCTTTCATGCCATCCAAAAAGTCTCACAGCTACATAAAATCAAAGTCAACAGGTTGGTTTTCTGACTCTATGTTGTTATACAGTAACATCAGGAATCTCTAAAGCATTTAATAATGCACAGGTGGAGTACACATATAGCATTAGATATATAATATGCTATATGTGATAAAACCCAGCACCAGTCAGTCCCATTCATGAGCAGCATCATATGATTATGATTCAGCAAGCAAACTCCTCGCGATGATCATCCTCATCACTTCATTTGTACCTATATAACACAAACATAATGATTGTTATGAAACTCACATAACTTTGTTTTATCAATTCATGAGATTTTTTAAATAAAAAATTACCCTCTAATATCTGATGCACTCTTATGTCTCGGAGATACTGCTGTACTGCATAATCCTTCAGATATCCATAACCTCCATGCATTTGTAAGGCCTGGTTACATATCTGAAGGGTTTTAAAGCAAGAGATTTTAGTAGAGAATGGAACAACCTAATAAAAATGTAATGTTTGTTAAACATGTGGCAACTGCAAAGAATGTAGGTAAGACCTGTCAAATTGTCTGAAATATACAGATACTACAGTAAGTCAGCTACAATGTATGTTTATACTCACTGAAAAACATTCATCTGTCACAAAGAGCTTGGCCATTGAGCAGAGCGCTACAGCGTCCGGTCGACCCTCCTGAAGAGACAATGCTGCTTGACGCACCATCAGCCGAGAAGCTACCAGTTTAGTGGCCATCTCTGCCAGCTTAAACTGCAAGTACTAAACACAGAGAGTTATATCAATAACACAAAAAATATTAGTTGACTATTAATCCTGATGTTGTATACAACTCACACATCATAAAGAATTATGTGTATTAAATAGGTTAGACTTAGAACCTATTAGAAACCAGTGCTATGTCTTGTTCTGTACCTGGCTGTTCGAAAGCGTTTCTCCAAACTGTTTGCGCACACACAAGTGATCTCGAGCCAGCAGCACAGCTGCGTGTGCTGCTCCAAGGGAGCAAGAAGCTGTTCACAAGAAAATTTATATCAACAATGCTTTACAGGTAGATTTCTAAAGTGTTTTTAAATTAAAGTTGTTGAATAATTCACCAATATTAATTCTGCCTCCATTCAGGCCTTTCATGGCAATGTTGAAGCCCTCCCCCTCAGCTCCAAGCCGATTGGTCACGGGGACAGCGCAGTCCTCAAATATCACTGCTCTGGTTGGCTGCGAGTTCCAACCAATCTAAAACAAATTTAGTTTGAAGGTTAGTGTACCATTTACATTGTTCAGCAAGGTGAAAAAGACACAATTCTGCCACCTGCTGGACATCCTGGACACCACATATCTGCCCATTCCAAAATGTTTCTTTTCCAAAATAATACAAGTGTAAACTAGACACAGATTAAGAACATTAAGTACCTTCTTTTCTTTTTTGCCAAAGCTGAGTCCCAGTGTTTCTTTTTCAACCACCAGGCATGAAATGCCCTTTGGTCCCTTCCCACCTGTCCTACACATGACCACATAAACATCTGTGTCGCCACCTCCACTGATGAAGGCCTGAGCAGAAACATTCAAAACAGCTGTAAGGTCACTTGGAGGTGTCCTTGCATTTCACTTTCCCATCACAAATCTTATACCTTGGAACCATTGAGAATATAGTTATCCCCTTGGAGCTTTGCACTGGTTAAGAGGGAGGCAGCATCACTTCCGCTACCTAAAGACAATGCATGACATTATCATCACATTACTTTTCACCACTATGCAATGTTGCCATGACTTTTTTTATAAGACACAGCAAGGAAACAGATTATTTGAATTCTTAACGAATCAATTCCATTACATTTCATGTCCTTTATGCATCTGGCAAAAAGGTTATTCAAGGTGACTTACAAAACATTGAATGTATAGATTTTATCATTACTATGTACGTTGCCAAACCCATAACCTTAAGCTGCTTACGCAATTGTCTACCAAGTGAGCAACAAATGTAAATGTAAATTCATATACACTACACTTTTTTCTAGAAGAAATTCACCCTTTGCAAAAGCAATTCTGAAAATGTTAGCTTGAACTTACCAGGTTCTGTGAGACAGTAGGAGGCAAGTTTTTCCATGGAGCAGAGAACAGGACAGTATTTCTCCCTTTGCTCCTTGTTACCGAATGTGTCTATCATCCATGCACACATGCTTCAACAACAAAAACAAACAATGCAATTAATTAAAAAGTAGCATATATGCTTGTGTTAAAGGGGTCATATGGCGCAAATGCATGTTAACTGTGTCTTTGGTGTGTTATAAGTTGCCCTTGCATGCATGTACAATTGCAAAAATTTAAGTATCAGAACAAATGATGCATTCTATCTAAAAGCGAATGCTCACCCAGACCTGCTAACCGCACCCCCTCAAATCTACTTCAGTTCGTGGTATGATTTGACTATGACTATAACTGGCGCCAGAGCCATTGAGAGAGAGTGAGTCGCGTTTTCTCCGTTGACTCCAATGGAACAGTTTTTTCAATACTTCCCGGAAGTTACTAGTAACGCATGGAGCTGCGACTAAACAGACCAACTGAGGAAACTTCTGACCTATTTAACGACGAAAGCCATTTAATGAATAGAAAAATGAAAGAAATAAAGCATTAAAAGAGAAAACATAACTTTGAAGGCTCCATGAATCACGTGACACTCCAGGGTTTTGGACTTCTGTTGGCAGTACTCTCTCTCAATGGCTCTGGGTGGCGCACCTGTCAGAACAATTTCTTTTTGCACCTGATGTAGCTAATATGGTAAGAAGCGTTACATTTTCGTCATACGATTGCCGTATTTCGACCAATCACTACGCACTGGTTAACTGGCCAATCACAGCACACCTCGGTTTTCAGAGCGGTGAGCTATGTAAAAAAATTCTGAGTGCTGTTGCAAAGAGTAGATACAAACATGCACGGTAACCTTTAATCGTGTAAACACATTGCATAACATCTAAAAAAACAATAATATTCTTTCGGCGGTGTCATGTGACATTTACATGTAGTAATTTAGCAGACGCCTTTATCCAAAGCTTCAGGGAGCAATAAGCGATGTTATTAGTTTCTAGTTTCAACAAAAGCTAATCCACTACCTGTTGAGAGAGGGTTTTACTTATTGTTACCCTTATGACCCCTTTAAATGTGCAAAAATAAGGAGTGTCATCTCAATATTTATAAAAAAATACAACTATAATATTAATGCAGGCATTCAAAGAGATGCAATCAACTTGCTTATTGTGAAGACTGAATATGGGTATTATTACTGATCTGTAGATGGCAAGAGAGACTCACTTGTGAATGCTGATGTAAGCAGTAGTGCTGACACACCCTGTGGATAAAGCTTCAAAAATGATTGAGGTGTCAAGCCTGGAGAGTCCAGAGCCCCCAACATCAGGGTTCACATAAATCCCACCAAAGCCCAGCTGGGCAGCTTTCCTCATGGCCTCCACAGGAAAAATCTCCTATATGCGTAAATATTGTTAACGACTCAACGTATTGTGCTAGAATACACTCAATAAGATTTAGCTTTATACACAGACAAGTTGATCTGTTTACCTTCTGGTCCCATTCTGCCATATGTGGTGCCATTTCATTGGCAGCAAAGTCAAATGCCACCTTCTGAAATTCTTTCTGTTCATCTGTGAGTCCTAAGGAGGCTGTGGGTCGATGCACAATTATTGCTTAACAAGTTAACATTTAAATTAAGCGTGATGTGCATAAACACAATCTGTTGCAAAATAAGGCTTTTTACCCTTTTAACCTATTAAAGACCATACAAAACACGTGATCAGGACTTAACTTTGCTATACTGACTATTTCACGTTACCTGCTTACACGTCAACACTTATATATTATCATGAATCATATTATATACCCATTAAATTAAACATTTCAATGTTAAATGATAATGTCTGTTTACTTTAGTAATCAGATTCAGAATAGCTTCATTAAAAGTACTCCAACAGTGCTAAGTGAACGACTGCAGGTAGACTAACAGTATTTATGCAAAATGATGTCTGACGTTAAATAATTTCAACTTACGATCAATACATGCTGCAATTCCTCGTCTCTGTACACCGTTCAATTTGAAAATGCGACTTCTATGGACGCTATGTGATCCCAATCGGACAACTTTTGCAAGTGCCCTAGACGCCGCCATGTTGCTTCAGCGAATTACGAAACAGTGGTTCACACGGGAAATGTAGTTCATGAACATGACATGCGTGACTTGTAGTTCAGGACAAACCAGTCCCCCTGGTGGTTTAGTTTAGCTAACAGTTAGCTTTACCGACAACCATTTGATTTAGCATGCAGGCGGGCTTTCCATTGGTAAACAGACCGTGTTATTTGTGCATACTTTAAAGTTTAAACACTTCTGGGTTTGAGGCTAAGACACGATGATCCTCCACACCACGTGCACGCTGTTTGTAGACCCTCTCGTAGAGAAACTTAGGTGTGTTGTTCGGCCTCATGCAGTGCTGCGCAGAGCGATTAGTGTGACGTCAATGTACCGCGAGAGTGATTCAAAAACATATTTTGTACTCTCCTCTCGCGACACTGTGATATTACACGCCGATCGGTCTGCCCAGCTCCGAACTTCTAGTGAACACATTTCCTCCCATTGGCAAAGAAACATGCCACCAAAGAAA
Source organism: Triplophysa dalaica (assembly GCF_015846415.1). NCBI lineage: Eukaryota > Metazoa > Chordata > Actinopteri > Cypriniformes > Nemacheilidae > Triplophysa > Triplophysa dalaica. The sequence continues at coordinate 11,254,483 of NC_079550.1, read as the reverse complement.
ATAACACGAAGCAGTGCAAAATCAAACAAACACAGTAAGTAATGCAGTAACGCGGTGCATAATCGGGTCAAGCTGTGCAGTTTTATGATTTTTACGTTATTATGTTACATTTAATAGTTGGTTTTTATTTTAGCCGAGGAGGTGGATGCCCAACAGAATGTGAACGAGGAGTCTGATGACTCTCGAACTGGCAAAAGAAAACGTTCAGCAGCAGTTAAGCTGGATGTGAAGAAAAATAAAAGTGATGAAACCGCCAAAGCATCTTACAGTCATTGGTTGATGAAATCAGAACCCGAGACTCGAATTGAAAACGGAGTGGATGTTAAGGTAGACTTTAACTGATTTAAAAATGTGTAAATACGAAAATATGACCTACATTATACGACATATTGTCAACTCCCCTTGCAGTTTGGAATTGAGGATCTGAAAGTCCTGCCCAATCAAACAGGATGCTGGGATGGAGTGAGAAATTATCAGGTAGAGAGTTGAGTGTTTTTCTCCCTCTGCAAGGTGTGTCATCAAGCAGTCCCTTCAAATGCTTAAGATCTCTTGACTTAAATGTTTCTCATTGTCTTAAACGTTATTCTTAAAGGGATACTTCTCCTAAAAATGAAAATTCAGTCTTCGTTTACTCGCATTCGAGTTCTTCCATATCTGTATACATTTATTTGTTCTGATGAACACAGAGAAAGATATTTGGAATGATGCTTATAACCAAACCGATCTATTGATTCCCATAGTAAGAAAAAATAAATATTACACATTTGTTTTGTTCCTTTTAAACGCAAAAGAAGACATTTCGAAGAATGTAGGACACCAAACAGTTCTGGGGCACTTTTGACTACATTGTATTTTTTCCTCCTATCGTAGTCAATACGAGGCAAAATCTGTCTGGTTAGAAGCATTCTTCCAAATATATTTCTCTGCCCAGATAGCTCAATCTGTATATTTACGTCTGCATTTACATCTACATGACATCTGGAATACATAGTTTGCTCATCTGCAATACGTCTCAGAGACGTCTGTCATATGTCTGCTGAAGATCTGGAGATCTGCTGCGTAAAAACATCTGCTAAACATCTTAGAAAGAGCAGCTTTACATCCATTCTAAATCATACACATCTTACAGACATCTTCTAGATGTCTATATAAACTCTGACAGCAGACATCTCCGAGACGTATTGCAGATGAGCAAACTATGTATTGTTGATGTAAATGCAGACCTCAAATAGACGTTAACCAGGTGTATGTGTGATATAAGGTTTGTTTTTATCAGAACAAAGAAATGTATACAGATTTGAAACAACTCAAATGTGAGTAAATGATGACATATTTTCATTTTTGGGTGAAGTATTCCTTTAATGTGTACAGTATGCTCGTGTATGAAATTTGTTCAGTAGACAAAAATATAATTGTGCGAAGATAGAAAATGTTTTTAAAATGCATGACTTGAACCGCAGAATGAAGGAAAGCAGCCAATAAGAGCCAGGATAGATAACAACTGAAAAGTGTATAATAAACTTTTTATACATATAAAAAAATATGTAAAGCTTTGTCTCACACTTGCGTGTTGATATAGGCAACTCAATTTTATTCAGACAGATCAGATGTAGATTTGTGTTGCTAATATTTACAAATTTCCCTCAGGCACGTAACTTTATGAGAGATATGCGCGTGGGCCAGCAGGCTTTCTTTTACCACAGTAACTGTAAAGAGCCAGGCATCGCTGGTCTCATGAAGGTGAGGTATTAGGCTCATGCACAAAATGTTTTCAGACAAGAATTTACCAACAATAACAATATTTTTTTCATATAAGATTGTAAAGGAGGCTTATGTGGACCATACCCAATTTGATAAAAAAGATCCACATTATGATCCGTCCAGCAAACCAGATAACCCTAAATGGAGTATGGTATGTCTTTACACATACTACATAATTATAATTTTCCACTATTTACATTAATATCTGGCAGTGTTTTTATTTCTATTATTGTTATCAAAACAAACGACCGAACTGATCAAATTTGATCTGTCTGTGTAGGTGGATGTTCAGTTTGAAAGGATGACCAAGCGTTTCATCCCTCTCTCTGAGCTGAAGAATTATCACTTGCAGCACAAAGTTAAGGGTGGTCCTCTGAAAGATGTAGCCCTCTTCACCAGAGCTAGACTGTCAGTTCAGCCTCTCACTGCAGGTTAGTCGTGTGTAATGCCACCACTGTTGTTTTACTTAAGTGAACATGTAAAGTTTGTGAATAGTTCCATGCAGTGCATTGCAATCATTACTTGTAATAAAATCTATTAACTCAATGTTCTAGCTAACCTGTGCCTTTAGTATTTATTTAGTTTATTTTTATGAAAAAAATAATTAAATAAAAGCTTAATATCTTTATGCATATCTAACATTTCTGTTTTCTTCTTATTCACAGCGGAATTTGACTTTGTTTTGAGTTTAGAGAATGTCGACCTTGTATGAATATCACCCATGAACATCATTGAAGTCTTCAGTCCTGTTACATTTCTCTCAAAATTTTATAGTCATTTGTGTATTTTGCAAAATATACATTACTGTAACCTCAAAAGCACTTAACAAAATGTCTAAATAATAAATTTGAAACCACCAAAATTTGTAAAAGAACTATAAATTAATCAATTTCATTCTTTACACCATATCATACAACTGTCATAAGATTTGTATAAAATAAGAAATCATCCTTGATGCAGAAGTTAGTAAAGTTTATTACAGCGTGGCTAATTAAAAGAACCTTTTGTAGAAGTGTTCATGGGTGCAGGTTGCTAATACCTTATCCCCTGAACAGCCATTCAACAAATAAACAATGACATACATATAAAAAAAATAAGAAATCACTTTAAAAGTAATGAGTGACGTCCAATAACGAAAGGGACGTTCAATCACAAAAGGGATCAATGGCAGCCTGTCCAAACAGCATTTAAGGCCACTCTTATGAATACTGAAGCCGTTCACTTATTTTCAATACGAAGTACAATACAACAAATCAAAAGCGTCTGTTAATAATAAAAAAGATTAATGAAAAAGATGACAGCCAGTGCCCTGCATGGGTTAGTAGTTTTACGTGTAGTTCCCTTTAATAATAAAAGGCTAAAGTATCAATGAAAGCCTTCAATATTAATATCTTATGTTACAGAATAATACTGTGCACAGCTCCACTAAGAGTTCATGAACTTCCAGATTTTTAATCACAATAAATCGCTCAGTGAATTAATTTCAGGCTCATTAAAAAGGACAAAAGATAGACGCTAGAGTTCCCAGTGCACAATAATAAAGCCATAGAGCATAAGTAGAGGAATGTATGTGACAACTTAAGTAAAAATCTGATTTGTAGTAGCAATGGAAACAGTGTGTTTTACATAAGAAATATTTTAGGCATATTTTTAGGCATTGTTTGTTGGTCATTATTTTGTAATGAGACTTTAAGCATAATAATTGGAAAGAGAAATAAAAAAATATGTTGTAATCTATACATATCTGAGTAGTCGGACCGACTTGTACAATTTTGATTGAATATCTCACGAAACAACTTTCATGTTGATCCCTTCAAGACTTTACTTGTAAAAACACTGTATCGACAGTAACTTCATTTGCACTCTAAACGTACAACTTCAGTTACTGTCCTCTCTGGCCTGGGCCGACATATTTTCACAGTGTGATCCCTCAAATCTCTGGGAGGCGATGGCAGCCTGCTGGGACATACTTTTTCTCACAATATCTCCTTTCCTCCAGAGTGTGATCTCCTGTTGGGAATTATAAAAATGTCTGGCATATTATTGCATATTCTTTGCACTTTTTTTTGTGTGAATGTTAAATGAAAAACCAGACCTGTTGTTTGAAGTATCGTCTCTCTTCTTCATCTATAAGAACCAGGTTCAGGTAGTAACGCACTGAGAACTTCTTGTTGATGTCCCTCATGGTGGGGGTCAGCTCATATCCGGCAAGAAACAAACGGATGGGAATTGACTCACCTGAAAAATTCACAAGCATAAATATAACCTTAGTGTATAGGACATTAATACATCTGCTTTAATTGTTGTGTAGAAATCACAAATTACCATACAAATATGCACTGTATATAACATTTGATCACTGTTTTGATGCTATTCTTACCTCTCACTGGTGCTCCATCCATGATCTCATATTTAGCGATGGTATCGTTTTCATGGTACACGCTGGGACCTGTGCCAGTCGTTTCCCTCTTTATTATATCAATTTCCATGTGCTTAATCTTTATTCTCACCAGAAGGAAGTAAATCTTCCCTACTATAACATCCTTCAGGTGGTATCTAAACCAGGCAGATTTGGAATATTTCAGAGCAACGTTAGGAAAATGTATGTTTACTAATATTTAGATAGAAAACAGGACTGCTCAGTTTAAGTATCTACTATAGTATCACTCTTCAAGTTTGAATATATCTAATCGCAACAGATGTCAAATATTGTTATATATATATATATATTTACAACAACAAAAAAGAAAATATATTTACATATTGTGACCATTACAACATTTGAATTGTGAAACTAGTCATGACAACTGACAACATGTTCTCTGCATTGTTATTATTACCAACTGCACATTTTAAAAGAAAATAAACACTTGCGTTAAAAGAATAAGGTTAGGAGGATTTGGGTGCTAATTTTCACAATGCAAAAATATAAATGATCCCACAAATAATGTATTTATGTATAATGTATAAAATGTAACAAAACATATTTCAATTTCTTCAAGTATTTCCAGTCTACTTTGAGTCTTACTTGGATTTGTTGTATTCAAACTCAATATGGAGACAATCTTCAATTCCAACTTCCATTTTGATAGAGGAGTTGAGCTCTGGGTATGAGCACAGGGTTTGCACAACAATATCCATTTCTTTAACGATATCATTCAGTCTTCTGCTGACTGTGGCCCGGAGAAAGTATCTAAAGACAACAATCCCATGTAACATGTAGACATTGTGTATGTTTTTTTTAATGCAATGAGCAAAGAATGAATATGCAGAATTACCTGAGTTTCACATTCTGGCCAGTGTAAGATTCATAGGGCTTTTCCACATGGGTGAACTCAAAGTCAAAGCTCTGAGACTGTGAAAGCTCACCAGGTCTTGCGAGGTCTTTCACTAAAGACACAAACTCATGGTGGTTTCCTCTATCATAATACAGCTCTGAAAAGCACAATAATATTACGTCTAAATACACATCACGTGACCGAATAGAAATGCCCGTGCACAGATCGAACAACTCACCAATCTGTCCGACAAACTCGATTTTAATCCCGTAATGTTCAAGTCTCTTTCCAGGAGTCTTGAGGGTGACGTTTACTTTCCCACTTACAGTTTCACCATCGAAAAAAAGGAAATATTTGTCCTTCTTGCCATCTTCGGTTTTGTGCTCAGCTTTCTTTCTCGTCTCGGCGTCGTTTAAAACTATGTCGATCTCGGCGTTTTGTCCGAAGCCGAAGAAACTCATGTCTGCGTGACTGTGTCTGCTGTCACTGCGGTATGATCATATGATTGACAGCTGCTGCGCTCTTGTTCTACAGGTGTCTGAACACGGATCTCTATTGGCTACCTTTTGACCAAGTGCTCTTCAACAAGAAATACATGAGCTATCTGATCGTTCGATATCAAATACAATTAGTAATACGTGAACCTTGAAACCTGTCGCATAATTCTCTCTTGTTTAATAAAAGTAGCTCAATTTGCAACAGGACAGCAGTCAGTGAGGATATTTGCCCATGAAGTAATTCCCCTTTCCATGCACTTCCGGGATCGTCCTGCGCGTGAACTTCAAAATAAAAGTTTGAGTGCGTTTTATAATAAATGTCACGCTCTGCGATGGTGAGATATAGTTATGCGCTTTTTTTTAAATTTACGAACGTCTTTATTGTTAAAGAAAAATAATACAATTATACTGATTACATGACCACAACCGTATACATCATTTTTAACTGTACCTGAGAATTTTTATAATCTAAACAATATATGGCGGGTTATTTAATAATAGTACAATAGTACATATATGTTGTAATGCTATTCAGATGGCATTTGATCCAAATTCTTTTCATTTCACGTCACACATGACATTACAGACATTACATACAAAAATAACCGGACAATAGTTTAGCATAATGTGACAAACTTTGGTATAATAATAACTTAATTATTAAACATTTAGCATAGCATATACATTCAACATTTAAACTGAGCTCAGTTACGCCATCATATAGTATGCAAAACAGTTTGGAAACAGTGTGGTTAAACATGGCCGATCTTTAATGTAAATACTGAGTATGGTGAAACACAACTTTTCTGTCTGCCCATTGACACATGATAATACAAAGGGTTAAAAATAATAATGTGCTTTAAATAGAAATCTACCATTAAACAAGATGTTTACATATCAATATAATATATGTGGTCCCAATACATTCTAGATTTCCCCAGGCATACATTAGATATGGCATTAATTCAATGAAAATTTGATATCACATGAAGTAAAATACAATTAAGCAATAAAGTGACAGAACACAGGCTCTCTTTATGATATATTGTTACCATAAACAGTCTGTCAAACTTTTTATATTAGACAGCGGGACATGCCAATAGGAAGATTCATTTATATTGTCAAAATGTTATCAAGGTATAGAATTTGTTTTTGATCTATTACCAAACTTTAAGCTTGTAACCCAGACAGACACATACTGTATTCCTGTTACACACAAGTTGAAAAAAAAATAACAGGAAAAACAAAATGAAAGACAATGTTAATCGGTCCACATTATCATTTTTATTATTTTGACACGACCCACAGTCTATTCAGCCACTACTCTTGATTGAATTTATATATATATATGCATATACCATTTTATAAACAGATTAAAACAATGACACTTAGTCAAAATACCTGGACAATATGTCCAAAACGTATAAAACAATTATAAAGCATTAAAGGTCACTTAAACACAGAAATGGCACTCTAAAAAACCACAAGTGCATAATCTGTATCCAGAGGATTATTTCAAAAATGAAACTAAATGAATCATCTTGCAAAACAAAGTCTACTGACTTTGACTACAGTACAGAGATGTTTGATTAAATCTCAAACTAAAATGCTACAGAATGAAAGTTAATGAAATGGAAGTTAAAGAAAAAATGTTAATTACTATAGGGAAATACATTTTCTACTAGTGCCTGAAATAATACATCAGGGTTGGGTGGAACTGACTCCTATCTGGCCACACTCCACAGGAAGTTGAACTGGAATCGGTTTGTCTTTAAGGGCTTAAGACGTTCAAACATTGGCGTTCAAGATCTTGCCGAGACATCAAAGCTGTCTTGACATCAGCATTGATAAAACTTTTAACACTGACAGCAAAATACACTTACAGCAGTTCTTAGATGCCCATTAACCAGTATTTCGATGCATGTATTAGTTTAGGCACTAGTACAATTGTGCCCCCAATAATAAAATGTTGCCCCAAGAAACTACTACACATAAAATCCTCTTGACAAAAGTGTTAAAACTGTTGAAACAGTCTTGGCATGGCATTATACACATATACACTGGCTTGGACAGGATTATCAGTCAAAGTCAATCCAGTGAAAAATATATATTCATATTTAACTTGACACTACACTGAATAATTACCTGCACTTGACATATGTTAAATACTTTTGGGCCAAAAATACAGCAGCACCTGGATGTGATTTAGGTCTGAAACAATAAAACAAAAACTTCAAAAAAGGTATTAATTTGTTCGTTTTCATATAGTCACGACTGTTAAAACATTGTCCTGTAACAGCTGTGAGATTTTATTCTACTCAACAAGATGCATGTACGTAATATCTACAAATCTGAGTTATGTTCAACTCATGAGCATTCCGTTTTCAGATATAAACAGTTTTGAGTAAGTTTGTGTTTGAGTCCTATCTGTTTTAGATCAAAATAAGGCAAGTAAAAGCCCCTGTGTAACACAGTAGTTTTCCGTTTTTGTAATGACTTTGGCAAGCTAAGAAGCTCAAGTTTATGCACCTTCGTACAACAATGCACAATTGGACAGCTCACAAGTCTCACAAGTGCTTCTAACACAGCCGATGCACCCTTCTTCTCATCTGTGATTTTATATGACAAAGGACGACTTGTGTCGGAAATGTCCCTAGGGAAAAACAGAGACAGCAATCACATAAAATATGATTTAAAAATCTATGAAACATAAATCTGCTCGAAAAGAGGTTTTAGTGAGAGATTATTCGGAGGATTCCACTAATACTCTGAACTTTGTCAGCAATATTAAAAGAAAACTATCTTCAGTGAGAGAAACTGTGATGTAACCTGATAAGACACTGTACTGTACATAAAAGAAAATCTTGGATAATATTGGATAATATTACCTCCGACCTTGTAAGACAATGCACACAACAAAATTTTGACTACAATAATTCATGACACGGCTCGTTGGAATGCTTGATTCTAATTGGCCAGTCGCGACATGCAAGTTCTTTATTCCCAGATAACAACCGCTCAAAACTAATAACATACGGAAACCGGATGAAGAAAATTATTTTGAAAGGTTTTTTTGACAAATTTAATATAAATGTGTCTTTTAATAACATATATGACATTATATTTACAAATGATTAAACCAAATTGCCTCTTCGGGACATTTGAACGTCATTACTTTTCCTCGCTGGAGGTCTACATTTTCTTAACAAATAGCTAATAAAATATTTACAAATTCACATTTCTCGGAAAGTTTTTTTTCTCATGTTGCAAGTATCGTGTAATAAGCAGGATAATGTACAGCTAGCCGGTTGTTATCGCAGGAATAAGTCCTGACAATGTGATCAGGACCCGACGCGAAGCGTAGGGGCTTACATATCAAAACTGAACTATTGAGAATTTTCTTTCATTACTTTATTTTTAAATATCTTACCTCATCAGGACTGGTGTAATTCATCCTATTTTCATGTTCGGGTACTTTGTAACTATAATAAAACAGAGAGCATTGTATCCTTACCCAACAATATCTCAATAAAAATCCTTGACATGAAATGTCACATCACATTAGATGGTATGAGAAAAAACCAGCGCACTGCTGAATTTTTGACTGACTTGTTTTCCATGTGGTCCTTACAGGTACAGCAGCCATTTTTCTGAATTTGACAAAGTCCCACAATGACAAAAATAAATGCTGCCACTCCGCCTAACACCTTCAGACATATCCCAACAATATCCGGATCATCTAAAAAGTAAAATGAAAATTTTAACACAAAAATAACACCATACACATATTTGTAATGGCAAGAGGAGGGATATAGTGGAAGTTTTTTGTTTTTCATTCAACTATTCCTTTATGCACTGACTACTTACAGACTTCCATTGGCTGTGGACTGCACTTGGATGTTCCTGCCTCATTCTTGGCCTGGCAATGATATTCACCTGCATCTTCTTTCTTCACTGACCGGAATTTCTTTTGACCAAATACAAATGACAAAATTACTGTAGAAACAGAACTGTGAAAGTTGTTAGTGGTAAAACACAAAGTAAATAAATTAATTCTTGATGAATTCCTGATATAAACCAAAGATGCATAACTTAATCAAATCTATTTAATCAACCTATGTACGGCAGGTCCATATTTAAAGGTTTATAAGAGTACTGTAAATAATATCAATGTCTCGCTTACCAGGGACCCAGTATCAGTGTTCATGACATATGTAGAATTGTAAAACTTGACGCTGGTCTTTGGGTCCTCTGGCAGCTCCTCATTGTTACGGTACCACTGGTACTGCGACTGAGGAAAGCCCTCTTTCTCAATGCAGTGCAGTTCTGTTGTGTAACCCACAGTAACCGCATTTGGCACACTGCACCTGGGCACCACTGGCTTCACTGCAACACATAAACAACATGTCCATAAGACATTTACACAAGACAGGTCCAAATTAAAAAAGGAGAAGACACAATGGTTTAAGAAAGGTAAAGTTCTGTGGCATTGAATTAATTCGCTGCTTTATGCTCCAAATAAAATGCTACGATTATAAGACTTGATTCAGTGCTTGCATAAAGAACTTTATTGACAACAGTTTTATAAATCAATATTAAGATATAATATTCCAACGTTACCTCTTACAGCGAGACTGATCAGTATTTCATCAAAGGGCTTCTGGTCATCGATGGCAGCGACCTCACAGCGATACTGTGCTGAATCCGATCTACTAGCATTCAGAATCAGAAGATTTGCCGGCTCTCTCAGTATCGCCCTGTGTTCCAAATCACCTGAGAAGATAAAGCTGCTTACATGAGATTAACATAGCATAGTTTAACATAGTTAAACACTGTCAAAAAATGTATGATATTCAGTGGATATTTAAAATGCGTTACCTGAAATTTTATTTTGGAAATACACATAGCTGGGCACGCCGTTTTTTATTTTCTTCCATTCAATTCTGGGATTGTTCGTAGATATGGACTCTATCAAGCAGGTCAACTCAATTGCTTTAAAAAGATACATTGAATGTTTCATCAAAATCCATAAATACAAGTGAAACAAAACGACATTAAATATAATTGATAGAACTTCAATTTACAGTCAAATTCATTTGTCCACACAGATTTGTTAGTTGTTCTGAGTATAACAGCAAATGTGGTTCTGTGGCCTGCAAAAGAGAACAGAGAAATTTTATTATGAAATTGTATTATGAATCTAAAAACAATTTGACATTTTCTCCCCATTTTTATTTACGTAATGTGAAATAATACATTCAAATATATACACAAATCATGGCAGCATTTGTTGTTCTGTGTGGTCGGGATGTAATGGCAATCTGGACAGGTTTTATAAAGATTTATAATTTCATCATCGTTTCTAAAAGATGAAGCTATAGCAAACACTAAGTATTTATATTATTTAGAATTTGAACTCGTCCCTTTACTAAATGTATTCTAACGTGCATACCGTAACGAAACATTATACTATACACAGTTACTATCTTGGTTAAGATGCACCCTGAACTGAACAAATTACCGCAAAAAAATCCATAAAGCCCCTGTGTTTATGGTTTCAGCCTGTCTATAGCAAAAGGTCAGACAGTGTGACAAATGTAAAACAAACTTTTTGGCAAAGCTGAACTGTCCCTAGACTCCAGTGGTATGAGAAAACAATTTGGGTTTAAGGCATTTGCTTATTTTCAGATGAATTTTCCACGGTTTTATAATCTCATGAAATCCACAGAGTGTATTTACAGCGAACCGTATGTGATTATCTGGCTTTAACGTCAGATTAAAATTTTACCATATGGATTTATAAACAACAAGGCAAGATGGAGTAAGTTAACAATCACCTATACGGCAATAGTTGTGTAGGCCTATTTCTTAAAAACGGTAAAGGTTTGCTTAGAGAATAGAGAAGAGTCATATTGTCACAGCTGTATCCGATGGCTGTAAGGTTTCCGGTGACTTTCCCATCGTATGCATCATGATCTATTTTTACATCTGCTGTTGACATTTCCCCATTAGACAAGCTACATTATCCAGCAACAAACACATAAGAAATGTTCTTTCTGAAATCAAACTAAAAACAGTTCATACATAAACATAAAATTATGTTTTGGTTAAGAATGTTGAGCTTTCATTTAAAAATAGACCTAAAAAGAAATAAAAAATTATGCATTGCAGAGAGGGGCGGGGCGGGGAAAATAGATGATCTCTGATATAAAACATTCCTTAAAAATGCCAGTTTGTTTGCAAAAGCTTTCTCCAACTCTTTCTTTTCAACTCTTTCTAATCTACAAAATAACTATTACTCAGCAAAGTGAAGGCTTCAGTGAAGGCTAAAGTTAATGCCATTTAAAAACACTTTGGTATTCAAAGCACTCTTGCTTACAACCACTTCTTTGAGCACTCAAAGAGCAAGTGAGGCAACAGATGAATAGAGCTACACCTATTCACACATCAAACATATTGCACAAAGCCTACATTGTGATGTGATTAAATACAAGATCCAGTTCACTGTCCGTCCAGTTATCACTACAATATGTCGAGAATAATGCCTGCAAAATAATTCAACAGTTAATATGTCAACAAAACTTGAATAGTTTAACTTTAAAACATTTGCTAGTGAGATCAAAAGTACTGAGCTATAAATACGCATGTTATACAACCAGAGCAAACAGACCATAAAAAGCATCCCTTGGAATGCAAAACAGCTTAGACCCCTTAAGAAATTAACTAATAAAGTTAAAGAATATTGGATATGCATCAAAATGTTTGAACCTATAATGACCAAACGAAGACTTTATTTCCAAGAAGAGATAAATCATGTTATTTATTGTGCATTCCAATTAATATCACTCAAACTCCTGATTTTTTTTTATTTAAGCCATACTAACTAAAAAAATACAGATTATTAACAAAATAAATACAATAAAAACACATAAGATAATAAAAAACATGATTTTGTTTTTAACGGAGTGATCTCTTTTTTTAAATAAACTCTTCAAACGCGTCTATGAAAAGCTATCAAGGCGTGCAGCTCAACAGTCGTTCATTCCTGTGCATTTAGCACAATATTCATTAAAAGACACGAATCAAACAGCGAAGTGAATACTGTGTTTACACTAAATTCAGTCTTGCGTTAAATGTAACACAGGCTAACGATAGTAAAGCAGCGGTAGGGGTCAGCGAAGAATGACTGCACACGGAAACGCGTCAGTTAATTCAGCACGAATTACTCGTTTGCAACAGATAAGAAATCTTACTCACACAGCAGGAAAAAGAGCAGCAGGGGAAGAGTTTGACGCCCGATCGCCATTTTGCGCGTATGATTTACATGCAATTTTTGCTTAGCTGTCCAGACGACGGGGTGGACAATCTGCTGGATGCTGCCGCTGATGAGTTTCCATAGCTACAAGGACATCTGAGCGGAAGACAGAGGAGGGGCTGAGACAGCACATGTGGACTTCCGGTTGATGCTAAACATTTAAATGAAAAGATGATTGGATTAAATGAGAACAAATCGTTGCAAAGTAGCATTAAACGTACTTGAGGGGTTACATTTATAGTGGGCTATGTAATAGACAATTTTAGCATTATTAAATGTATGATACTGATAATATCAGCATGACCTTTTTGCCTCAATAAAAAGGGGATATACTGGTGATCGATGACCATAAAGCATGTGTTTAGATAACAATGGCCAGCTTGGCCAGCAAATAAAATGTCTCTAGAGTCATTTTCACATTTAAACACCAGGTGGCAGTGTTGTAAAGGATACGCAGTAAGGGAACGTGGAATTAATGTGCATTTACTGAAAAATTGTATCGTTTAACTTGCAAAGAATGAAGAGACATCTATTCGTATTCATCTGTCATACATTATTGGTTGCTAATAGTTTTACAGCACAAAATATATTGAAATTATGTAGTGACCAAATGTAACCAGTTTAAAAAAACATCTGTAAGATAAGTGAATGAATTAAATGGAAATTGCAGTTATCTAAACCATTACAGGTGGTAATGATTAAAATAAAAAAATTGCCTCGACACTAATAAAAATAAAATGTATTACATAATAAATGTATACAATTATAATATATATATATATATATATATATATTATGTTATAATGCTTTACTAGTGTGGGTCATGATTTTTTCTTTATGACATCAGTGCTCAAGCAAGAATAGTGAAGACAGATTGTTTTTTTATAAAATAAAGATGCTTTACTTTAGGAATACATACTGTATACTTTTATGAGAATAGTGTGAAGATTTAAGTAACAGATTTTTGCAAATAATTGTTTAAACTGTTCATCAGATTTCTAGTAAAATATACTAGCCCTATTAGTCCCAGTTGAGCAATCTCACACCTTGAATTAAATCCAGTAACACTTTTTGTGTTGTGGATACTCACTGACATGAGGTTATTGTTTTTTAGTGCTTTGAATAGAAACACAACTATGATCCACCAATAGTTAAAGTACGTTTATGATGCATAAATTATTATTTTTTTAAACAAAAAATCTCTTTTTTTTTATTTATTTTTGTTGCCAAAAATATAAATATCTAAATTATGAATGATGAATCGACAGTTACACATTCATCCACTATAATAGAACACTTATTGTGTCATTGTCATAGTCATCAGCCATATTGACCTTATGATGTCAAAAAAAAACAATGACAAAACGTAGAATGTCATTCAGAATAAGGTCAAAGGTTATAATCGCCTTGGTGGTCTGGATGAAACATGATTGGATAAAAGCTTTTAAAGATCCACCATCTGTAGAGTTAATTTTGTGTTTGTATTTATAGTTCATCTCAGATGTATTATTTACCTGATAAGCTAATGATCTGCTTCAGTTTTTCTGCCCTGCTTTAAATGATTTACAGCATGTTATAACCGAATCCATTATTCACTCTGTGGCGTCTCATTCCTGGGGCTGCATTCACACTGTGTCTTAGTTTTTTATGTTGACGATGAATAAGACAACAAATCATTTCAGTTTTCATGGTACAGCACAGAAACTGTGTTTTGCTTTATCTCGCCTTTTCCAAGCTTAGTTCAATCAAATAAGTATGTTATTCTACAAGCCGTTTTTGCATTTTTGGAACTCCCTCTCGCTGAAGAGACAGGCCGCAATCTCACCCCTTTCCCCACTGTTAAAATGTGTTTGTACACACACTGACCAAACTGTCCAGTGTTATCACTGCCTGTTCTGGCTGCTTAAAGTGTTGAAATGCTGTCTGGAGTAGAATATCTTTAGAGCTTTGTGGATGATGCGTACCCTGCTTTTTAGGCCCGCAATGGCTTGAATGAATATTTACAAGTGTGTTTATCAGAATGCCTGTGGAATAGTTCACATGAATTTGAAGATAATTTCAACAGCTACTTGATCTGCATCACCAGAACATATGTGACCAGGAAACCATGGCAACCATCTCAGGTGCTCCGGTAAGCTGGAATCAAGGCCAGAGGAATGTGTTTCACAAGTCTGCATTAGTGTCAAACTGTGTTGCACCTCGCATCAAAGGCAAACGCGTCTTCGGCTGTCAGCGGTTTGCTATGGAGAAGGTCATTTAGACTTGCAGTGTTTGTAAGTGCTATTTTCCAACACGAATAATGAGGTTACAGGTAATAGGAATAACATCTGCCTTCGGAGCGCTTATACATTGGTTTATGAGACATACATTATTAAAGAATAAAGTGGGTTACAGATTTAGTCATGGGTATTTGGTTATTTATTTAAATCCCTATGTATATGGATAAGGTAGTGGACAGAATAATACTTATTCCATTAGGCCCCAATCCATCACCAGCACGATTACACTAGACAGTTCACACACCTTCCTGACAGCATGCTTTTTTACGTCTCGTGGTGTGGTTGCTTGGTAACAGTGAATTTTTGCCAGGGCTCAACTTATGGCGCTCTCTTTGACTGTAGTGGATACACAGCAGTTCTCAATTGAGTTCAATCTCTGAGTACAACACATTCAGTCGATCAGCAATTACACACCATTAGACAGAACTAAACCTGTAATATCATTTCAACGGTCCTGGTCTTAGAGTTAGCGTGGCACGTTACGGCACAGTTAATTCCAGATGCATGTTTTATAATATTGGAGCTTTTTAACTAGATAGCAAGACACTGATGGCAGCTTAAAGTGTCGGGGAGAGGAGTAAAACCAACCAACAGAATCATTTTGGCAGTAGAACTATCATTGAAAGCAGCTAATGGGATGGCAGATGGGTTGGTCAGAAATCTAGAATTAGGCTGAACATGATTTGCACCGAGTGTAGTAAAAACACAGAATATAATGATGTTTCTATGGTCTGCTCACATTATAATCACTATGTGTTCCCATTAAGACACAAAAAGCCTATTCATTAAACCATGTGTGCTTTGCTTGAGTCTAAAAAATGATCAATACATTGCTGAAAAGATTAGACCAACGGATACAATGACATCCGTCTGATATTATGAGCTATAGTTGCTAGCTGATCTGTGGCCCACGATATTACAAAAATATAAGCAAGAGTATCAGGGTGGTTTTTGCCATGAGATGAATGGAGCTGTTTTTCAATTATTAAAGAAAAAGAAGGTTTTGTGGGCACTTTGTACAATAGTTTGACCCATGCTGCTACAGTACACCAAACATTTTTTCTAAAACATGAGTTTTCAGTCTTGCAGTGCAGAAGATAACAAAATCTGTTGTAATGACAAGAAAAACAGGTATAATCAAAGCCCTAAAAATACACAGTGTTTATAGCTTCGGGTATTTCTTACGCCATTTTATATAATAAACCAAATTCGTTCTTCTATAATGTTTTCACACATCTACTACACAGTTTTTTTACCATTACACTTTCAGCCTCTTAAAAATGCATACCGAAGTTAACACAAAACCTTTTTACGGCTATGTCAAAAACCGTGCATATCTGTCCAACAAAACAACCGTACATTGCAATTTGGTCCATGAACTAAATGAATGAAGACGTGCTCTCATTAGTGGATATACACCATGCATATTTCACTAGTCTGTACACACTCCCACTCTATTAAATGGACAAGTGAAGTGAAAAAAAGCTCAGTATTACTTGAAAGGGCCATGAGTGCCACACAGTTACCCAGAGTAACACTTAATATTTTTATTAATTTTTATTAAATAAACATTTTAATAATTAAAATGTGTCTGAGAGAGTAATAAATTAAAATGCAGTGATCTTTTATTTGAAAGTAATGTGTAAGCATAATCAAAAGAGTTGTCTTCGTTTATATCTTTATTGCTTTTGAAATGATTCTTTCTAGATCAATACAACTTTGTTGAAAATCAAATGATGCCGAACAAAGCTAACACGACTAAACTAAATGTATGAAGCAATGCAGTAATGGAGCTTGTTGTATTCACAAGATTTAATTCCACTTTGAAACAGAAATAATCCACATCAGCATTAAGAATCATTATTTTTAGCCTATGGCTGTCAGATACATTGACCTACCTAAATAACAGCAAGACACAAACCCAATGTAATTTAGATGTGCCGTGATTGAAACGTTTCCCTGCAATGATATACTTGTTCTGGCAGCTGCTTCATTTTGCAGAACAAACCTGACCAATTAAAAGAGATTAATCTGATGACTTAACCTTCACATGTAGAAACGTGTGGTGCCTCCATGCAGAATGAATTGTCAAAGTATAGTCTAGTCTGCATTATCTGGTTCAAAGCATTCATTATCCTAGATAATTGCTTTCTCGTGGGACAATTTTGTTTCCTTGTGGGCTGAGCAGACCACAAAGGACAACTGTGTGAGAAAATAAAGCTTTGCGGCCTGTCGGTTCAGAAAGTTTGAAAAATGAAAAGTGGGTTATGAACTCGCTACCTGCTGTCGGTGCATCCAGAGAACTTGGGAAGGTCTAAGTCTATAAGTTAAATTTATGTTTTAAGAAATGTGCAAATTGTATCCTTGTATTGAGTGAATCTCTAATTCACTAATGAGAAAAAGACGAGAAATGCAGCACTGAGCCACACCCATTTCTTTAGTGCGTCAGTGTGTAATGTTGGTGCGCTCTTTCCATCAGAATGGTCATGTCTGTAAGAAACGTGGACGCACACCTGAAGTTGCTGGAACTGCAGTCTGACTTAACATCATCAGCACAGATCGCTCACGAGCATTCAGTCCCGTCCACAAAAACGTCCAACTGGACACAACAACGTAAAACAACACGTGCCATTAAAGAAAAGACACACAATAGAGAAGATCCCAAGAGGTGCGGACTTTGGTTTCTGTTAATGCGCATGATACTGCAGCAGTTGTACTACACCAGCACACTCCAACTCACCTTGAATAAGCGTGAGCGTCTGCCGTGCCATTTTACAACAAGGGGGCGGATGATTAACCAATACACGCCCCACAGCTGCGCGCCTCTGGCCAACCAGAGCGCGGCGGGGGCGGAACCAAAGGCTAAATTCCCACACTTGGTTTCACTTTGCACTTCGCAACATCGCCGTCTTCCATAAAGGCGCTGGTGCAGGTGCTCTGTCTCTTCGGGGAGGATGCCATAGGAAGGACGGGCAGGGGAAAGAATGAAGGAAAACGCTGAGATAGGACAGCACAGGATATGATAAGCAGGGTATCAGATTGGAAACGGTGCGGTGCGAGGAAATTGAATATGAAAGATTTATTGAAAGGGGCACTTTGAGCTATTATTCCTGGTTGGCAGTAGTACTATGATTTGGTATGTGGCCACTTTGATAGCAAGTGTTTTTAGCACCCGAGGAACGGCAGCTCAAGGTGAGTTGAAGTGCAGTATTTTTGCGTTGCGTTCATGCAAAGACACGTTAAGCGTTCCGTTGTTTGCATGAATAGATGCTATGACACCGAATGATAAATCAAAGCATTTCTTTATTTTGCATTAAATATGCACATTGCTCAAATATGCATATATGGTGGGTGGGGTTTAAAGTTCACAGCAGGCTATGCAACCTCGCATGATTTCTGCTAGTGTGTTTTTTTACATCATGTCATATTAGGGCACGAGCGAGACAATTGAAGGCGTGTGTTGGTTGGTCGCTGTTACAATGTGCACAATCGATTGATGGCTGCTTTGATGAAAAATTATGTTTCAATCGTGTTTTATGAAATCATTTCATCATAAAGATTGCATCCATCATTACGATGCGGTTTGAGACATCGATGCAGACATGACCTGGAATATCATAGGTTGTGTATTGTCCAGAAATGCAGTTAATGTCGAAAAGGGGCGTGCAATGCTGAATGGAGACATGCTGCGGTTGTCTGGGCTAACGTACTACAGTCTTTCGTGTCTGTTTACACATAGACACATCGCAGGCGTTTTCATTTATTTGCACGTTCGAGGTATTATAGTATTATAGCAATATAATGCTTACGCACAATGCATGCGTCTAGGCAAACTATATGCACGAGCTTGCTGTCCTGTTTCGTCGCCGTGCGCCGATATTATATGCATTCTCTTGCCGTGCATTTCTTGTATTTTGAGCATTAGATATGTGTTGACTAATATACTGGCTTAACCTTGCATTTCTATCTTTGTCCAGTGGGAGGGGCTATTTCCTCTTTTAATTGAAGGGGAGGCTGGCTGGTGTGAACTACAGTAATCATACATATCAGTAATTGTCTAATTAAACCTAGTCATTCGAATCGTGGATTTATGGGTAATCCTCTACCTGTCATTAAACGTGTGATTGGTATATAAAACAACATTTGCTATCTAAAGCAAACATTTCTTTCCAAGTGCCTACATTGGCCTACAGGATTTATTCTTTTCAAGACAATCATTTCTCTAATTTCTAGTCAAACAGTTCAACGTTCAGTTTGACGAAAATATACCACCAGGGATTTAAAAGCTTTTGTTGCAACATAAAAAAGAAAAAATGCAAAATCATTGTTGATCATTGAATACTTTGTGTGTTCGTGCAATTTCATAAGTTACTCTCTAAACTAATTTACAAAGCCTGCTTAGTGCTTACTGTTTCAGAAATCCAGCATCAGCCATTTTGAGGCTGTCGTTTGGAGCGTCAAGCATGCTGAAATGAGACAATGTTAGTGCACAAGTGGCATAAATTAGGACTTGATAAGAGAACCAATTACTGCTTTGAGTTTGACTTATTGACCAAATGGTGTCAGGGTTTCGCGGTCCTGTCATGCATCTGTTAGTAACAGTCAGCTTTATATTTGAGAAAAGCTAAATCATAAGTCAAATATTTGGTTTGTTGGAAAGAATGAAAAGAGGACTTCAGCCTTATAAGATGTTGGAGGAGATTATGAGATGGTCAAGGAAATTGATCCGATCTAACCAAAACCAGTTAAGTTCCTGAAAGTCCTGTGAGGAAACCATGTATGAGAAAAATTGTGTAAACATTTGGAATATATGAAAAAAATATGAAGGCTGTATTTACCACCAAGGTGTTGAATTTTATTGCCTCTCGTGTTCATAAAAAAACGCTTGTGAGTAGATGTACGTTCTAGGTGTCAGTAGAAAAAGGATTGGTAAGCTAACAATTGAATTACAAT
This sequence comes from Triplophysa dalaica, assembly GCF_015846415.1. Classification (NCBI taxonomy): domain Eukaryota; kingdom Metazoa; phylum Chordata; class Actinopteri; order Cypriniformes; family Nemacheilidae; genus Triplophysa; species Triplophysa dalaica. The sequence goes on along the minus strand of NC_079550.1, from coordinate 11,234,400 downwards.
CATTGAATATTAAAGATAAAAAAATATAGATATTATAGATAAAAATCTTAAATCTTCATGACCCAAGGATGAAAAGAGTTGAGTGGACAGTGGTGTGATGGCGACCAAAGAGCCTTACAGTGAGCGTCATTCTCTGCATTAGTGTCACAGAGCATAGCAAGAAGCAGGGACAGTGATAGTCTCAGTCTTAATAAAGCTGTGAGGAGCAGCTCCTGGCACAGTCTGCAGATTGCCGGTAATGTACACCTCTGGCAAAACTCCCTCCCCCTACCTTGCCAAGCGGTATTTGTATGACCCGCAGCCCTCTGACCATTGCTTGTCCTGTTTCAGGGAGAGTGAAAACTAACACCTTACTGGGTTGCAGATTCACGCAACACAGCAAAACTTAAGTCTAGACTTGAGTCTAGAGTGATTTGTGGTGGCTTGGACTGCAGTGGCCCAATATTCTGTTTTTGATAAATGTTACAATAGTGAATATGGAAAAACCATCTGGTTTGTGTCAGGGTCCTGATCAAAAGACTGCAAAAGAGCAAGGAGAGACAGCCAATGAAGACTTTTACGTTAGGCTTCATCATCCTCTAATGTTTCTTCCGAGACATTACTCTCACATAATTGCATGGGAGAACATTATACAGTTTAACAAAAATACTTTACCAACCCAATGTTCACCAGCATCATTTGACAGCAAAAAGGCGAAACTTTGCTGTTACTGATGCCATTGTAGTGTCCAGTGGATTGGGTTTACTGAGATAATCCTTTGAAATATAATGTGCTGCCCCCCTATTAGGTGACCCGCTCTTTGTAAAATAAAACAGCCACTGATATGACTAGTGGTTTCATCTCATGACGTATGCAGTTACTATACAAGTTAATATTAATTTTGTGTGCTTTGAGAAAAAGTACCGAGTGCACCATTAGGCCAAGTATAATTGTAACCAGAATTGCCAGATCTTTTTTTCCAGTGGAATTGGCATTAACATGTTAGTTAAAAGTGTTTAATGCTTACTAAAATACAATGTTTTCTTAATAAGAAGGTGTCTGTAATGAATAAAAATGACTGTAAAGTTTCTAAAGTATGTTAGCCATAGTGTTATTGGGATAGTTTTGGGCTTCGGCCATTGGTCTGATTTTGTTATATCGATCTGGCAATCTTGCCAGTAACTAAGAAATGTTTTGTTGCTAGATTTTTATTGCAGTGTAGAAAAAGCCACAGTATATTCAAAGGCGTCCACTGTCCACCTGTCCTGGTCAATCAGTAAAGCATAGTGCTGCTGCCAGCCCTTGAAGGACTGGGGTGAGATGCAGCGGTGCGTTAGGCCGAGTTGGGCACATTGCCATGACGCTGCCTCCATCCTCTTCCAGTCTCACCTTACAGACTGTCTCCAGACCTCCATAAGCCGGCGCACTGCCGGTACGGCTCGTGCCGTTTCCATCACTGACATGAAATATTCAGCAGACTTTTCAGACGTAGTGGACTTCACATCACAATACAGCAGCAGAGCCCTATGCACTTGACTGCGTAATGCTGTAGTCTGTCCTTATTAAAATGCACTTGAGCTATATAGGGCTATACCGATGTGGGTGCATTGCTCTTCATTTATTATTTGAGCACACACAGCGGTAATTTGCATTCGGTTAATTTGTCACCACATATCTTTTGGCCTTGTTCCTGTGAAATATTACACTGCCGTTTTGTGCTTAAGAGATAGCAAGTCTCTCTATGTTCCTCCCCCAGGGATACTTTACTGTCCTCCACTTCCTCTCCCCCAGGCGTAGCTACTATACATCAGCTAACCGACACTGTATTGTAATGCAGGCTCGCCGGCTTCATTATTCATCATATTTTACTGTAGATGACGTCTTATTAAGAAGATACCTTACATTGTTCTGTTTGGCGGGTGTGTCGTCATGCCTTCTGATCTTATCGTAGCTCAGTGTAATTTGGAAGAAGATGCTGATGCTTTGCTTTAGTTTTTTCCTCAATATGGGATTTCCTGCTGAGAATGTGCATTTCTTTCTTAGCTGTCATCAGTTTTAACCGTAACTGTAATCAAATGCCATTTCAAGATTTCAAGCATCTGGTGCAGTGAACTTTACGATCTGAGACTTTGTGTTCCTATCTTTATTTGTGTTCTGCCTATATTTGATAGCTTTGATTTACTGAGATTACACTCAGTACTTCTTAAATTCAACAGAAAGGATGGCCTGGGCCTGGTGTGAGGGTTTAGAGAAATCTCACTTGCTTTAAAGGGAGAAAGAGCTTTAATTTAATTTTGTATGAATATTTGGTAGATATAAAATACAGCCGTGGAAAAAACACCATTACAAAAAATTCCTTTAATCACCATTTCTAGATGTATTGCGACCATTCTAGTCCAGAGTCTGTTAAATTTCAACAAAATCGAACGTCAGGAGTAACAAAGTAATCAAACAGTAATGTGAAAGAGAGACAGCATGACAAGTCGAATCGAGGTCAGAACATAAAAAAAATTATGTGAACTTTTCCTAAATACATGGACACATATTACTGTTGTTTTGCTTAAAAGTGAATATGAACTTAATTTCTTTGCAGTATTTGAGAGATGAAATAATATAGAGCATCTTTTCTGTTATATTGACCTGTTTCTCCGGTTTTCATTGTCTGCAAACCAATGCAAATAGAAACAATATTTGTATCTGAAACTTTGGAGGAATGTTGTTAGGAGTTCACGGAATGAAACTAAAAGGATCCTTTCACCTTAAAACTTGTCTATAAAAACTTAATTCAGAAACATTTTATAATGTTTTTTTTATTGGAGAAGGCCATTTGTGTTAGGGCCAGTAAAGTGTTTGAAGGGAAAGTACAAAATCTTCTGAACTACTTATTTCCAACAAAAAAATCTACTATCCTACTTCCTTTATTTGATTTTGTCTACCTAAGATCAAAAAAAGCAGTGTCAGTAGTGATCAAAGTATATTTAAACCAGTGCCTAGTTGGCGATCTTTAGCATACGGTGCCATCAAATCCATGTTGGGGCTCAGAACAGATCGGTAAGTTCAGAGACACCAGCCTCCAGATGGGCCATAGTGATGAGTATGCGATGCACGCCATCAGATGGACACCTACGGCCCCGTTACAGTGATGGCATCTTGTGTTTCCATTGAGTAAAGCAGCCATCTGTTGTCCCAGAGGTCTCTTATTTCATCTGTTAACTTTTCTTTATTGCTTTTTATGAGTCATGGAAAGGGCACTATTACTTTTATCATGCAGTACATAGAATATTTGCCTAGGTCTGACCTGAAGTCAACCCGAAATGCAGACCCCTGACCTTTTAACCTTCTCTTCCTTTCCCACAAGTTCTTATAGGAAGTGACCCACAAATGTGACAGATCTGATCCATTTAGTTTAAATTCCTATGTGAAATTGCACAACTTGCTCATTAAAACAAAGTGTACAAGCTGTCGGCAATGTCCATATCTCACTTTCACCGCTGCTTATAACCAGGGCCCGTATGTATAAAACTTTTCAAAAATGCTCTTAAGAGTTGTCTTAAACTTTGACTTACGTGTCAAAAAACAGTTAGAGCCTTTTATAAAGAACCTAAAAGCGACTTTCAGTAACGTTTAAGACTGATTCTTAAGTTCTGACTTAAGTCTTGTAAATTAAGGACTACAATAATTCAAACACAAAATGACCGCCCTTGACCTCTGAATCCTCTAATAAGGAGCCGGCAAGGGTCAGAGTAGAGCAGCATTGCACCATTTATTCATGACTGAATTAAGACATTAATTAATTTAGACATAACATTAATATATGTATCTTAATTAATTTATACTCGATATTTAGCTGCAATCCATAACTTATTTGGGTAAAATAAACCAACATTTTCTTTTTGGGCAGGTACATAGAAATCAGTGTTGAAATCGGTCTGCCTACCTTCCACTGATTTACAATGGTAAGCTTATAATAGTCAATGATATATTGAGCTGTACGTCTTTGTGTGAAATTTAACATTGGTTGACATCAACCCATATGAAGATAAATAAAGTAACCTGCGATTTCATTTTTCAAACAGAGATGTCGACAGAGATGCAAAAGTTACAAGTTGCAGTTTCAAAAATTGCGCTAAAATATTACAAAAATGTATCCATTTTGGCTTGGTTTCATACACTTCTTATTCAGTTTTAACAGTTAATTTAAAGAATTAACTTGCTGAATGACACCCTATTATAATATATAAAGAAAAGATCAAAGGTGGAAATCCTTATTTTTTTTAACACTTTTTATATTATTTTATTACTAAATGTATTCCCTGTCATTATATTATTCCAACAAATTGTTTCTTTGTTGTAAAGTCAGTGGTATCTGCCTTTGTACTGCCATCTTGTTACTCTTAATAGGTCAGGAGTCCTCTTCAGCTCTCTTAAATAATTTAGGAGCTGAAACCTTATCTTAACACGTATGAACCTTTATGAATAACTCTTATTCTTAAGTGTAAAAATAAGAATAAAATTCCGTCATTCTTAGAATTTTGACACACTTGAGAGTAAAATTTGACTCTGAGTGGCTTTATACTGTACATACGGGCTCTGGTCACTAATTTGTACATCTGTCTGTGTGGTGCTTCTGCTGGGCAGCTCTGACTTACGGCTCTTGAAGTGACCTTCATCATGCAGGCTTACATTCAATTATATGTTTGTCTATAGCCTTTCCAGCTGAGTGAGTCAGTGTGTCCTTGAAAACCCACCTCTGCTGTGTTCTCTGTTTGATTGCCTATATTCATGATGTGTCCCAATATGGTTTACAATTAATTCTGCTTCTAGTTTTATGTAGTGTTAGTTTACACAATCAGTGAGCATGAAAAAATGCTTAGGAAAGCCATTTATGATAGATAAAAAACAAGTGACTGCCAACATGCTGGATGCACACGAGTTATGTCATTGCATCTGCAAAATTGGTTTTAAAGTTCAGGATTGTCTGTGTTTTGCTTGTCACAATGGGAGGGGCCTCGCTGCTGAGCGCTCCCCTCTGAGTTGACTTATTCATGATTTGTGGTTTTATTCATGGTTTGAAGTTTCTTTCATTTTTATATTTGTTTATGTGGGCTTTGCTTTGAGTGAATAGTATGAGAAGTTTTCTGTTGATGGGAAGGAGGTAGAAATTACCAATTCATAATAGCCTAAATGGTTTTTTTAAAATCTGAATAATCCCCAACCAGGTAGTATGAGGGGGAAGGTAAATCCAGAGCCATCCAAGAGTCATCAACATTTCAGTCTGGATTGTAGTTTTTTGGGCGGCAAAGATGCACAAAGTGTTTCTCTTCATTCATCTTTGTTAAAGAAAATTCTGTCTTCATTTATTCAACATCGATTTGTTCCAAATCTGTATACATTTCTTCGTTCTGATGAACACAGTGAACGATATTTGAAAGGACGCTTGATAGCAAACAGTTCTTGGCCACCATCTACTACCATCATAGGAAAAATTACAATGGTTGTCAAAAGTGCCTCAGAACTGATGATTTCCTACATTCTTCAAAATATCTTCTTTTGTGTTCAACAGAACGAAAAATCTATAAAGCAATTTTTCCTACTATGGCAGTCAATGGTGGCCAAAATCTGTTCGGTTAAAAGCATTCTTCCAAATATCTTTCTCTGTGTTCATCAGAACAAAGAAATTAAACAGATTTGAAACAATTCGAGGGTATGTAAATAATGACAGAATCTATGGATTTAGGACTGTTCCTTTAATAGCAAACACAGTAGTAGTAATACTTACAGGAATGGACTACAAGATACTTGTTTAGTTTTATGAAGTCAAGCAAATTGCTATTTTGATATAAAGCATATGCTCCTTTAGAAACAATTTTACTCCCTCTTTGCTATCAAGATAAGTTTATCCTAGTAAATATTTGATGTTATTAGACTGTCTTCCCTACAAATGTTGCATTTTTCAACAATGAATAATTTACTAGCCATGTTCCCTATTTCCCTCATTTGAATAAGAACCCGGGAGCTGCATCCTTGATTTACTGGTAAGACTTTTATAAGCTCATAATTGACTGGGAGAACATCTTGTGTAGTTCCATTTTTGTCATTGCATTTCATTAGAAATAGCCGCATAAATAATGATTTTAGATGATAACTCAATGCAGTCTGTGCTCAGCAACCATAGTGAATTTCAGCTCAAACCTCAGAATATGAATAGACGCACACTGTCTGTATTAGTGTCTCCCATAGATAGCCTACACCCTCAGGTTAATAAACTGTGCCAGGTCAGTGTTACAGTTCCATTAAGAAAATGAAAGCAGCAATGGAACTGACCAGACCGTGTGCTGTTCAACTATAGTTTGGATGGAAGTTCTCCTTATCAGAACTGCGGCCTGTTTAAAACAAGCAAACATACAAATGTTACGTTGTAACATTTTCAAGAGCTCATTCGCTGATTTATAAAACTGAAAAATATCCAAACCATACGAGTCACCATGGGCCTGTTTAATGCAGTGTAGATGTGTGGAGTGAGTGATGTGTGTGTTTATGCGTGGTGAAAGGGTCATGTGTCTTTGTTGTGCTTTTGGGAGGGGAAGCAGGCGCGATTGGATTAAAGGGGGAGCAGTCACATGAGTTGAGCTGTTACTGGCACCCAACGCTCAGAAATATTTTATTTCACATGTTTTTTTTTTTTTTAGTTCCTTCTTTAAAAAAATGATATGAGATACCTTCGGTGACTTGAAATTAAGCTGATATAAAAACTGGTGCAATGTGCAGTCAGGGAGTGCATTAAATATTTGGCCCTATTCAATTGAATTTCAATTCTTAAAGGAACAGTTCACCCAGAAATTCTGTCATCACTTAATCATTCTCAAGTTGTTCCAAATCTTTATACATTTCTTTGTTCTGATGACATTCTTCCAAAATCCTACATTCTTCCAAATATCTTTCTCTGTGTTCATCAAAACAAAGACAGATTTACAAATGATGATAGAATTTATATTTTTGAGTGAACTGTTGCTTTAAGTAAATTACATGTTGTCTTTTTGAATAATAAATATAGTAACTATAATAATATCATAATCAATGCAGTCCTTTTCCTTAGATCCAACTGGGAGATGTGGCTTGTACTGTAGATCTTATAGATCTAAGCTTTGAATCCACTTTCACTAGATCTCTCTCCGTCAGGAACAAATTAAACCTGGAAAATCAACTCCGTTGTGAGTCAATCCTTTAACTCAACCACCAGGGAGATATAGAGCTGAAGGGAAGAACAGCAGGCAGGAGACGAAGTGATGTTAAATAAACAGAAAAATGATTTATTGAATAATCTCAGTTGTGCGTTAATGCTCACTGTTTCTGTTCAGACGAAGTTTGACAGAGCTTGACTATGTGTTTTTACCCATTCAAGATTACAGTATCAAATCATTGTCTCGTGACATTATTATGAACCTTTATATGGAGACCGATGGATACTCATATCAGCATAAGTCACAATACAACTCCCAACAAGGTTAAACAACAGTAAAGTAAGGAACAAATAATACGAATAGAAGTGAATAGTAAATAAATGAATGAATACATATGATAGATAAATATGGTAATACATGAGAAGAAAGGGAAATAGAATAATAAAATGAAAAAAAAAAAAAAACAAGTGTATGTTTCTATCCAGATCTATCACCTATTACCCACTTAAAATACATTGTGATTTGTGATTATTGGTTATTATTAAAAGCTGCAATCGATGCAATGCATTTTTATTCTTGCTACGGTTTAATTTCAACATAATTTGCTGTTACTAAAGCTGGTTATTAGATACAAGTTAAGACCACAGTTAGCAGACCAAGTGAAGTGTTAATCACAAAGTGCAATACTTTTTTTATAAGCATTCAGCAGCTCAGAAGTGTTATAAGATGACATTTAGTCTATCCTCACAAGGCTAAACGTAAGGCTGACCCACATTTATTCCTTCTGAAATTCTTGCTGTAAACCTGCTTGGGGCTGGTCATGTGCGAAGTGTAGTGTGTTTATGAGTCTACATGCACCCTGTTGGTCTCTCATTAAAGTTAAGCTGCTCTCTTTGTGCCGCTTTGCACCCTTGTGCACTCATAGTAGAGAGGGTTCCGTGACTGGAGGCTCCAGCTACACTTCAGGAAAAATACTAATTTAATTAAATCTCCCCTGTTTAGTCCAAAAGCTATGCTAGCTAAATCAAATAGAGTGGATTAACTCTTCTATTGGATAAAGCTGATTAAACTGGTGAACAGAATCACTGTTTGGTTGGGTGTCGAAAGTGGTTCTCAAACAAATCTGAATTATTGAATAAATATTATAATATTTTAAATATTGGAACAAAGTTATTTGCATGTTTGGTTATGGCATGTCTGCATTCTTCAGATTTGTTTTCTAGCAACCCTGGCTGTGTGCTTATAGAGAAGTTCTCTTCATAATGTATATAATGTCCAAGTAAATGTTTAATTGAATGGGACACATAAACAGTATTTTCTTAATCGGCAAATTGATTAAATTCATTTAGATTGAGGACAGTGGGTACATGTAAAAGGGACAGTTCACCCCAAAATGAAAATTCTGTCATAATTTTCTCACCCTCATTTCAAATCTGTATGACTCTTTTCTGCAGAACACAAAAGAAGATATTTTAAAAAAAGTTGGTACGGTGAACTTTCACTCAGCAAATAACATAAATAAACTACTACATACGCATAAAGTCATTTATTAAGAGTTGTTGCTGTGGAAACAAGAGGGAGAAAGAAAAAAAGAGAGGTTTTATAGTCTACTTGGTTTTAATTCTGTACTGTTACTGAATCACTTAGTTTTCCATACATTGTGTCCGCGCTGAAGAAGGCAGCGTCAGCAAGTCCTTTGATCCCGGAGGTGATTTTCCCCTTCATTGAGGCGTTGAAGTCATGCTAACTCTAATAGAGAGGAGACTGCTCAATGGGCGTTGTGGAGCTCGCTGGAGAAAATCCATTCCCCCCAATATATTTTCTGCTGAGGCAGGTACAATGACCTTTAGCGTTCCGATAGGTCACCCGTAGCCATGTGACGTGCCTATGCATTGATCGCTAAAACTCTGGCCCATACTGTAAAGCCTGTCCATGTGTGAATTAGCTGAGATCAATGAGCTGTGCCTATAAGCCTCTTGTCATCTTATTAATAGTATAAAGGTCTTTTCACCTGCTTGGCCTTAATTTGAAACAATAATCACCGGAGAACTTTCACATGTACTGGAGCCAGGAAATCATTCAGGTTCTCATATACAGTGTTTGTTAAATAGGACAATGAACTGGTCGACACTAATTTTTTGAACTAAAAAAGCGTGTGTTTGTGCAAATGTGAAAAACTAATCAGATTACATTACATTGAATTCACCATGTTGTTTCTACAGTAGCCGTAAACGGACAAACTGCTCTATAGAGCGTGTTTCGTAAATACGTTGTCTCCATCGGGAAGGATTTAAAAATGTGACGAGACCTCTGTTCTGAATTCATGAAAGTGCTACTTATTGTGAACAATTTTTTGTAAACTAATTCCTTTTGTCGTTTTTTGGGGGTTCCAGGTGCCCACGGAGTGAGAGAGGAGCCCCAGTTTGTGACGGCCCGTGTAGGAGAGAGCGTTGTTCTGGGATGTGACGTAAGCCACCCCCTCAACGGCCAGCAGACTCCCTATGTGGTGGAGTGGTTCAAATTCGGTGTGCCTATCCCCTTCTTCATCAACTTCCGTTTCTACCCTCCTCATGTGGACCCTGAGTACGCTGGTAAGCACCAACATTGTTGCCAAATTCCATTCCAAATCCTCGAAACAAAAGCTGTGAGAAATATCATTTTAAAATTAGGATATCCTCACAGTTGTCTTTAATCTCAAAAGGTAAGATGTTTTATACATGTATCCTGTTGTTTCACAGGTGTTGTATATTGTATTGAGACAATCATTTTTAAGAAAAAATACAATTGTAAGGAATTTTTATTTTGATATAATAATGTTAAGGTTTTTCAGCCTTACTTTGAGCTGTGGCATGGTCTCAATAACCTTCTGTAATTACCAGAATGTCAATTTTTTCCTGTGCAGAGTTGCATTAATTTTTCGCAAAGATCTTGTTTTGATGATGGGAGTCATCTCCAGTCTTCTCCAGCATATCCCATAGATTTACAATTTGACAATTTGAGCCCGATGAATCCTGGCATTGTCATCTTGGAATATGCCCGTGCCATCAGGGAAGAAAAAACTCATTAATGGATTAACCTGGTCATTCAGTATATTCAGGTAGTCAGCTGACTTCATTCTTTGTGTACATAACGTTGCTAAACCAAGACCTCCAATCTAATGGGGGTCTCGTACCTATTTGCTTAGTAACATCCAGGTGAATTTTTTTGGGACAGGCAGTATACATGCAATTCTACACTGATCAAGAAAAAGCAGTACTAGTATCGGATCGGGATCATCATTGGCCGTTGCATAAAATTCAGTTATCGGATCGGTAAAGGAAAATCGGCCCGTCCCCCTCTTATAAATCAGAAATTGTTAAATTTACTTGCTCGTGTTACTCTTACAAAAGCAAGGAAGAATTAATATTTCATTCATAAAAAAGTTTTTTCACATTAATTACAACGGTTTGATACAATAGAAAGTATACAGTATAACAAACAATAAGCATAATATTTTGGTGGTCGCATGCTAACACGTGTTGAATTTAATCTAACATTCTCATTTTGCTTGTACTCGACTTTGCAGAAGGACTTGTCTTTGTTTGCTACTTAGCATGGAAGCGAGGCCTTTGTGCGAATCACAGAAAAATTGTCTGAGTAGCTCTCGACATGGATTGTTAAAAGCTTTAATAATGGCTGCCTGCTAGCACACCGCTCATTCTATTTCAAGGTGCATTACAGAACCTTAATTACAGCCGATCTGCTGCAGCAGTCTGGGGGAAAAAACACCTTTTCTCAGCACTTCTCAAAGCACGCGGCCTCTGTGACATGGGGCACAAAGCTGTGGGACATGCATCCATCTCCGCGAGTATTTGATCACTTAACTACTGTGTCACACTTTATGAAATAGGAAATTTGAGAATCTTTACGGTGTCTGAGCATTCAAGGAATATAACAAGGAAAATTATAGACGGTTTCATCAGACGCAAGCGCCTGGTCTGATCTGTGTTTGAATATAATATAACAATTTATTTTATATTTAATTTATGTTCATATTAATTTATATGAATAGTTTATTTTATATGAATTGTATTAAATTACATTAAAATTACTCAACAGTTATTGCTTCTTTGCAGAGGTCTAGGTTTGTGCCACATACTATTTTCCAGGCAGAAAGAGGATCCAGGTGCAGTTTAATTAACTAAACAAAGTACAACAAAATAAAAGAACAAAGAAACAAGGGCCAAAATCAATACGAAACATATATGAACCAAAGCACATAAACAACGACTGACCAATGACAAGTGAAACACACAAGGGCTTATATAAACAGAACCCAACAGGGAACACAGGAAACCGTTAGTGACTTAGTAACTTCCACATCAGACAGGGGAAAAAACATCGGATCGTGACACTATGATGGTTTACAGTTGTCAGTGTTACACTATTTTAACTGTACAGTGCTTTTGCTTCTCTAAATTTAATGAGAGGTCGAAGCTCAAAGGAGACCCACATTTTGGAATGTAATTGACTTCCTTATTCACATCTTTATGTTGTCATTTCTCATAAATCCTCCTCTCCCATGCAATAAATAATTCATTGTTACGAGAGAGAGAGAGAGAGAGAGAGAGAGAGAGAGAGAATTAACTATCATACCTCTATTTGGTTGTGGCCTCATCACATTTTAAATTAGAAATGAGATCTGATGTTAAGTTGCATGGGGGGTGACTGCACATCATTGTCTTCTGTGGGTACTATTGCATCGCCATGGAACCTCAATTTGTTTTGTTCTCCTCCGCCATAAGGTTTTAGTCTCACCGTTTGGCTGGACACAATTACCATTGAACTCCAAAAGGCTATTACTGTAAGTCACAATGCAATTTTCTGCTGCAGAATTCCCAAACCCTCTCCCTGTTGGCTGATGTCGGGGCTTCGGGGTCTGATTCCTCCACCAATTTGCCATATTAGTGCCCTCATGGTCTTGCAGACGGACAATCTACTTGGCAATCATTGCTGTAGTTTAGATGAGATTTACGCCTACACTACTAAAGTGATTCTTAGCTAGAGGCAGATGGTTTTTATTCAGGACCCTGTTTACAGGCCACTAAAGTGCAGCTCGCAAATGCGTCCCCGAACGCTGCTGGCGAGAGTCCTGCAGTTGGATTTTGGCAATTAAACACTGTGCACGTCAATCGAGTGGTGCGGTTAAATCGTGATCTTCAAAAGGATTAATGAAGTTCAGGCTTAGAGTGGGAATGGCAATAATGCGGTTCCTGCGTGCAGGTTCGTCTCCGCGAACACCTTTGTTGGCTGTTACATTTGGCATGAAGACCCTCTCTAACTTCGATGCCATCACTCGATCCCATCAGCACTTTATCACCTCGCACCAAAATAGCTGCGATTTTGAAGGCCTTATTTTTTTACTGCAAGACTGCATCCCTTTTCTGCCCCGTGCCGTATTGATTTTCTGCTCTGGATACCTGCCGTTTCCTCTCTCAGGTGCGGCTGTGATCCAAGGGCTATGATATCTGCTGCTCAGTAAACAGTGATATGCAGTATGAAGGCCAGCCTGAACGTAAATATGTCAGGTAATATTGGCAAAAAGAACACTGTAGGGGTGGGTTGAAAGGGTCATCTAGTTGTCCAGCTGGTTAACTTGTCGATTAGTAAGGTCAACTAGTTTATGTTCATTTGTATCTATGTTATTACATGAACATACACTATACTAAAGTATTGAAAAGTCCCCCTTTCTTTTGCAGACCACAAAGATATTTTGAAGAATGTAACCGAACAGCAATGGCAGTCATTCACTTTTATTGGTTTTGTGTCCATACAATATAAGTGAGTGGGTACAGTCAATGTACCAACATTCTTCAAAATATCTTCTTTTGTGTTCTGCAGAAGAAAGAAAGTCATAGAGGTTTGAAGTGACAAGAGGATGATGTAAATGATGACATAATTTTCACTTTTGGGTGAGCACATTAACAATATTTCAGAGCAACATATTGTCATTTGTGACTTGCTGAAGATTTTTTCTGAAGTACTGTTTTGATAATCAGTTGGTGTCTTTTATTTTATTTTTATGCTCTTTACATGCTGGAGTGATAAACTGTATAATCACAAGGCAATGCTGCTGTTTTGTATCGAGATAACAACTAATAATAGTCTCCACCAACCAATATTACACACAGACAGACAGCTAATTGGACATAAACGTTCTGTTTCGGCACAATACTGCAGTATGTGGTGACAGCAACAGATAAGTGAGAATAACATTATTCGAAACAAAGCAGATAATAAACCCTGCAGCACATTGAAAAATCCCTACTAACAGACAGTTTGTAAAATAATCTAGATAACCTATTTTCTACATTAAAAGATGCAGTTAAAAGCAGTTTGAAACCCACTGTCCTTCATGTGTGAAGTTTAATGGAGGCAACATGCTTCACATTACACACAATACATATATATTTCATCTTTGTGTCTGTCGGTGCAGCGATTATCTTGCAGCATTCACACTTTGCTCTTGTGCTGCTTTCAGGTAGAGCCACTCTACATGGCAAAGCGTCTCTGCAGATCGACCAGGTACGCTCGGAGGACCAGGGCTGGTACGAGTGCAGGGTACTCATGCTGGAGCAGCAGTACGACACCTTTCACAACGGTAGCTGGGTTCACCTCACGGTCAACGGTGAGTACATCAACTCGTCACTGTGTTGTCACCTGTTTACTAGAAAACACATTGTGTCAGAGACATTGACATCTTTTGGAAGCATTTGTGAACGTCCAGGTGGGTTTTGAGTGCTCGTTGTGCTGGACACAGAAGACTACTGTGATAAAGCATACAATACTTTACAGGAGCTGTATAGCATGACTGCACCCTGCGGTTCAGCCAACTGAATCGGTTCTTTAAAATGCCCAAAGTGTGCTTGTTTACAAGGCACGTTGTGTTATGCAAACTTGTAACTGTTTCTTGTTCTTTTGCTCCAGGCATACAAAGCTAAGTTTAATGAATGAGGCGCAATCTATGATAGGTTCAATTGAAATTAAAGCAGGCTTCTCGAAAGAAAGAAATCTGTCTGTTAGAAATTATAATATGGGTTTAATGCAATCTATTGCTTTTTGTCGTGTCTTGCCACGTCACGCAGCATCCGATGTAGACACGGTATAAGGCTTTGCTTATTTCATCCGATCTTTGTGTGCATGTATTCTCAGTTTCTCTTGAGACCCAGCTCACACTGCAGGAGGGGGCGACATCCATTTCTCTGTGTTCTGCTCGCTCTTTTCCTTGTTCTCTGTGTCTTCCACCCTCATGTTAAATAGATGTCTGCATTTGTGGGTGGACTAGGACTAATCGTGGCTTGATTTCATTTTTAATACGATCAGTTAATCAGACCTGTGAGAAGCGAAGGAGGAGGTGACCGTCTTACCACTCACGACTGTCTGCTGGTATTCACACAGTGAGCAATACTTGTGGTAGACCCAACAAAATCAGCACTTACAGCGCAGCTGCGTGAATGAGCAATATTCCCTCATGGCCTAGTGTACTAGATCTTCTGCCAGTGTTTCCATTGGGAAACGTTATCGCCACCTCCTTCTTAACACACCACACAACGGTTATATTTTGTTGCTGTCGGGTATTCACTGTAATCGTATGAACAACGGTTAACTTGACTTTTGGTTCTCAAGGTACTGCGTCAATCTCAGTATTAAAAAACCCAGCATCATCAGCCTTTGGATAGGAGCCGACTACTAAACAAAACGCCTCAGCCTGCTCTGGAATCTGTATGCCATTGTGTCCAATAAACGGAGTAATATTTCACCAGGCAGGGCACCCGCGGTATCTATTACACTAATGGAGATGTCTTTCGTAGTGCCAAACTACAGAGGCCGAGTTGGGCGAGCTCAAGGCCTTGGTCATTGCATATTCCTTGCTCTTATTCCGTTTGAACACCACATTTTGCCTGATTTATTATTTATAGGCTTGGTCGTCGAGCACCGCTGGAAATATATTATCTTCTCCACGGTGAGTGTTTGCATTTTATTAGACGATGAATTTAATACGATCCATTAAGACAATATGTAAACTATCATGATTCACAGCTCTGTAATCATTGCCTGGGGGTCAATATCTAAAAGGCCTTCGCTCGCATATTAATAGTATCACAATGCCGCCATAGGCTTAAAGCAAGTGCTGACGCGGCACGTTCGTTTTTGTATACGGACTGCACTGCATACTGATGATGGCTGCACGTGACTGCTTGTACGTATATGAGCTGCAGCAAAAGAAGAATTAAAGATAATTAAGAATTAAAGAAAAGGCCATCTGCAAGAAATTGTTGGAGTTTGGCATGTTGTTATGTATAGGTGATACATCATGCAACTTTGTTAGGCCTTTATGGTGTCCATTTATTGAATTACAGTGGTAAGTGAGACAGAGGCACAGAGGAAGCGATGAAAGCATGCAGTCAATTTTGCGGCCGCTTTGATTGAAATCGCAGCGGAGGGACTGAACGTTCTTCTGGAGGAAATGTGCATTAGGAAAGATACAGCGGAGGTGCATCTGTGATAAACGACTTTAGCATGAGCTAAAAGTTATATGAGCTACTTTTAATATACCCGGTATGCTTTATGAGGACACTGGTGTCGGATATGAAGCGATTGAATTGAAAGTTTAATATGGTTTTATGTGGAAGTGGGGTGGACTGCTATTACGAAACTAAATTTTTGAAACTTCTAATAAACAGTGATTTATTTAAGAAATGATTTACCTACACTTATATGACTTTGTTAGTTGACCTTGCAAAGTCAAAGACAAGAGAAATAAAGTGATGTTTATGTTTTTAAATTCCCTTTTATATCAAAAGATACTGTAGACCACTTTGCAAGATGTAAACACTGATCCAGAAGCACTTCTGAGTTCACGGAAGAAAAACAGAACTTACAGACTGTGGGTTTAACCACTACGAGGCTGCTCAGGTCGCAGCGGGAGTAGAATTCGACCAGTTTAGAGTTGTTGTACCACTGAAATTATTTTAGAGACAATATTTTAAGGTCGAAAAAGTAAAAAGTGTGATGCTTACAATTATGTAGTCCAGCATCTTACGAAGCATTCTATAAAAAGATAATATAACAGATAATATAATTCAATATTTATTTGCTTGTAAAATTGCTACTTTCGATGCTTTATGTCCCCAAAATAATGCACTTATGAGGAAAACTGGTCCAATACTTCCAAAAAAGTAAAAAAACATAATACCCCTCATAAATTTCCTACTTTTAGTGGTTATTGACAAAATTATGGGCCATAAATGTTTAAACAAATCATATTTGTTAACAATATTTAATGCATTATTAGCAAACATGACTAACAGTCAACAGGAATATAGAGTTTATTCCTCTTTATTAATGTTTATTCCGCTTGATTTATGTTAATTTCTGCATTTATGTATACATTTTAAAATCAAAAGTTGTAGGATATGTAAATGCACAGTGAACTAGTATGATCACTTGTATTTCCATTAAGTATCATTAACAAATATTATTAAAGGCAAAAAAACTATATTGTTCATGATAAGTTCATAATAGCTAATGCATTTAAACAATGTTAACAAACACAACCTTTATTGTGTTGCCGTTATTTTATCCATATCCAACATGTACTCCATGTATGAATAGAATAACCTAAATCTTGCATTAAATAAAAGTTTGTTTTAAGATTATACTTGTAAGATTTATGTAAACTGTTACAGTATAGCATGTAGCAGTAATTCAACATATCTGACTATAGTAGAAGCAAAGATATTAATATTAACAAGATGCACCATTGCCATTACAATGAATGGCGAGGAATAAAATGCTCAGTATGGCCGCTCCAGCAAAGGAATTCCCGCCTTCCAGTAGAACGATTCTCTGGGACGGGTCTCGATGAGTCAACTTCAAAAAAGGTGATTTAGAAATATCTGCCCTCCCACTTTCAAGTAGATAGGACTGTGGACTTGCTCTGATGTAAATAGCTGCCCAGACTGGCACAACTTCTGTAAACAGACTTTGGTAGAAGTTGTTTTTGCAGTAGATGTTACTGACTTATTTGGTTATGTTGATTATTCATTGTGAAATAAAGCAGCACCTGATATTTTATTTGGTTTCTGTCAGACACTGTAGGTGTGATCCACAGGAACATATAATTAATACAGCCCTGTCAGCTCTCCGTTGGCGCAGAATATTTGTTCATTTAAAATGAGACTCATGCAAATTCCAAACCTCAAACAATGACAGTAGCAAGGGTAACAGTCTGCTGCACCTTGCCTGCATGTTAAAAGTCCACTCGCAGAAATCACTGTCACTTATTTGGAAAGTGCACACAGAAGTCATTTCTCCATTTTAGAGCTGCAGCGTGAGAGAAGGGGTCACAAATAAATGGTGTATTATTCTGTGCGTCTGTTTGGGTGTGTGTGTTTTTGGCCTGGGGTGAATGAGTTCAGTGTCTGCCTCGTCTTTTTTCCGCCAGAGAAATGTCACCTGTGCAGCTGTGGCGGGCAGCACGGGTAAGTACATATGTGAGGGTTATTTCACGGCTTCCCATTTCCTCTCTACTGCCGCAGCGGACATTCATGAACACGCTTGTTTGAGGTCGCAGGTTAATTGTTTTCCCCTTTGTTTTATTTTGGTAAAAGGGTTTTATTTTGCATTTAAAATGACTGAGATAAATTTAAAGATACCTTTTTTGCAAATCGTTGCTGTTCTTTCGAAACCTTGGATTAAATAATCTGTTTTTAATGTAAACTTTATTGTTTTATATCTAGAAAAACCACAGCTCCCCTTGTACATGTTTGTTAGTGAGTCTTGCCCTCCCCAATATGGTGGCAACATTGATGTACAATTCTGCAGTCAATGCAACATCTTTGTACGTCTACGGTATACCAATACAAAAACCAATACAGTTTTGAGGACTGCACGGTTCTCTGTTTACTCCTTAGCGTCCCCCTAATGCTTGTTCATACTCTTCCCCTAAGGTGCTTTCTGATATGTCAATATCAGTGATTGCATCGTGTAGATTGTATGTGTTTTTATATGTTGTCAGGGCATTTCACAATAAAACATGCGATAGCCTTTTGGCTTAATGACTTGTGGTGAGATTTACAGGCAATACAGCTTTGAATGCAGTAAATGAGAATAGTTTTGCATTATGGCCTTTGAGAATGACGAAAGAGGATATAGATACAGGATCTATCTTACCAGTACTTTCTTGGATGAGGTTTTTACAGGCTATAACAGTCGGTGTTTATGTCTGGTGTTTAAGGCACGTCTCTTAGGACTTTTTTATAAACTGACTTGGTCAATTTGTGATGGAATGCTTTTTGCATATTTGGTTTTTTTGGCCGAGTCATGAATCTTCAAAACAGTAAACCCCTAAAAACATTTTTAAGATTGGAAACCTATTTTTATCTCTTCTATTTGGGAAAAGGTTTTGGTTCCTCTCCGTCAAATATTGTTTTTAAACACTATATTGGGTGTAATTTTTTACCAATAAATTTAAATTTTATTTGTCTCTATGTAGAGCCGATACAAGATAAAAAAAGAACTCACACCCGTCTATGTACTACAATCTGGTGCTGAGGCTGTTAAAGACTCCATGAGATGAGTAATGCACCACATTTTAGATGGTTAAAATTTTTCAGCAATAGTAACAAAATAATAAAGATGCAATTATGCATAAAAAACTCATTCACACGTCTACTGCATAAGCTCATCTTTTGTACGTTTTATAAGAAAGCTGGTGTTTCATTGGTATTCAGACTGCCCCTCTTGTCCCCAGGATGCTTTGTTGGGGCAGGTGCTGTCTGGCCTCACAAGGGCAGAAAACACTGACAGCACTGGTTTCCTGAGGCCGGCGATATTAGCATCCACTTGTGTATGGATCCTATGTGGGCAGTGACTGTTCTTCCTGCCAGACGGGGTGAGAGGGTGGACGGCAGCCCACATGGGCAGAGCAGGTGTCAGCCGGGCAGATGTACCCGCTTAAAGAACAGTACAGGCATTGTGGAAGGCACTCAGGTCAATACACAGCCTCGCCTTCATCAGTGCTGCAGTCACACTTGTCTTTCAGTACATCCTGCCCACCCCTCACTGCGGGCACAGATCACTAGCTCCTCATACTGGGTGTCAATCCAGCCCAAAACTGAGATCAGGGGCCTGATGTATAAACGTTAGATAAACATAAAATTGCATGCGATTTACTACAAACATTTCAGGATTTATATAAAATAAACTTTGGATGACATGATGTGCTTTTTGATAGAGGTTCTCACAGCAGTGTGACTTCATTCACAGTTCAAACCTGAACATGACACACTGATATATGATTGCACACCATAGATTTGATTTATGGGACAGGCCAGTAAAACATTTAGCCTCCTTGCTACAAATCTGCAGCAGATATCTGTCTGTGGTTTCCTCTCAAAAGAACAGAACTTAAGTGTTTAACGGGTTCAGGTGTTAATATTTCAATTATACATCAATCAGAATTTGAGAGCTGAGTTTGTTTGCGTGCATGCTATTCATGTATCTTATGTTGAATACGGGATTACAAAAATCTTTGATATTGATCAAAAATGTTGGTCTTCCACCAAGCCGTGTAGTTCTTCAGAAACAGTTCAACAGATTTGTTTTCTAGCTCTTTAGTAGACATCTTACAGACGTACCTGTGCTATCTGGCCAGAGTGTGTTTGACGTATGGATATGTAGATACCCCTCCTCTCCAGATGTGTCATCTTGGCACATTTTAGTTGTTGTCACTCACAGCGTAGATCAATGTGACTTCCAAGATGCCACAACACTGCGCAGAGATTTAAATTCCCAAATAATTTGTACAATCTTTCACAGGTGAAAATGTATTTGTTACGCATTAACGTTAAGGTTTATAAACAGTTTTTCTTCTGTCGTGACTTCATCTTGTGTTGTGTTTAGCAATTAAAATGTGTAGGTCTACACAGCATTAGGTAACATTTTGTGTTCGAACAACTATGGTTGCAGACACACAGTCAACTTGCTCTTGAGTGTTCATGGACCGGCTTCCTTTATGTTCCTTTTCAGTGTACGACCTGCGTATACCAGTCCATAAACGATTGCCATCGATGGCATCTATTTAAACTGACTTGTTTAATGTGACAAACTGTTTTTCTTGTGCACTTGGCACAATAAACAACATGAAAACACAAACATGATGTAAAGGCCAAAGACATCCTGACGCTATGAAGAACAAAAAGAGAGCAGATGGAAACACCTAGTATTGGAGGATATGATTGATGTCAGAGACAGACAGAAAGTCCCACACACACAAAAGCCTGAAGTGCAAAGAGAAAAGCTGAGGTATCGTGAGTCCAGTCACTGAGCTCTATCTAGACCATATGTTCATGTGGAAAGGCTTTCAGAAAAGTGCGCTGTGAAATACGCCTGTTCTCTGTCACCTGCAGTGTGGGCTCACCATTCCCAAACAGCACAGAGCAGAAAGTGGGGCAGGTGTTTCATGAAGTTTGTTTGTCCCTCAGAGTACTTTAAAATGTGTACCGAACTGTACTCTCGAGATCTTAAAGGCATACAGAAAGAGAGAAGCAGTAGTTTTTAGTGCATATTAATTTGTTGAAGATTTACTGCTGACCGTAGCAAGATGTTTTGGACTATAAAATGCTTTCCCTTGTGTCTTGTCTGCAACAGATTGAAAAGAAAACTTAGGAGCAGATGGACAGATGTTTTGAAGTGTTAATTGCTTTGTTTTACTCCGGATGTGGGTGCCATTGAAAGCAAAAGCATGTTCTTAGGGCTTGTTACTGTTTATTATATTGAAAGTTAAATGGGATCACATCAAGAAATATTTGTTTTGCATTTTATGAGGAAAACCTCTGTCAGAGATTTGAATATGGTAAAACGGTCCATATATTTTAAGATGGTAAATATAGTTTGAAACCAAAAGTGGGAAAAAATCCTCATATTAGCAGCTAAAATCAAGATGATTAAATTTGCAAAAATTTCTTAAGAAACAAACCTGAAGATATCTTTAGCTGTGCTTGCAACATACATTAAGACTAAAGAGTAGATAAGCACAAGAATTCCTGAACTTGCTTTAATTAAAATATTATTATCGAATATCAAAATATAGTAAACCTACACAGATTGGCATTTGCAATGCATGTAGACCAATTTGGAGTGCTATGCTAAAAATTGTTCAACAAATATCTTTAATTATATTAGTAAGATTTTGAAAATACTATAAAATAAATAAATAAAAACTGTATCTGGAAGTGCCTCTAAATGGTCTATGAACAGAGCATCTGCTAAATTGAGAAGATCTGCAGTGCTCACTTAAATTAAATATGTAAACTGATTTTAGACAACAAAGTGAAAGTTCATTAGTTTCATTCATGATACATTTCAGTAAAAGTAAACACCTTTACATTTACGCATAAAAGTGTGCATTTTCTCAAATGTAATTGAGTAAATGTAACACGTTACTAGTTACCTCAGCACTATTTAACATATTCTCCCACATTCAAATGGGTTCCACAGAGTTCTGAAACCCCCCACAGACACAATCAACAAAATCAAAAGTGAAGAAGTGGGCAGATGTCACATACACTGCTTTTACTCAAAGTAAATTGCTCTTAAACACTCTGTTTCTATAGAGAATATTCTCAAGTGCGAACTCGTTGACTTATTTCCCTTCATAGCGTCAGTGCTGCAGACTGCAGTCCTTCTGGTGCAGAGATGCCGGTAGGTCTTGTTCTCTGTGACTGCACCACTTTACAGCGGGTCTTAAGCTCTCTCTGTGGCTTCCCAAGCGTGCATTAAAAATGAATGGCTCAACTTGTCTGTGTTTTGTTTCTCTCTCAGCGCCCCCTACGTTCACGGACACGCCACCGCAGTATGTGGAGGCGAGGGAGGGCGGGAGCATTTCTCTGACCTGCACTGCCTTAGGAAACCCTAAGCCGGTGGTCACCTGGCTGAGAGAGGGAGATCAGCTGACCAGCAACAGGAAATACACGGTAACTTAGTTTGCAATTTTTCCTTTATGTTTGTTTGTTTGTTTGTTTTAAAAATCTCTTTCAACAAGATCAGTTTATTTGAGCAGATATTAAGACTCCTAAAGCTCCTAAATTCCGGTGAAAACAAATCCTAAATGCGTTGACATACTGTGACATTCTAGAGAAACGTGTCCTGCCAACTCAAGGGAGTGCCAGCTTGACAATGTCGTGTACACAAAGTGAGCTACATAAAATAATGATTTACTGGAAGATCTTGACCGGCCTGCAATGAACCCAAATTAACACCTTTGGGATGAATTAGAATGCGGACTGTGAGCCAATCCCCATTGGCCTGCATCAGTGTCAGACCTCAATTACACTTTTGTGTCGGAATGGGAGCAAATCCCCACAGACGGTTCCAACATTTAGTGATGCCTTTAGAGAATGAAGGCTGTTAGAGAGGATTTCTAACAATACCAAAGTTTTGAAATGAAATCCTCAACAAGTACATAGTGGTCGAATGGGTGTGTTTGAGTGTCTATATTGCATGTACTTTCAACTCCATGATAAGTCTTCTATGTTGTTTTATGCATGAATCTTCCCAAATTTATATGAAAGGAAGTGTTCTGAAACAGAATTTAGCTTTTTAAGTATCCTGGTTTAAGGAGTTTTTCATGTTTTTGCTAGAAACAAGACAAAAATGTGTGTACATTACCGTTCAAAAGGTTTGAAACACTTACCCGAAATGTTTTCTTGATCTTAAAGTCTTTACATCTGAAGGTGTGTTTAAATATCTGAAATTACTTTCGTAGACAAAAATACAGTTGTGCCAAGATAGTTATAAATATTATTAGTTAATTCATTCATGCATAGTTATTAATTCATATAAAAGGTACATTTTGTTTAAAAATGTTTTTGAATTGCAAGACCCAATAATGATGAAAAATGCAGCCAATAAGTGTCATAATAGATACAAACGGCTTTACAGAAAATGTATTTCATTTGGATGCTCTTAGCCACAATTGTGTTTCATATTTTTGATGAATTTACTATTATTCTAAAATATGGAAAAAATATGCATAAAAAATAAATGTTTCAAATCTTATCAACGGTAGTGTATGTATGTACGTTAGCATTTCTTTTAGTTAGTGGCTGCCTTGAAAATGTAGAGAATTGATGATGTACTTTCGTCTCCAAGCATAGCATCGTTGAATTCGTTCCCCAGTGAATCCCACTGTCTCCTTTTCCTTTTGGAAATGGAAGCATGAATCATCACAAGTCATTTGTAGGAAAATGCTCTGTCAGTTGAAGCCCGTGTCGGTGGCCTGACAGATGAGGAACATACGCCTGCAGCGGAAACGGAGGAAAACTGACAAGCGTGTTTCCACCTTACGCTGCATGCAGTTTGCCAGGGAGGAGGCGACGCAGGATTTGACAGAACAGGCAGTCAGTCTGGCTCCAGCAGGCATTGCCTCTCAGCACATCAGAGGAGCTACACTTCCCTGAGGGAATACACAAATAAAAGACAAGAGAGAGGCAGTGTAGCCGTTTCTGTGTTTTATATGTAACGTTCGCTTTGGTCCATTTTTGACTAGCCACCTGCACAAATTTTGTGAGCTGTGTTCCACTTGTTCTGCATTTCCCCGCATGCATGTGGCCATGGCTAAAATACACAGTGGGCGTGTTTTTGTGCCATTTGCCATTCTCTGGCTGACGCTTTTACTCAGCTGTAATTGATGAACAAGAGGTGATGGCTGACTGCTGATTATTCTTCGTGACTGCTTTTAGCTAGGTTACTCTATAACCCTGTGATCTTTCTTAGGCTTCTGCGCTCTGTGGCCAAAGCGAATTCGCAAAAGGCCACATTCACAACGTCTTGCAAGCTGTTTGGTTGGTAATGAACTACCGTATTTGCATATATTGCATTTGAGTCCTCTTGGGAATTTATGAGATTGAAAGTTGTAATTATGAGGTGATGTGGATTCAAGTGAGCAAAAAGCTTTTAGTGCTAATGCCAAAAAAAAGGCAAAGGATGTGCATTAGATGCATATCCAGTTAAATTGATCTATGTGTTACTTATGTGTATTCCTTTTTATGGAGCCAGAGAATTATGGGTAATGCTTTTTTATCTCTGCATCTTAAAGGGACAGTTCACTCAAAAATTCAAATTCAGTCATCATTTATTTACCCTCATGTCTTCTAAAACCGACCCTTTCTTCTGTGGAACACAAATGAAGATACTTTGAGAAATGTCTCAGTATTTTTGTGTTCAAGTCAGTGGCCTTACCTGAAATGTTTTCATGATCTTAAAAGTCTTTTCATCTGAAGGTGTGTTTAAATATCTGAAATTACCTCCATAGACAAAAATATAGTTGTGCCAACATAGTCATTTCTTTAATAAGAAAACATGCATTTTGATAAAAAAAAATGATGTTCAGTTTGTTATATCAGTTAAAATATCGTATTTTTTGTGCTGCAGAAGAAAATCATGAGGGTGTGTGTAAATAATAAATACATTTTCATTTTTGGGTGAACTATCAAATAAATCCCTCCGCTGATGATCACATTTTGACATTGCTGTTTCATACGTGTGTGTTAAGTTTGTAGCATTAGTCTCTGCAAAAACATTCTGGCTGGACTTTTATGTCACAGAGAACTTGAATGCTGGCAGAAGCCTTTAGCAAGTGGCAACACATTAAGAAAATCGCGACATATGCTGCTATTAATCTTGCATTGTTTATATATTTAATAATTTCTTTCTGTAAGGCGAAAGGATTCCCTTTCAACTCTTGGCTCTTGCTTTTAAAAGCTGTTCTTGCTGCCAACCAGACAACTATCAGATATTTACTCAAAAGCACAGTGTCATGACCCCACCTTTAAGAACAGTGGTGAGGAGGTTGGTTGTCCTCCATTTTGTTCCTTGCTGCCATGGCTAGAAGCTGGAGAAAAGCAGGAATGCTGTGAAGGAATACGGAGGGTAAAGTGCAGGAGGCACAGATGTCTCGATGCAATGCGCTGGACTTGTTTCTCACCCAGCTTTCATTCACAGCCGAGCGTGTTTAAATAAAGCTCTCACCACACACACACAGCGCTTCAGAGAGTTTATTACCTGCCCTGGTCTGGGTCATCAGTGTGATGTGTATATCAGTGACAGAACGGGATAGATGTGCTCGGAGATTGTGTCAAACGTGCAGCAGGACTTGACACACCTTGGTATATTGTGTGGGAGGAACAAGGCAACGGTTTCCTCTGGCTAGAGGTGACATGCAGGGAATAAAATATAACCCAATTGTCAGGAGTGAGGAATCCATGCAGTTACTCACTTTATCTGTCACATTATGTCGTTCCTTCAAACCCAGAAGCAACCAGATTTGACAATACTTTGAATTAGCATTAAGATAAATGGGATTTTTAACAAAGAGCAACTATTAGATCTTCATACATTTATTTCAGTGTGGATAGTCAGATCACTTTTTGTGTAGTGTATAGTAAATAAATGAACGGACTCAGTATAACGTTCAGTGCTGTCAGGTTTTTGTAGTGGATATAAAATGGGTGTTTTGTGTTTCCACAGGTGAGTGATGGTAGTCTGACATTGCAGGCCATTGCACGGGAGGACAGGGGAGCGTACAGCTGCCGCGCCCACAGTGACCAGGGAGAGGCGGTACACACCACTCGCCTTCTGGTGCAAGGTAAGATGTGGCTGTTGGATAACCTAGGGCCCAGAGCTCACCCAATACACATCTGTTGTAATACAGTGTTTTTGTGGCTTGCACTGCACACTAAATTATGCCTTGTATTCAATTACAAAGTATTAAGTATGTAACGGCTAAAACGAATATGCAACATCAGGTTCCAAAGCAATTGTACTGACCGGTACGCCCACCTTACTTGCTTTTTGGAAGTCTTAGTCAAATGATGCCACGAACTGACGTTGATTTAGGGGGGTGTTGTTACACGAGGCGTTTCAGGCAGGTCTGGGTGAGCATTCGCTTTTAGATAAAATGGATTCTTTTGTTCAAGCACTTTAATTTTTGCATGTCTAATACATGCATGGGTAACTTATAACACACCAAAGACAAAGAAGAACACATATATGACCCCTTTAAATAAGTATATATTTACTTAAAGGGCTAGTTCAGTCAAAAATGAAAATTGTGTCATCATTAAACAACGGCTGTACCTATTAACTGACATTGCGTTTGTGTCCATACAGTAGTAATAAATGGGTACCATCGTTGTTCGGTTACCAACATTTTTCTAAATATCTTATTTTGTGTTCTGCAGAAGGAATAAAGTCATACTGGTTTGAAATAAATGTTGACATAATATTTAGTTCATGGTAAACTATCCCTTTAACATACGAAATAAAACCTTATTTTCTGAAAGAAATTATAAAATATATGCAAGTTTATTATGTAAAGAAGAAAGGATATGTGGTGGTGGGGTTAAAAAAATTCAATTGAATTAAGCGCTTAGTTAAGAGGTATAATAAAATATATAAGATATAATAATGTAATATTTATTTTATGGTTTGAATTCTGTGTTTGTTTCTTGTTTTAAGTGTAATCTCGCTTTAGAAAAGATAATCAATTATGTAATTTTGTTTTTTTATAACTTTTTGATATTTGTGTTGGAAAACATGACAAAACTAGGTTAGAAATATTTTTTTGAGTGTGTAAATATCAGTATCTGATGGAGAATAAACACATTTTATGTTAGCGAGATGTACACAAAATTAAATCGATTGAGTGATTATTTTGCACAATATTGATACTCAAATGTCAGATATTTCAAAACAAGAAATATGCATTAGAAACAATTGTTATGTATAATACACACACACAAATAACTGTTAGTCAAGAAAATCCATTAAATGTGATGGTCAGTATCTGTTCTTTTTCTCTCTACTTTGGATACTACATGCTACTGTGGTTTTCTGTCGATACTGTGTAAAAAGATGCAAAGCCTTCATTGGTGCCTGGTTAATTAGTCTCTTTCGATGAATCCGTGTGTGTGGACACATCAGTGTTGTCAAAGTCTGGCCTTTATGTCTCGTCACTCTGAGTACATCTGCAGCAGTCAATACCCTCAGTCCTCTCCATCCGTATAGATCACTTCCTGTCATTCAGCCACTAATGGAGCCTTCCAGTAGAAGCTGTTTACAGCCCTGCTCAGAGTGACTGAGGTTTATATAGGCTACTGCAGGTTTACGGTTACCGCTTACACCTAATACACACTCCCTCACCTTGAGAGCGGATTTCAGATTTTTTCTCTTGTAGTTCATAGAGTATATGGATATATTTATATATTTTCCGCAGTGCTGTTTCACTTCTGTTGGGAAGGTCCATGTAAACTAGTGTGAAATATAATGCTGGCCAGCATAAAATTGCTGGTTTTCTAGCAGGTGGCCCACAGGAAGTGAAAACCGTGATAAACCTGTTTCTCCTAGACAGAGATGCGAATAAGTAGAGAGGAAACAACTTGAGGGTGAGGATAAGTAAACTGAATTTAATTTTTTGGGTGAACTGTCCCTTTAATATCATGTCATTTTGCTTCTAAAGAAAATGTATCTTAATTTAAGAATTTTAAGATATTTGTGATTAAAAACAGGACAAAAATACTTTTTTGCAGTGTGGTAGTTATTTCTCATCTGTCAAACAGTGTTTAGTCTTATCATCTTTGAAAGAGCAACTTGTAATAAAATTAACATTGAGCTACCAAGAAGCTGGTCTTTCAGAATAGTTGACCTTGAGGTGACCAGCCATTATAGATCTTCAGCAGCATTTGGAGTCGATACTCAATACTGCAGATCTCGGCAGATGTGACACCAGAAAGATGGGAACTGTCTTGTCTCTCCGGTTGATTGACGTGAGGGAAACTGTGTGATCTGTGTGCGTGTGTCTGTTCCACACACGTGGAAACAGAATAATCCTCGTTCGCTCCTCCTCATATGGCCTCAGCATTAGCACAGAATGATAAAGCATTTCAGTTTAGTATCTGTGTACAGTATGACAGCAAACATGAGGAAACTGCCTGTCGGTGGCTTTGTGGCTTTCACTGCAGTCAGATTTATGGCAGTGGAGCATGGCCGTGAATACATAACACAGCGCACCAACCCGCAGCCTTTACTGGCAGACACAGGGAATTTAGAGGACATGTGCGATTACAGGTCACACGTGCAGCGTTTGCTGAAAAGCGTACTTGATATTTTGAGTTTTATATATATTTGTGATGATTTTGTTAATGTTGTATAACATGTGATGTAACTAAATCATATTGTATTTTAAAATAGTAAATGAACTCTCACCCAAACTTTCTGTTTCAATAGACAATGTGAACACGAAAAACACTAATTCAGGGTGTTATTAATACATATCAAAACATATATCAGTTGACTGGCTGTATTTGTTCAGTTGGAGTGACTCAGAAGCAAATCATCTTCTCTATTCTGAGCACCAGCAAGTCAGATGGAGACACATATGAGCCGCGCCGAGCCAAAATTGCCTTGGCCACGGGCTGTTTTGTTTAGTAAACTAGCAATATTGTTTTTACAGAAAGCAATATTCTCTTGAAGCCACTTGAGAGGCACTGCTTCAATAACACCATTGGACGACGCATGGATATTTTTAGACGCTTTCAAGTGATGCCTTTCGCGATTTCATTTTAATAAGGAGAGCCGTGCCACCATCAATAATCCCTCAGATACCATGTTATTTACTGCACTTTACGAAAATATCCATGAAGCTCCACACATTAAGATTAGAAGATACTGCATCTCACGGCCTGTCACGGGTTTATTTATGCTAAAGGCAGAGATCGTGCTGGATCTTTGAGCTCAGCACCTGCAAATCTCACTCTGGTCGCAGTGTCAGTGCAGTACGTTTGCCTACCCACACGTCTAATTAAAAGTCCATTGGCAATTTTTGTGACAGTCTCATGTGGGTTGGATAATATTCTCTTTGGGCTAGTCTGACAGTAGTATCCTGTTGCTGCACAGAAAGTGGCCTTTAGTGGACAGGTTTATAACACAGAGAAGGATTTGGATAATTGGAGGTAAATTGGCGGTGTGTGTAGTGGGCTCTCCTGTTTTTGACAAGTGGTTGACCTCCTTAAGACAACATCATGTTCAGATTTCAGAAACAAATTTACAGTTTATTTTAAGTTTAATCTTCCAACCAGGATTAGGTGCTTCTAGACCATTGTTTTTCACTTTGCATTTCCCACTGATTTTAGGGGTGAGTTATGGTTTGGTGTGGGTTAAGGTTTTATTTATAAATATGTTGTCCTTAGGTCAACAAAATATGTTTATGCCATCAACCACTTGGCAAAAAAAGGTCGAGCGTGTGTAGTGAATAGGAATGATGTGCAGTAAGTAAACTGTATGTTTGAACCAGGCGGCTTTCGGAGGGTTTTGCACCTGAACATTTCATACGCAACTATGACCTTAAAAACCTATTTTAAATATAATACTTGTCAACGTGTTACTTACTGTGTAAGAGTCAACAGATATGTCCAGTCTTTCAATTTATGACAAGCACAAAAGTAAACCTGGTTATCTTTTTGAGATTTTTTAAAACAAACTTGGCTTATGATTCGATTCGAATCGATACATGATACCTGGTTTATGATCAGTGGCATCATAACATTTTGTACAAAATTGAAAAACTGAAACTGAAATTCAAACATTTATTTCGAAAAAATAAACAATATCCCAAACATACAGTTTGCCTTTTAGGGTTTAATTGAAACATTTGTATGAATAAAGATTCAATAGGTTAACAATATAAAATAAAAAAAGCGCAATTTTCTAATATTTATAAGCAAACCTAAAGATAGAACTTTTAAAAATAGCAAACACACACAAAACATTCAAGCATAAATAAAAGCACGTTGTAAAACAATTAAATCATTAGAAAATTGCCAAACCTCTACAATATACAGTATATTTATTGTTACACTCCTAGTATAAATTGAGCTCAAATAACCTGAAATAACCTTCTGTCTATAACGTGTATGTCTGTCTCCATCAGGTCCTCCCTACATCGTTTCACCACCTGAAAACATCACTGTTAACATATCGCAGAATGCCCAATTTACGTGCCAAGCAGAGGCGTATCCTGGCAACCTGACCTACACCTGGTTCTGGGAGGAGGACAATGTCTACTTCAAGAAGTAAAGTTATGATCAAGTTCACTTCTGTGCCTTTAAAACAGACACTCTTACCCTGGGTGTGTGTTGGCCATGTTCTCACAGTTTAGATTAGTGCTGCATATATTTTTAGAACCAGAATCCCTTAGTCTCAGGCCCTACAGCTGCATAAGGCCGAACGGTCGCGCAGTGACGCGGAGGCACACACAGCAGGTTTTTATGCCGGGACGGGAACATCTTGTGACACTGCTTGTGTCATCACATGCCTAAAAAAACATGCTGATCATCTGAAGTGCAGCCAGAAGCTGCTCTGACTCCCCCAAGTGTGGCCGTATTGACCCTCTATATGCAGGCCTATGGTGTGTTCCCACTCTGTGGAAATGGTCCAGAATAGCGTTTCGAAATCACGGTTTCTGGTTTTATTGAACGGAAGGATATTCACAGGAACATTCAGACTGCTGGCCAACATACTGCTGGACTTATATCACACCTCTTCTGCAGTATTATAGCAATGGAAAATCCCTGGAATTGTGTTATCTACTTTGAAGTCACATTTTGTCATGTTAAAACCTATTTTGCTGATTTTCTCTAAAAAACGTAATGCACAATAGAAATACAGATCTAAATTAGGGTAGATTTTAGTTTATTAAATGACAAATTAGGAAAGTTTGTATAAGTAATATAGTTCATAACTGTAGTTCTTTTAAAGGGATCACATTTTTCACCCTCATATCGTTAAAAGCTTAAAAACACGAAAGAAGATATTTTGAGAAATGTCTGAATGGTTTTGTGTTGGGGGCAATGTTGTTTGATTACCAACTTTCTTCGAAATATCTTCTTTTGTGTTGCACATGTGAATGACATGAGGGGGAGTAAATCATGACAGATTTTTTTGTAAGTGAACTGTCCCTTTAGGTTGCTATCATTTCTACAAAATAATCTGTTCAGAGAGCTTGCATAAATCCCAATTCTTCTCTGTATAATCATGTATTTGATCATATTTCTCAAACAGATTTTCTGTCTTCTCCCTGCAGTGATCTGAAGCTCCGCGTTCGCATCTTTATCGATGGAACCCTCATCATCTACAGAGTGAAGCCGGAGGATGGTGGGAAATACACCTGCAGTCCCAGTAACAGTCTGGGCATCTCCCCCTCCGCCTCGGCGTACCTGACCGTGCAATGTGAGTTTCATCTCTGACCTCCCGAATTGCCCTGTTTCTCAAATCTCAACCTGCCCCGCATGTCTTGGAAGTGTTTTAGGGGGAGTGTGGTGACATTAGAGCTTGTAATTGGTGTCTGTCACGTACAGGGACGGCGCTATTTACACCCTTTTGCCGTGGTGGCTGCCAGGCATCAGAGATATTCTAGTTGCTGTCTCTGGAGCATTTGAGCGTTCGCTTCCATCTGCACAAAGATTCTTGTGGTGCTGCAGGAATTCTGAGCTGAGCTTCTGTCTTTATAGGCATTTGTTTGTCAATCTGTCCGTCTGTCTATTTTAATATCTGTCCCTCGTCTCACTTTTGGTTAGAAAAGACAGATCATACCGCCATCACCGTGACAAACGTGGAATAATGAATATGTGAGAAATGACAGCCAAATATTGTACTGAAGCAAGTTGTTTAATTATTACATTTAGATCTACATATTTGGCAGATGCAAACCCTTGTGCTTGGCATTGCTAGCATTGTTGATTAAAAGAACTTTTTAGATGATGGCAGAATGTCTCTAAGACCAATATCATCATAAAATACAGGATGTTGGGGGGTGCCAGAGGGTCTTAAAAAGGGCTAATGTAGCACAGCAATCCATACATCTCAAGAGAGAAGACATTAGTTATAGGAAGCAATGTAACATGTGTCTTATGCAGAACAGTCTCTCATTAGCAACTTGAGCGTCTGCGCCTCTGGGGTTGTGCTTCATCAGTCAGCGACACCCCAGGCCTGCTACAGGTGATAGAACATTACAGGAAAGAGCTTAAAATAACACTTACATCTGTGTCACCCATATCATATGATATCATCGTACGTGTTAGACAACTGTGCTGTTAATTCCGAGAACAGTTTGTAATCGTGCTGTGTCGAACCAGGCTCACATAGAAATATAACTGTAACCGTTTCAGACCGTGCTTAGAACGGTTCAGCGCTATGGTGGAAAAGCAGAATGTTTTAATCTTTAAAGACTACTGTAACACGATTCAAGTATGGAAGGAAGGAGTCGGGAACCGGAAGACATTTAAACAAACATTTAATAAAGTAATAATAGCCGGCGGCCCCTCACGGACGACCGCCGGCGCAATAACATTAACATAAACATAAATACAAACACAAGTTCGGGCCCGGTCCTCTCTCTTCGACGGTCCGGTCGCTGGTTCCTTTTATGCTCCCATCTCCTACGTGATTCGAGGCCGGTGTGCGCACAGCTGGCGCTAATTCACAATTACTCACCGGACTCGAACCACGGTCTCGCCCCGCCTACTCTACTACATACCCCCATCACCCCTCACAGGCCGGGGGGTACCCCCGCGACTGTGCAAGCTCCCTCCCCCTCCCTCGGGGGGGGTGGGGTGGGGGGTATGCAGCGACGAGACGAGACAACGGAGACGGGAGCCCTCGGAGCGACCGGAAAGAGAGAGGGGAGAGAGAAAAAAAAAAAAATCCGGTTCCCCGACATGCTGCCGCTCGTTCCTCAACCAGCCGGAGTACTCTCCTTCGCGGTGCCTTGCGGTGGTCCTGGGGCTTCGGTGGACGGCTCGACCGTCCGCCCCCTGGCGGCCGGCGGTGGCTCCTCCTTTATCCGGGAGTCGGGGCGGGTTCCCCGTCCCCTGTTCCTCCCCCTTGGGCGGACGGACGCAGGCTCCGGCCTCTGGCGGACGGCGGCAACCCCCCCGCTCCCACTTGGACGAAAGCCACCCCACCTCGACCCAGGGGCGCGGCAGCAAAGGTCGCCGTTCCACCGAAGTTTTGACGGTGGCCGCACTGTGCACTTCCGTTTCCCCAGAGCCACCGCTTCGGGCAGCCACTGGCGGACGCCCTTCGTCCGCGCTGCCCGAACTCTCCGGCACCGCGAGGCCACTCGGCGGCGAGGACTCTCCGACAGCATGTCTCTCCTTCCTCCCGGGTTTCGGCACCAATGTAACACGATTCAAGTATGGAAGGAAGGAGTCGGGAACCGGAAGACATTTAAACAAACATTTAATAAAGTAATAATAGCCGGCGGCCCCTCACGGACGACCGCCGGCGCAATAACATTAACATAAACATAAATACAAACACAAGTTCGGGCCCGGTCCTCTCTCTTCGACGGTCCGGTCGCTGGTTCCTTTTATGCTCCCATCTCCTACGTGATTCGAGGCCGGTGTGCGCACAGCTGGCGCTAATTCACAATTACTCACCGGACTCGAACCACGGTCTCGCCCCGCCTACTCTACTACAACTACAATATACCAACACGAAGGGTTGTGTCTTTCTTAATTTGTGTTTTTTTGTCTTACAATGCATAATTGTAAAAAAAAGTATCCCAAACAAGCAATATCAAAATACTTATGCCTCCTAAATGAAAGCATCGTGCCCTAGCAGATGGCGTGAGGGAAAGAGACACTGTCATTCTAGAGAGCATTTGATTGGATAAAAATCTGTGTGGTGCAGGATGAGTCATCAGTCTCATGTTTCTTATTTCTGCTGTCCGCAGACCCTGCCCGTGTTGTGAACATGCCACCTGTCATCTACGTCCCAAGAAAATTGCCCGGAATCATTCGCTGCCCAGTGGACGCCAACCCCCCGGTTATATCAGTCAGATGGGAGAAGGATGGATACCCCCTAAGAATCGAGAAGGTCAGTCTGTTGACTTTGACTGTTGATGTCTGAAATGTCAAGACTCTCAACTGTCACTTCAGGCTTCTTTGAAAGCTCTATTCATCACTGATTGGACTCTTCTGCCCCTTTTATAGTATCCTGGATGGAGCCAAATGGCGGACGGAAGCATTCGGGTAGCAGAGGTCACTGAAGACTCCCTTGGCACCTACACCTGTGTGCCTTACAATGTCCTAGGTACCATGGGACAGTCCCCTCCGGCCACTCTGGTGCTAAAGGTGAGTCAGTTTATTACTAAAATAGTAATATAATTTCACCACTTTATCATAGTAATGAAATATAAAAATGCATTATATTGACCCCTTTAGTTCCAGTTTGACATAGGTGAAAGGTTGTTTGCTAAAGTGTGATTTATACCTTTAAAATAATTTTGTGTCCACAGGACCCCCCTTACTTCAACGTGAGGCCCGGTGGGGAATATCGGCAGGAGGCAGGGAGAGAGCTGGTCATCCCCTGCGCTGCTTCTGGAGATCCTGAGATTCCAACCATCGTATGGAGAAAGGTATACCCACCACGACTTTCAATAATGCAGGGTGTTTTTCTCATTTACATTATCAAATATTTGATACAAGCAAACTGTTTATTTTGTACTTCGTCAAGGTCGGGAAGCCTAGCAGAAGCAAGCATAACCTCTTACCAAGTGGTAGCTTACAGTTTGTGTCTCTGAGCAAAGAGGATCATGGGGAGTGGGAATGTGTCGCCGCCAACGTAGTAACAAGCATCACTGCCAGCACACACCTTTTTGTAATAGGTAAATGATTGTCTGCACGCAAATTCAATATGCATTCGATTCACATTAAGCTTTTCACTTTTCAGAACGTAAGCAGTGAAAAGTGGACCAGTAGAACCCGGCCTTAGAAATGTACTAAGTCTGAAAAATAAAGAATATCTTTTTGGATAGATGTTTTTTATTTTAAGCATTTAAAATAATAATTTATAATTTGATTTATAAAGTCGGATTTCACAGGAAGTTGTTTTAAACAAACATAGAAAATGCAGTATGTAATGTAACTTGCAATTGTATATTTCAAACAGAGGTGGCGATAGAGAGGGCAAAGGTTGTGTACTGCAGCTTAAAATAAAAAAGGTTTGGGTCAATAGTGGAATTTATTATTCAAAGCAAGTCATTTTATTTTTATTTTAATGTTTCTTTTTTATTTCCTTGTTTATTAATAAAAAAATCTGGCCCATGCTGCATATATATTTTGATCTAAATTAATTACTAAAATGTAATCTATTTGGCATTACATAATGCTTGTTAAAATGTTATGAAAAATAAGATCAGTGTCTCATTTTTACACGGGCACAGTTTATCTGGCAGTTTATCGCGGGGGATTTTAGGACACAAAATATGTCAGTAATGTGATTTCTCAATGGCAAGTTAGTCGCAGTGACTAACTCGGCTGTCACGTCTGTGAAATCTCCCTCAGATGACAAGTGATGTGTCAGCGTGTACAGAACCCCATACATGCGCTGTTTGTTTGGCCGTGGACTGGTGTCATGGCAGTCCAAAGATTTTGCTTAATGTGGGAGTAATTAACAGATCCTCTGCAGCTGCTGTGTGCTGATAAGGGATGGGTTAGACTTCAGCATCTTCAGCTATCCTCCAACACTGTCCTGCTCTTATCAGACTGGGTCAGTCTGCATTCTGTGCTTGTTTACTTGTCTGGTCAGAAAACATAAGAAACGGACAGATAAATGGATCGCATGTTCAATCTTCTATAAATCTCCTAGACCAAGGTTGTCTAGGAAAACAACTGTTTTGGAACGAACAGCCTGGCTCAAGAAATATGTTAAGCCATTTAAAGTACTTAAATAGTTCACCAGAAATGAAAATTTGGTTATTTTCTCATCCTACATCATACTGTGGAAACCAAACATTTATGTTTAACAATTCTTTAGAGGAGGAATGGAGAAAGTTGTAATGAAAAAATTGTCATGTGAAAAAAACGTTAAACGTTGAACTTTGGTCATTATTTACCTTGTATGGTAAAGACCAACTTAGTTATGTTGTTGTAAATAGCGTTGTTTGGGCTCCACAAATAAAGAAAGTTATGCAGGATGGATTGAAATGCATAAGGTGAATAAATAATGACAGAATTTAAAGTTTTGGCTGAACTGTTCTTTTAAGCAGCAATAGTGTTCATGACATGCTGGGTCAAATATACAAAACATTTAGTAAGAAATAGATCAAATTTCTTCAAGATTGGTTGTTATGGTTTTCTCATTGGTCGCAAGCTGGTGGTTTTGGCTTCATTAATAAAAAAACTCTGTTTTAGGCACGAGTCCACATGCGCCAAATAACGTCCATGTGTCAGCATCCACGAGCTCCGCTAACGTTTCCTGGGAACCTGGATATGACGGAGGCTTTGAACAGACGTTTTCCGTCTGGTACGGCCCGGTGTAAGTCACGCTATATATAGCTCCTTCCTCGCCTTTTTTTCTGAATCGACTCGTGACATGGCTGAGTCCATTTTTTTCCCGATGTGTTGAAGCGTTCATCTTCAAACCCACCCCTCCTCGCTTCTAGAGGCAGGTTTGTAAATGAAATAAATCAATGCGAATGTTTAAACTCATTTGTAATATTCAATGCGATATTCAGAGCGATTTTTGTTTTTAAAACGTATTTTTAAAATAGTTTTAATAACATGGATCTGGGTGATGGAATGCGGTTAGTTACCTGTCTTTCGGCTCATTCAACACTTCACTTAAAAAGTATGTTTTTTGTCAAATAATTAAATAAGTGAACAAACGATTTTCCCAGCTTTTAGAGATCCCTGATATTAAGGCTGATTATTGGATCTGGGAGTCCATATTCTACACTTTTTGTGTAATTTATTGGTTAGATCTGCATTTTTGATAACTGTATAATTAATAATACAATTCCAAACCTCGTACAAAATGAACAGAATATAAAATGGCTGATAAAATGTATACTCTACTTTGAATGAAAATGCTTCTAAAACCTAATTAACATTTATCATTGTCTTAATGTAACTTTGTCGTTATCCATTAGGAAGATAAAAAATGATTTAGGGCCTCATGATTGGCTGTCCATACCTGTGCCTGGCTCTCAGACGTGGTTGGTGGTGCAGGGGTTGGAGCCAAAGACTGCCTATCAATTCAGTGTGTTGGCCCAAAACAAGCTGGGCACCGGCCCCTTCAGTGAGGTAGTCACTGTGACTACAGGAGGTGGGTGACACTTCTACCTACACAGTTTATTGTAATTGACCTCTTAGTGACCCCTTCATATGAATTTTACTTAGGTTTGCTTAACACAGTCTTTTGTATGTTACAGGGTATCCAATAAGTACCCCTGAACCACTGGTGCTTCTAACTCCACCACGATGCCTCACAGCCAACCGGACACAGCAGGGTGTACTGTTGACATGGCTTCCTCCAGCCAATCACTCTTCACCAATTGACCGTTACATCATCGAGTTCCGTCTGGGAGAAAGGTGGGAGGTTCTGGACGACTTGATTCCCGCAACCGAGACTGAGATCATAGCACGGGACCTCATTCAGGTAACCCTTGCTCTGATAACATTACTACTAACATCAGTAGAAAGTGTACAGGGGGCTTTGCAAGTTATAAAGTCCCTAGTGACAGAATATTAGTTAAAGTAGCCTCAGGCAGAGGCATAATGCACATCCTGTGCATTAGCGCTTTAGAATAAGCAAAGGTACTAAACCTACAGATAATTTACATCATAGTTGGTAATGCCTTTACTAAGATTTGGTAGAAAAGATAGACAGAGTGCACTGAGAGCATGGGTTTTCAGCTGAAAAGCTCAAAGGATATATAGTTTTAATTCAGTCTGACATACATACCAGCAGAGTCTTATATGTTCGTGTTACAAATTGGCAGATCTGACATTTACACCTGTTGGCCTCAGTGGATTCTCGACCCACTGACCTGTTTCTCTTTCTCCCAGGACTCTTGGTATGAATTCCGAGCGCTGGCTGTAATGGACGATCTTGTCAGTGAGAGCAGTAATGTGGTGGGGGTGTCAAGTACAGGTGAGAATAAGGGGCGTCGCTCAAATGCACCAATTCATTGCTTTAGCTGTCTAGAGCTTCACTGCCCCCTGCTGGTCCTTATATTTAATACCCTTATGCTCTCTGTTGCTATGTTTGTTGAATGATACAGGGGTGTCATGCACCTACTTTGGCAGTCATGGGTCACTTGCTGCTCAAAATAAGAGACGATTAATAAAAAAGAAAAAAACTTGTCTCAATGATCGAAGGAAACTTGAAGTATGAGAGGGCATGACACTTCTGATTTCATAATGTTGGCATAACCAGTCTGCTTAATAATTCACACTTAATGCTGCTTTGTTAATACACGCTTGCTGCATCCCATCTTTTTACATGTTCTGGAGTATGTCTCCTTTCTCAGACCCCTTCCCTCCAACAGAGATCTCAGATGAGGGGCTGGCCAGGCCAGTGGTGGCCGGAATCGTAGCCACCATCTGTTTCTTGGCTGCTGCCATCCTCTTTAGCACGCTCGCGGCGTGCTTCGTCAACAAGCAGCATCGACGCAAGCTTAAACGCAAGCGAGGTAGGTCTTCCTGAAAGACACATGTAAAGCAGTAGTATTATAATTTTGTTTTCTTTTTTATTTTATTGTAGTTGTATTAATATTTTGAAATTACTATTTTTTATTGTTTTCATGTTTCATGTCATTTAATTTAATATTTCGCAAAATGCTTTTATTATTTGTTTCCTTTTCTTTTACTGTTACATTTATTTTTCTTTCAGTTTTAATTTACATTTTTTTGTTAATAATTTCAGGGCAGTAAATGCAGTTTATGCTAAGGAAACATTCCTATTTTTGTTTAGGTAAAGTTTTTCAAATAATATTTTGGCCGATATTTTATTTTATTTCAATTATCAAAAATGTTTTATTAGTTTTAGTAAACTTTAGTAGTTTACTGGTCACCTTACTATAGATTTAGCATTTCAAAGTACTGCTTGTTGTATCAATTTTGTCATGCCAGGAATGAAAAAAGTTTTTGTGGAAAAAGGAGATGATAGGACAAAACATACTATAAAATTTATAAAAAGTTATAATATACAGTATACGTAAGTATATATCATATTATATATACCTATAAATAGCATTTATTATACACAATATAAGCAACATGACTACTAATCATGACTGTTCTTATGATGATAAGATAGGAAAATTCTGGACTGAAACCAAATTTCTGGATATAATGGGCCGAAAACCAAAAACAACTTTTATATAAACTTTATGAAGTCTATAATTCCCATTAATATTTTAACAATTCAAGTGATTACATTACATGCATAATGTGTGACCTGAATGATAATACTTCTTTATGCCAGAGCTTACATCATATGATAATTTCAAGTTGTGTTTTAGATATTAAGACTATTATCCTCTTCTCTCCATATTTAAATATAGAACAGCCACTCATACCTTATTGCTCAAATATTGTGTTGCCAGATCCTCTTTGATTCCCACACCTAATGTCTGCATTATTGCATTTGAAAGCACGGATGTGATAAAATACCTGAAGCATATTGTCATGCTGATGTGGCATTGTGTTGCATTTGTCCGTAGACCCTCCACTATCGATTACTCACACAAGGAAAAGCATTGAATCTCCGTAAGTACATGCATGGCAACATCCATCATACTTTGCACTCTGGCAAATCTGTTGACACCCCGGATCCCTTCAGCACATGGCTTTAGAGAGAGACACAGAGAGAGAGATAGAGAGAGTGTGTGTACAGTTGAGAAAATGAAACGGCTGACCCCAGCAGCTGGTGCGTTATCGTGAGGGATGCATAGAGGAGGATTTGAGTGGTCACTAAAGTGGCTGCTATAAATGCATCTGTGCTTACCTCTGCTTTTCAGCACCGAGATGCATTGATTTTGCCATTACAATCTTCTCAAGCTTTTCCTTTTTTGCCATTCAGTCAGGTTGTCGCAGAACCTTTCAATACAGTATCAACATGAACCTTACCCCCCCAGATCCTCCAAATCGATCAGTGCAGGCATGGCAGCATGTAAATTTTAGAGCTAAATGGGAGATGGAGAACAGTAAGGGTAGCACAGTCCAAACTGGCACTCGCGCTATTATCCGATTTCATTGTGGTCTTCATAGAGCTGCAGTCTCATGCTCCCATCCCACTCATTTCCACATAGCAGTGTGGAACCATAGTCTGGTTGACGGCCGACTCTCCCCCGTCTCTATTTTGTTTCTCACCGCAGGCCTCCTCTTACCCCCTTGCCTGGCATTCAGCCCTACTGGGAAGAGCCAGACAGGAGCAGCTACAGACCCCCATCCACCAGCCCTCAGTGAGTGCCTGCACCTGCACCTCTCTTTGCGGCGGGCGCTAACATGCGCCTGTCCGCCTTAGCTGCATGCTTTTAGTTAGTGGTGCGGAGCAAAAATGCTACTTTGGGGGACTAAAGAACCTCAGCACTTGGCTGCTCCTTATTCGGACACACATTTGACCCTTTAAAGTTAGAAAGGTACATTTGTAATGAAGAATTTGGTAACGTTTTAGCTTATTTTATGCTAGGCCACGGCTGCCTGTATGACTCAATTGTTTGTGTGTTGTCCTCATTCTCTTGTACTCCATTTTGTCTCACCCTTACACCGTCTTTCACTTCTCTTATTCAAAATGATCTTTAGATGTTTAATATAACTACTGTTATAAGATGAGCTATTTGTAAAGGCTAATTAATGTTTGGTTAAATAGTTTAGTGATATGTATAATACACATGAAAATGCAACGTTTCCTGTAGATAATGTTCAGAATTAGCCATGGTTCTTGATTTGCTCGTTTTCAGATCCCCAGGGTTTTGTCTTAAGCCCCATGTCTTTTTTGATTGATAGGCTGTCCTCCGGGAAGATCACCCCCGAAAGCATCACCTCTTCCCGGTCCCCATCTTTGGCCAGCGTAGGTGGTCCTGGCCTATACGTGAAGAAGTTGCCAAGCCCCAGGAAAGAGAAAGAGCTTTCACTCTATAAGAAAACCAAGCGAGCAATAACCAGTAAGAAGTACAGCGTGTCCAAGCATGAGGCCGAGGTCACCACACCCATCGAGCTGATCTGCCGTGGGCCCGACGGGCGCTTCATCATGGACCCCTGCGACATCGACGCGTCCCTCAAGACCCGGCGCATAGAGGGTTTTCCCTTTGTGGAGGAATCAGACTTGTATCCCGAGTTCCGCCAGTCCGACGAGGAGAATGATGACCCCGGGCCCCTACCCCCTGTCATGGCCACCCTCAGGCCCCAGATATCCCCTGTGTCCTCCAGCCAGGAATCCTACATGCAGCCCCCAGCCTACAGTCCTCGGTTCCAGAGGCCTATGGAAGGTATGAGCATCTCGGAGGGTAGTCGGCTTCAGGCCACAGGGCAGAGCCGGGTCTCCCATTTTCACAGGGTATTCCCTCCAGGCCCCTTCTATGGCTATCTAGGTAGTGGCGCTGAGGTGGAGCTTCACCCTCCGTTTTACATGCCTGATGTTAGCCCACGTAGCTCTGCCATGTCCTCCTCACCATCATACCCCCCCGAGGGGCCGTTCCGCCATCCCACCATCCCCGAGGAGAGGGAGGAGCTGAGGATCCATCAGTTCGGCACTTCCGGCCACGCCCTCCCACTGGTGCATAGCCCTCCCTCCTCTCGCTCCACCGAGACCTGGCAGCCTCCTGACTTCCCCTTTCTAGGTCAGGAGGGTCCCCGTCTCGCTCTTCCACCTCGCCATTCCTCATATCTCCACCGGGACCTCCCCGAGCCCCCACCATACCCCTCCCATAGTCGCACTCTTGGCACAACCTCTCAGTTCCCTTCAAGCTCTGCTTTCCTCCAGCTGGAGGCCCCTAGAGCCCACCTAAGCAGAACTCCCGGCAGGTTCCCGCCTCAGGGCCCTTCAGCCAAGCATATAACTATGCAACAGGCCCAGACTCTGGGGCAGTTGAGACACACTGCCCATGGTATGGGCGTACCAGTGTTGCCTTACCCAGGCGCCACAGCCCGCATGGGGAGCCCAAGCACACTGCACAGCGAGAGCTCAGACGGCTGGAGGTCCGAGGCCCAGCCTTGGCTGAGCCCCAGGGCGGCACGCAGGATGGAACTCGGCCTGCAGCAGGTGGTCCTGCAGCCGTCGCGGCTTTCCCCGCTCACCCAGACCCCTCCAAGCTCACACGCCGGCTCTCCAGACATCCTCGTCCGCCCTCCTCCCCGTCCCAGCATCCTGCGGCCTTCACGCTCTCAAGAGATGCCCGAGAGCGCCCGTCACCCCGCCAGTGTCTCGTTCTCCCGGAGGTCTCTTTCCTCTTCCCCCGCCAGTTCACCCACCCAAGGTCAGAGCAGCCAGCGGCCCAGCCTCAGCTTTCGCGCACACATGGCCTTTGCCACGGCAGCGGCCAGCTACCCCTCCCAGTCTCCTTCGCCCTCTGGGGAGAGCAGTGATGCTTTCGGCCAGATGCCATCTCAGAGAAGGACCGATGAGGAGATGCTCCCCTCAGAACCCTCTCCAGGGTAGGTGAACCATACCATTGGAGGCTCTAAAATGAAAAGGAGATTGTTATTCATCATTGTGCCGCAAAAGCGATGCTTTCATGCTTTTGCGATTTTAAATTAAAATTTTTACATGTCCATTTTATAAGATTTTTATAAATGTCCATGTAACTCCTCAGGGTTCACAGGATAAATTTCCATACTTTTTTTTTTCCAAAAGTCTACACTCCTTTTAAACAGTGTAATATTAACATAGGAATTTATCGTAGTGTATAACATCTCTCATGGTTTTCTAGTGCATCCATGATGATCCCATGGCTCTTCCTTCTTTGTCCACTCTCGTGGGCTGACCACGTCATTTACCCTCTCCAGCTCATTTCTCTCATCTCTCTCACTTCCTCTAACTCAGGGCTTTGACCATCAGGTTGGCCTTCTAAGGCGGCCGTTGTTGCCAGGGATGAGCGAGCACTCATCTCTTGCAACACTCATCCTCATATAGAGTAGAGACGGCACTTTTTCTCTGGAGGCTCTGGTAGTCTTACCCTCTTTGTTTTTGAT
Organism: Triplophysa dalaica; assembly: GCF_015846415.1. Lineage (NCBI taxonomy): Eukaryota > Metazoa > Chordata > Actinopteri > Cypriniformes > Nemacheilidae > Triplophysa > Triplophysa dalaica. The sequence goes on along the minus strand of NC_079550.1, from coordinate 11,191,163 downwards.
TGATCTCAGCTATCTGGGCAGCATTGTTGTGACCAGGTCCTCTACACCACAATAGGTAAGGGTCGAATCCATGTCTGAAAGAGGAGGGGGTTGCAGGCGGGGTCTTAAATCATTCTCATTTAAAGGGGAATGACAGATTTGAAAAGTAAGCATTTAAGGACTGATTAGTTATACAATGGTTTTTGGATGCACAAGCAGATTTTGGCCTGCTTTTCAGAAAAATATTGTGCAATAAAAGTACAGAAATCTGTAAGTTTTAAACACTTTTGCCCTTTCTGAGGCTTGAATATTCCCCTTTAAAATACTGTTTCCATGTCTAAAAATATCATGCATGTCTTCTCTAAATACTCTTCCTCGATGCCGAATCAGTAACAGCAGTTCTCAAACTAAAAACTTCTTGTCACATTTGTCGTCTTAGTGGTTTGGTTCCTTTCTTTTTCTGTACCGACCATTCTCCCCTCCCTGCCATCTCTTCTCCTGTCAGCATGGTGAAGCCACCGTACAGTGTATTCATGGTAACCAGAGTGTGTTTGATGTAACGGACTGTGGTGCTCGGTCATGTCTCCCCCCTCTATTAATCACTTTCACTTTCTCTTTCCACAGCTTCAGCAGCAGGGGAGACTGTCTATAAACGCTTTGTGTTTCTGTGCCTTGTGAACCCATGAGTTGTTGGCTGACTCTTCAGTATGGACGTTTGAGTGTCATGATCTCTGCCATGATAAAGGAATGGCATATACGATAAAAGACAACCCTTTACAGGAAATGTGACCCTGTGGTCAGTTTAATAGGAACCCCAGTGCACTTAGTTGGGGAACGGGAGATTTTTGGCTAGTTGTAATTTGATTGGACAGTGCTGGCAGATTGGCAGCAGTGTGCAACATGAGGTAAAAGGTTTTATCATGCTCATATCAGGTTCATTTTCTGTAGAAAATTTGAGAAAAAATGCTAGATTCTCCTTACCAGACTGAGTGAACTCTAATACTTGAGGAATATCCACGCTGCATCTGATTACATAACGGTATTTTAAAGTTAACCCCAAAAAAAAAATTGTGCCATCGTTTCATTTCAGACCTGTCTCACTTTTTTTCGTGTGACACAAATGTTAGGTAGGATGTTTAAGCTGCTCTTGGAGAGTGGATGAAAATCAGAGCCGTGACCTGAAAAAGCATAATAAAATAAGTTGAGTTCACTATTTACTTTCAATGTATGAAAAAGAGCGGCGTGAACATTCTGCGCAACATCTCTTGAGGTCCACAGAAGAAAGTTAATTGAACGTGTTTGAAACGGCATGAGGCTGAGTTATCTCACATTGAACTATTCCTTAAATTGACATGTTGATTAACAATGACAAGCAGCGAGCAACCGATTATGTAATTAACTGATTAATTTCTTGCAACTTGTCAAAACTTGATTCATTTCCAAATTGCACAGTGTATGTATATAAATGGAACTGTTGTCACAAAGGTATTTACAGTGTACTTGGAATTGTTACAAGCTGAAATATCCTGCCAGTTTGATCAGGCCGTTTGAGGGCAGCGCACCCTGGTGGCTGTGTGAAGTAATGCTTCATTATGTTTGTCTCTCACAGGGAGCATCTAGGTGCAGTGAGAGCCCCTGCAGGGTCTGAGAGCTTTGAAGCACTGATTTATTATTGTATTAGTAAAGCCAAGAAATCAACAGCCAACAAGAACAACAACTCCAGATTCAAGAAAAGGACAGGTCAGTTTCATAGCCACCTACACGTGTTCGCAATCTTTATCTCTGAATTGGATGATCATCTGTTTAATTACTGCATAGTAGGATCACTTAGTTAACTTGACTTATTCTTACTTTCGCACATACAACGGAGACAGGGGTTTAAGGACTTAAATTGGCCTTTTAAGTGATAGTTCACTTTATTCTTTCATAATTTACTCACCCTCTTGTCATTTCAAAATTGTATAAGTTTCTCCTACAGAACACAAAAGAAGATATTTTGAAGAATGTTGGTAACCAAACAGCGACGGCACCCATTCACTTGCAAATGTTTTGTCTCTATACAAAAGAAGTGAATGGGTACCTCCCCTGTTTGGTTACCAACATTCTTCAAAATATCTTCTTTTGCATTCTTTGGAAGAAAGAAATGCTTATGGGTTTGAATTAAGAAGGTGAGTAAATTATGACAGAATTTTTATTTTCAGGTCACCATAAGGTCGGAAAAACATCCCATAAATTTGCACTGAAGCACAGATTAGAATATGATGTCGTTTTATACCATCATCAGCTCTTACCCATTGGGACCAGAAATCAACCATCTACATTAGCAGTGTCCTAGCAACCGCATAGCAACATGCAAAAAATGCTTTGAAACTGCATAGAAACACCTTGGAAACCAGCTACAACACTCAAGTATAATAGCACCTTTTTACTCAGCCAAGCACAATCATTTCTTGGATTTTTTTATACATTGTTGTCTCTGTGTCTCATTTGCTTTGATGTCTTCAGATGTGTCCTCCTCTCAGACCCAGCAGTCGCATGCATCTCAGGCCTTTGAGCAACGAGAACGTCTCAGCTCTCCCTCAAAGAAAAAGTGGAAAAGTCCACTGAGAAAGTCCCCATGTCTCCATGTGTCCCCTCTGCTGCGTTGGCTTCACCCCAGAGAAGACAGGAAATCACTTCTGGCCAGTATGGACCCAGTCCCCTCAAACTATGGCTCTCTGCTCTGAAAGCCTTGAAAACCTTGGGGCGGCTCATCTTCTTGTCTATTAGCAAAAATGTTCAATGGACACACTATCAGTACTGTTTTGTAATCAGTCGAAACTAGATACGATTTATTATCTTCTCCGTTTGGCACAATATCCTACACATATCTGTATTTTCTGTAAATTAACACAACGGATTAAAGTTACGGGGTGTTCTTTTCGAAGAAATAGGAAAAGGAAAGGAAAAGCTTTGTTTCGTAAAAAAATAGATTTCCAATGTTAGGAAAAATCTTGCTGGCCACTTTAGGTTTTGTTAAAGGTCAAAATTGTGTATATTGTGAAGGATAGAGAGTTTAATACTCTGTACAAGTATGTCCTCAAGACGTGATAGTTACTACAGGGTTTATTTTCTTCCTTCTACAAAATATTCCTCAAAAAGATAAAGAAAGAAATAATCTGGCACATATTTCAGCACTTCTACCATGTTTTGTGCAAGTTTACAATAAGCTTTAAATGACATATGTTGTCTGTTTGTGGCAAAGCTTCAAGAGTATTAAAAAAAACATTAAGGGGTTTCATGTAAGCTAAGAAAGTTTTTCCTTAATAAGCTATTCAACCTGAAATGTAAAGCACAGAATAACATTGAAAAGCTAGATAGAGGTATTTTTATGCAGCTGACATGAAGCCAGTTTTGAATTCCAAGTGAAAGCAGGTAGATGAGAAAAAATGAATTATGTTTATTGTTTTAAAATTATTTCCATATTTATTATATTTTGCTCTCTTTGCACAGCTTTGAGGCACTTTTTATCAATTTAACAACGTGACAGTATAGGTGGTTGAAGGTAGAATAATATTAGGCCCCTGCTGCAAAAAAGATTCAGATTTACCTTCATGCTTTTTGACATGTTCAGATGACATATTAGAAATGTAAAGTGCTAAAGTAGAACTATTTGGTCCTTGTCTTGCACAAATGTAGTTAGAAGTGGTGAAATCCGTTATTAATCTTTCTGTAACTTCCTTGAGGATAAATGATCGTTTGACATGTTGCTTAAGATGTACACAAAGGAAGTACAGTAGATATCGTGCAGACTAATATCAGTATAACATAGCAAAGTGAAATAATCCTTACTTTAATCAGTGGAAAAAGAAATGACCAGTCTTTTTAGTTACTTTCTACGTACAAAAGTGAACCTCCAAAAGTAGCTGGACTGTGCTCTTTTTTAAAAACAATTTGCAAGTAGATTGTACTGTAATCTTTAGTATTTGTCATCCATCACAGCTCATCGGACAAAGCAAAGTTTGTGTTATTTGAATCTCTAAGTATTTCCAGAAGGACGTCTATTGAGTTCACTAACAGCTGCTGATCTGCTACCTACAGTAAAAGCTAACCGGGCTGTACATGCTAGTTTAGTCGAACCGATGGTGAATGTATGGTTTGCTCCTAGAAATCAGATTTATCTGAAGACTTACACTACAGTTAATGTGATGCTTCTCTCTGTTTTAGCTCCTTTAGACACCTGTGCAAATGACCTTTCTCCAAACATTTATGGGATTTTTGCTGGAAAATATAGTAATACAGAACAGTGTTGTAAGAACTCGAATGAAATGTCATGCGGTACTTAAAACACAAACACACTTATTTCCGTGCATAGATATTCTTGGAGAAGCCATTTTATTGACTACAAGAAAAAAACGTTGAGGTAGAGTTTAGTGGATTTGAGGTTTAGAGGATACTTTCTTTACTCCCTTTTATTTTATGTAGCCATTTTACTAAATACAGTAGGAATACTCAATCCTCTCGCAGAACAGCGATGCACATTTAAGCTAGACTATTCTCTATTGTTTTTTACCCCCATATGGTGCGCCCAATTCGTAAGGCTGCTAGTAAGGCTGGAGAGAGCGGCTGTGGCAATTTTTAGAAAGTCTTGACTACAGTATCTGACTTAAGCTGTCAGGAAAGAAATACTGAACCTTTGCTACACGTCCTGCAGGGACCCATTACTGAATAAGTCCTTCAAAAACCACATAATGTTTACATGATCTAGAAATAACGTGCAAAGATGTAGGCACATCGTACACATTATGACTTGGTGCTATGTCTTTTTCAACTCGTGGTGCTGTGGTTCAGAGGTTAACACAAACCGTCCTCTGTCTTTAACTAACTAAACTAGCTCTGTTGTGATTTCCTTCATTGAGTTCTGGTGAGTAGGACTGCAAGCAATAAAACCTCTTTCGCAGGAACGGTCCTGTGCGCTTACCATGGAAATGGAAAAGGTGGAATTTATAGTTCAGCTTTGACATAAACATTTGAAACGAGCTTATATTATTAAGTGATCCTTTTGCTGAATAACAACAAACACACAAAATATTCATACATGGAAAAATTCATAAAGTTGAATTTGCTTGTCTTGATGCGGCAGCGTATCAATGTAAAATTGAAGAAGTATGATACTAATGTTTTCATTTAGCATGGAAAGGACCTGTTTGAAAGACAGTCTGGCGCCTCAAGCGGCAACATTTTTGCTTTATAGTGTTTCTCTTGGACACAGTTGCAGTGACACATCCCCGCATAAATCTGTCAGTCTGATTTAAGATGGAGTGTTGCTGTATATCTGCAGATGGTGATTGACAGTGTATTTGATCCAGAACCCCTCGTCTCCGAAAGGAGAACTCAACAAATATTTCTCTTGTTAAATATACGAGATTGTACAGGAAGACATGCACCCTTATTCTTGGTAGAGACAAGACTAAAGGGTCATTCACATAGGGCGTTTCTTGCGCACTTCTGCATTGTTTTTGATCGCATGAACGCGTCCGGTGGGAACGGTCTTAAAAAGGGCACATTTGCAGGAATTGTCATATCATCTCTTTGATTGCCTGTATTTAATTATTCTGCTTACTACTTATGGTGCTTTTGTGAAACCTTTTTATTTTCTAATTATTTTATCCTTTCAACAGAACTAACCTTACTCGAGAGAGTTGGACCTGTTTGTCATGTTTTAGATAAAATGCTTCTTTCTGTTTTTTATTCTTTGCTGTTCATATTAACCAGCACTGAAAACTTAGAATGTAATACTGCATTATGCACTAATTTACGACTGTTTTAACATTAAACCTCATTCTTAGAGCTTATTGGAAGCATATTTCAAGCAGCATTGTTGTGCTTTTTACTGCTTTTCAAATTGTGTTGTACATTGTTTACAGATTTATTATCTGAAGATGTGTTCTGGGCAAACATGTTTTTCATCTTGACATCCACAATGCAATGCATAAGAGACTGTTTTTATTTGAAGAAACAAATCATAAAACAGATTTTTATTTCAGAATTATTTGATTGAATGATTGAATGACTTGATTGGAGGCTTCTTGAAGTAATCTGATTTATTTCAGGTAATATTCTTAAACAGTATGGTGCTGTACCAAAGCCTTATGTAAAATACTATGATGCGTTGTTTGATTCATCTGCCACTGCTTAGGAGTTCTCCAAGAAATACTTAGACGAAACTGATTATAATGCACAGTGCAGTGTGCCTCTATCTTCTTGTCCTGGATTAATACGTAAAAGTGTTTTTCATGGACGTTCAGTGTCTCTCCATACTCAGATGTTAAAGATATGGTGCCTGGTGTGTCATCATGCTGCTAGGAGTAAATGTTAATAATGTTTCCTATCTGTACAACCAACATCTGAATTGTGACATTGACCTCCACAATAACACAGTTGGACACCTTGATTCAGCATCTTGAAAGTTAAAGGGAACAAGCGTGCATTAAGCAATGGCATCTTTAGAATAAAGGAAAATCGGTTGGTTTCTTTTCTCGTTTCTTTCGTTTAAACGATTTATTTTGTTCAGTTTTATCAATAAGCTTTTCTCAAGAAAATAAAATCACAATCAAAAAGACATATGCTATCCTGACAAATGAATCGTCCCTAGAGTCACAACACACCAGATCGGGAAATGATGAGTGCAAGCGTTACGTTTGTCCACGTGCTGTCTTTAACAGCCCAAATGTACGTAGTTCTGTATAGTGAAGACGTTCAATTTGCATTGTTTACATCACCAGATGCCCAGATATGCTCATTTTGGCAAGCTCTATTAGGTTGACATTTTTCAACGCTTTGGTCCATGTATTAACCCCGTAAAACTTTTTTTGTATTTTGATATAATAAAAAAATAAGAGTGTTTATTTGTACGAGTGATCTTTTGACTAATTTCTGGAACTGACCACTAGAGGCCACTGTTGCGTATGTTAATCAGAAGGGGCAGCAGTGAGAGCCTTTTTCCTCAACATATTAAGCGTAATGCCTCAAAGGGAAGGTGTTATCCAGACGTTTGCCACAATGACTGTTATAGATTGATTCAAGGGGGGGAATAATCATCCAGGCGCAAACCGCAGAGTCTACAAGCTACTCAACTCCTTCTCCCACGCCCATTTAAAGGAGGTAATGTAAGCAACACTGTGACAATCGTCCTGGCAAAGTCGAATGGCCAACTCCCTTAGATAATCTGACAATTAGCGTGATATTGGTGGTAAGGATGACGGGTTCCCGACTGTCCAAGGTAAACTTGAAACAGGCACGGAACGGTTTTGGTTAAGTAAATACACCTTGGTCATAGCCACGCCCCTAGACACACGTGCACTAAGTTTATCAACTGACGTGTGGGGAGAACTTTTCTTTTCCCGTGTCGTGTCTGGAAGCTGATTCATTCATTTGTGTGTTCACAGATCCCACATTTAAACGCGACGAAGGGTATTTGTTGATGACGGACTTTTACTACCTACGATGACGGATGTGATTTAGGTTTATACAACTTTTAAAATCTCGATGTTATTTTGGAGAGTTATAACGCTGAGTCACAGACAGGTGAGTGCTTTTTTGCTAGCGATTACAGAGCATACTGAACTTGAGGCTGGTTTAAGATGAGTAGGCTATTGATACTAAAACAAACATTGGGAACTTCTGATCACATACGTGCTGTTATAATAGACCAACTGTCATCAACACAGTTTTCCTCGGTTGCAGAGAAACACAATAAAAGCGCAACCGCTTTGTTTCTCATAAAAGACGCCAGAACTTGTGATAGAGACCTTGACCGGAAGCGCTGATGTCACATGATGGTATTCATGACAACAGAACATTAAAGCATAAGTCTCACTTTTACCTGCTTGTTCAGTCATTGTCTCCCCCATCAGATATGCGGTACCCGAGAGGATCTGTCGCTTAGCAACCACACCAATGTCAAATAGCTTTCACAGAATCCCATAAACAAAGTTGTACGTTAGTCTTTGCAACATGATGTAATAAATCATGTTCAGCCTCTTTTTGGAATACTAGTGTCCAAAAGGCTGAAAACATAGCTAAAATGCCGCTTTTATGAATTTTGTTTTTCCATAAAGGATTATATTTTATATCACATAATGTATATATATATATATATTATCATCACATTCTCTGAAATATTCATGTTATTTTGTCAATGTATAAAGCAATAAATGTCATAATTTCACGATCTTTATTACTTTGTTTGACAGTGCTTCTTTATTGTTAGAAAATGAAAATAAGGCGTAAAACATTGATCATTTCCTGGTTTAAATTAAATTCTGAATCCTAGATTTTCAAACGGGACCCTCTCTGCATTCTACACTTAATCATTGGCTATGTGAACAGTTTTGGTTTGATCACTGGAACCAGTGTGTTCTTACAGTGTAAACCCAAGGTTAAGTTAACTCTCTCTGGTGTCTGCATGCAAATTCTGAGCTTTCTTTCTGGATCATTCTGCTTAGTCAACATCAAACTTCTCTCCGTCAGCCTTTTTGACTGTAACGCCTTTAGAGAAATACAATGTGTCATTGACATGATGTCAAATTGTTCACCGCAACCAGACTTATTATGTCAGAAATTCTATGCATTAATAAAGTCTATGATGCCCTTCATGGTTTCTTGGTTTGAAGTGGTTAAACTGTCAGAGAGGGTGTGGCCATTTCAGAGTTACTTTTGTTAATACTCTACATTACACGTGAATTATTGATGGATTGGGGTATGCCGGTTATTGCTTGTTTGGGTCGTGTTACACAAGACCTGTAGTCTTCACAGTCATGCATCATTAGTGCTATTTAATCATTCAGTTGAACGCTCATTTTGTTCCACCATAAATAAAACATGTCTTTACTCAACCTTGTGTTGCTCCATTCCAGACCCATTTGGCTTTCTATGTTCTTTGTAAAATACACAGTTATAATGCATGGAGACTGATATTTTCAGCCTCATAATGACACAAAACCACCAGAAAAATGTCATGGACTTTTTATGAATCAATAGATCTGTTTAATAAAAAGTATCTAAGTGACTTGCTCTTCAACTCACCGATTCAAAGATCCAATTTCAGCATTTCCCTTGAAGGCTTACTGGAAGGAAATATTTATTATAGGAGTAGTTCGCCTTCAAAATTAATATTCTGTCATCATTTACTCACCCTGCCTGTTGTGGTTTTAAACCTGTGTGACTTCTTTTCTAATGCAAATGAAAAAAAAGATTTTTAGAAAGAAGTTGGTAACCAAAAACCGTCTGTCTCCATTGATGTCTCATGTATGGACACAAAACCAATGCAAATCAATGGGAACCAACAAGTTTGTGTTACCGACATTTTTCAAAATATATTATGTGTTCTGCAGAAGAAAGAAAGTCATACAGGTTTGAAATGGCAATATGGCGTGAAAATAATGAGATAATTTCCAATTCCTTTAATAATATGTCAATGCTACTGTCATAATTCCTCACATAGGTAAAAATAAAATGATGAGTCAGATGGGGACCTCAGTCCCTCCTCAGTGTTACCACATGTGAAAAAGCGACCGTCACTTTTTCTGTACAACACAAAAAGAACATTTTACAATATAGTCATACTAGTTCAGAACAACATGAGGTTGATTATAATCAATAATAAGCATTTTAATTTTGGGTGAACTGTCTCTTTAAAAATAATGCCATTTTGATAAATGTCAAGCATGACTGTGACACACGTGTGGGTGTCCCAGCTCAAAGCGGGTTAACAAGCTTTTACCCTTTCGTCGAGGTTTTAAAGATAAAGTCCAATCTCCTCCCTCCCCTCCCTACCAGACGGGCAGCTGTTGCAGTGTTTCAGTATCATGGAGGCGTGCAGTGGGACTGCAGCAGGGACGCGCAGCAGAGCTCCAGCATCTCTGAGAGACGCATGCAATCATGATCCCTGTGAAGGGTGAGTAACAGCCCTCATACTTCGCCTCTTGGCTTCTGACACACCTCTCGGTTTGCTCAGACGGCAGCTGCGGCAGGAGATTACCATTAGTTATGCAGTAAACTGCGTACGAGCATGCGTGTGCCTCTCTTGCAAGGTTAGATGAGGCATTTTCGCTACAACTGGCTGAATGCCTGCATAACCAGTGCATGTAAACCGTGCTGGTTTTTTGCACACACAAGCATTTTTTGTGTCATGTGACTGGTCACCTTATTCTATTTCTGAGACAACATATTTTAACAGCGCTGCATGGACCAAATGTGAATCTGTCCCCTGTGGTGTAGATTATAGTGGTGATTTGTGTGCAACTGGTTCCCTACTGAGTTGATAATGTGGGAAGTACAGTCATCAATGAAAGGAGATGTGTTTAAACGCCCCAACGAATTAGACATGGTTTAGTTTAATTTGTTATGTGGAATTCCTATCTTGCATTTTAAAGGGATAGTTTACCCAAAAATAACATGTCTGTCATCATCTATGCACTCTCATGTTGTTTCAAATTAGTTTATAACTCTTTCTTCTGTTCTGTGGAAAACAAAAGAGGATATTTTGAGAAATGTCTCAGTGGTTTTGTATCAGTACAATGGAAGTCAATGGGGACGAGTGTTGTTTGATTACCAAAATTCTTCAAAACATCTTCTTTTGTGTTCTGCAGAAGATGGAAACTCATACAGGCTTTGACAAAACACAAGGATGAGCTATTATATTAATGTACTATTTTGATGCACTTTAAAATATCTGTAAACTTTGATCCTCTTCTATGGTGGTTTAATCTTGGGGTGGAAAGGGAGAGTGTGGGACATTCTGGAACAAAAAGAGAATCACTGAATTCGTCCTTTGTCTGATGAATGTATCATCTAAACTCCAGCCTTAAATTCCAGCTTTTATTCCCATTCTGTGAGGATCCCCGACCCTTAAAGCTGTTCCGGCTCACCTTTCCTCACCCCTGGAGTGCCTCACGTTTCACCATTTCTCCATCTCTTTTGTTACTTAGGGTGGATTCCTTTTTGTGACTGACTCACTGATTCAAGCGATATTCTTGTTCCATACAAAACACACACAATAGTCAGCTTTTTGGCAGTGCTGATCACATGATCTGTAATGTCCCCTTGTTTCGACCCTCTTGGCTATGTTCTCAGCTGCAGGGTGAACTGGGGAATGCTCTTGAGGTTATCTAAAACAGGTGGAGTTTTTGTTTGAACAAATGAATTAAACGTCTGTGTATAATTCATAATGACTGCTTTGTAAACTCCTTTTTTCTCATACGATTTATCCTATCTGTTCTAAGACATTCCAAAATTAACAAATCAGATTTTTCATCCATAAAGGCATACTTCACCCAAAAATGTCATCATTTGCTCACTCTCATGTCATTACAAACTTGCATGACTTTCTTAATTCGTCAGAACTCAAAAGAAGATTTTTTGTGAAATGTTTGTAACCAAAAACACTCCCCCATTGACTTCCATTGTAAAGACACAAAACCACTAAGACATTTCTCAGAATATCTTCTCTTGTGTTTCACAGAAGAAAGATGTACATGCAGTTTTTGAACAACATGAGGGTGAATACATGATGACAGAATTTTTATGTTTGGTGAGCTCCTTTAACAGACCTCCCCATATCCAAGTACCTAAGGAACACATTGAAAATGCATTAAGACTGGCATGTGCTTTGTCGAGCTTTAGTTAAGTATATTATTGACAAAACCTGGCCTTGATCAGCCTGCAGCGGGTTGTTTGGTTATTGCCTCATACTCACAGGTCAAGAGTTCAGTGTAATGAATGGCACCTTTGAGCTATATTGGTTTATTACCTCTCAGGGTAAAAAACTGGGTCAATAGTAGTGTGACCATTCTGCGTCATACTAATACAAATCCTAATCATAATTTATTGAATGTGTCAGAACTGATAATTTACACAAATCATACAGCATTTTCTATGCTTTTGATAATGAATGTTTGAAAAGAGATATGCTGAATATATACTGACAGAATTTTCAGAGAGAATCCTAGTTCAGTTATTTCATGCTATTGATATTACTGGTTTTCCCAAAGTGAAGTGATGCAGAGGTATACCATCACATGCTTACTTCAACATAACCCTCTCCGATCCTCTCTTCTTTAAGGCCCCACCCAGAGGATGATGAGGGGGAGGAAGACAGGATCCGGCAGCCAGCTGAGACTGCAGGCTGGGAAGACGCCATTGCTGTTATGGTGCGAGTCTATATACTTGGTCACTGTGGATCTGTAGCTTCATGTGTTGTTTAGAGAGCTGTGCTGTCATTTGTTTGTGTGTGTACGCAGGCACGAGGAGCATCGATGGTGCCTGCAGACCTGCCCGCAGAATCTTCCCTGCGCTCATGTGGCAGCACTGCCAGCATGAAGGTCAAGAACATCAAAAAGTAAGTGATAACAATGACAGTTTATACCTTACATGGAGGAGAATACTGATGATCTCTTCGTATTTTCCAGACTGTCCCTCACCAAAGGCCATTTCCCCCGGCTGGCAGAATGTGCTCACTTTCACTATGAGAACGTTGACTTTGGCTCTGTGCAGGTGAGGGTTTTACAGTAAACTCAGGGCTGCTTGAAGCGCTTAGTCACGTTTGACGGGAATGTGCTAATTTTATTGGCTGGGGTCTTGGTTGGGCCAGCCGTTTGAAATGCATCATGTGAAAATCAGGGTTGTTGTTCCAAGTGATGAGTAATCCACGTTAGGGCTTATTGGGTTAACTGCTATCCTACAACATGTTGAGATTGTACGTCTGTAGTTGGTGGTTTTATTTTGTCATCATTTACTCACCGTAGAGTTGTTTCAAATCTGTATAAATATCTTTGTTCTGATGAAAACAGAGAAAGATATTAGGATGAATGCTTGTAACCGAACTGCTCTTGGCTACCATTGACTGCCATAGTAGAAAAATGACAATGGTGGCCATGAACAGTTTGGTTACAAGCATTCTTTCACATATCTTTCTCTGTGTTCATCAGAACAAAGACATTTTGATTTAGATTTGAAACAACTCGAGCCTGTGTAAATGAAGACAAAATTTTTATTTTTGGGTGCACTTTTCCTTTGTCATTGTCCATTAACTTATTTCATAGCAGACCATCTTACAATAATTTCGAAATTTGTTAAACCTCACTATTTTCCAACCTCTCACTGACTGTTGGACCTAGACTGTCTCTCTGTAATTCAGACATATTTCATTTACACATAACATCAGACTCTTTTTCGGACTTAAATGTCTGTTTATTAAAAAAACAGCTTCAGTATGTTGTAATTTAGCCATATTTATGTTATGCTGTTCGAGTTCCAGCAGAGAGCAGCAGATATCATTCCCTGTTAAGTGATTTAGACCCCCATTACAGAGGTGTGTTGGTTTCAGCGTATCATCATGAACCGGGTGTGATGTCATAGCTGCGAAACAGGAAGTGTTTCATAGAGCTCTTCTTCCTTCATATCGTGCGTTTCAAGGTCACAGACTCCGGTGTGTTTTCTGTAGGTTATTGTTCAATCTCCTGGGCAGGTTACACTGACAAACAGTGGGCAGGTGCTCAGACAAAATGTAGGCTCTGAATTCTAGATGTCCAGCTACTGTCCCTCTCCAAACATGCAAATAACACATGAAGGTTGATGTTTTAGAAGGAGTGCCCTTCTTATTCGCTCTCTTTTAGTTGCTATTACAGCTCGTGCACTTTCTTGCTGATCAATAGTATATCCATAGACATGTCAAATTGCTGCAATTTATGCCGTGATGTGAAATACAAAGGCCATTTGACTCGCTGGTGTGCACTTCTGTCATCTAATGTCATTTTAATGCAAATACTGCTACTGAAATGCTCATGTAGCCTACATTTACATTTAGGCATTTGGCAGACTCTTTTATCCAAAGTGACTTACATTGCTTTATCCTATACATTTTACATAGGTATTTGCAATCCCCTGGGATCGAACCCATAACCTTGCGTTGTTAACGCAATGCTCTTACCACTGAGCTACAGGAAAGCTGTAGTGTTACCAGTACAGCAGTTGGGTCGACAGTTCCAATGTCCAAATTGTTTTTAAAATAATGATTTAAAAAATGTAGTTCACATTATGTAGGATGATTTTATGTCGAAAACAGTAAATCAAAAAAATGACATTAGCTTGGTTTTCACTGGCACACACATGTGCTAAATGATGGGAACTCTAGAGGAAATCAGTATTTTGTTTCGGACAAGGTCAACTTGAGATGTTACATTTCATGACATATTCAGACTACATCCCTGTTGAAAAACCTGCATATGCTGGTTTGGTATGTTTTGATGCTGGTTTGGTGGTTTGTGCTGTTTTAAGATAGTCATGTGCTGGTTTTAGATGGTCATGTGCTGGTTTAAGGTAGTCATTAGCTGGTCATGTGCTGGTCCATAGCTCATAGCTGGTCTAAGCTGGTCAAACCAGCATCAAAGGATACCTAACCCAGCATATGCAGTTTTTTTCAACAGGGATGTCAAGAAAAATACTTTGAAATATATTATAGAATTTATTTTGTTGACATTGTCATACACAGTTTGCTTCTCAAGTACACCCATCTTGTTTTTTACTAGATTAAAAAAATTAAGGGAGGGAATTATTGATTTTTAAGCAGTGTAATGATCTTATTATGTAAATAATTAACACATTAATTTTAGTTGAATGTGGGTGAAACGATGAAACTGCAGATTTGCTCTCAGGTCATTTTCGCTACACTACACAGAAACTCATATTTGTAGGAGGATTGAGTTTCTCAGCTTCTCCTTTGTTAATTTATTCAGTCAGTTTCACTTTCAGTAACCAGACAAATCACTTTCAGTTGTTGTAGGAAATGTTGTTTTAATGAGGTAATGTTTACTGCAAATTGTGTCAGTTGTAATTTATTTAGCAAAAGTTAAACAACAATCCGAAACCTGAGCTACACTCAGCCAACATTCCTTTTCAGATGGTACTTACAGTAATTTTGTTCTCTCATATAGTCACATTGCAAAATGACACTTTAGATTCCTCCCCTCTGTGTTAAAGCCTTAGGTATTGGGCTACAATTCTGTTTCATCTTCATGCAGAAGTTGGTGTCATTCCCAGAGGTGGTGTGACTGTTCCACATTCCTCCGCTTAGCTTAACAGAGGAGCTTTTAGTATTCCTGCCTCCACCCTGCCAGAGATGGAGAAAGAAGTAGGCCAAATACTGTGATTCGGCAGTTAGCCTCTTCTGATCTGAGACCAGCAGCTCATCATCTGCATACCTTCATCTCCATCAGAGCAGCTGTTTGAGACATTGATTAAGTCGCTATCTCCTCGGCTATAAATCCTGTCCGATTGAGGGAACGGCCTCCTGTGGAGATCCTGCCCTCACTCACCACCATTTCATTAGAATGGATATTAACATGCAGGCTTTAGCAGATTGTCTAAGCCGTGCTGACCTGTGTGAGTGTTCTCTTTTGCCTGTGTTACAGATCGCCAGATCCATCTTGAAATATTGATACTGATCTTCCCAAACTGATGTTGTTGCATGAGGATTGGTACTTTTATTATAGTATAAAAGATTTTTGCAGTGTTTCATATTGATATAAACTTACTGTTTATCTGAGGAGTTAAAGATTCTGATCATTTTTAGTTTGGGCTCATTTGATATTATCACTGTTAACGGTCAAGTGTATGAAGATAAACAGCATCTTGCGGTCGGGTTTGCGAATTGCAACCAGCGTCTCACTCCACCGCTCCCCCTGCCTTTCAAAGGCCTTATAGTGAAGATATGAGTTAACATTATGAAATGGGTCATCACTAGATTATTGCATATAATCTGTTTTATATTTCACTGTACTATTGCCCGATTAATTTCAGATTTCCTAGATTTCGGGTGCTTATCTCAAAGAGAAACAACAAGCCTGTCGTTCCTCTTTGCTCCTTATGTAATTTTACAGGGCATGTAATTCAATTGCCAAGAAACCTCGTGTGATTTATGAGGCTGTAGATAGACTCTGATTCCAGCAAGGACACATATAAGGTCCATAATAAGGAATAAAGGTCCTAAGAAGCCTTGGGTTACTCTTTTAAACTGTAGTTTTTTATGTAATTTGAGGAATTTCCTCGTGGATTATTGCTGCTTCTATCCAAAACGCTTATGCTGCAGTTACACAAGTGGCATTTTAATCCTCTGATTATATGACAAACAATCGGTTTTGTTCCAGCGTGACCATTACCCGCTGCTGACTGCTTTTACCCAGTTTTATTTCAAGGAATTTGCAGATAAGTCTTATAGACCAGGGCCCGTATTCTTAAAGCTTCTAAGAATCCTCTAAGAAAGCTCTTAGTTTAGCAAAAAAACTTCAACATAGGAGTCTAATCTTAAAAACTATTCAGGACCAATCTGAGAGAAACTCTGAGCAACGAAAAGACAAAACTTTTATTTTGGTGAGGAGGCGGGATTATGTAGTCTTGTAAAGACTTTGATTGGTTGGTTGACCAAGAAGGAAAAAACAATTTTTTTGCCCCTTGCGGATTTTTTGTTTTTTTTTGCATATTTGTCATGCTTAAATGATTCAGATCATGAAACAAATTTTTTAATAACTCAAAGAAAACCAGAGTAAATACAAAATGGAGTTTTTAAATGATGGTTTTATTTATTAAGGGAATAAACAATCCAAAGATTTCTGACCCTATGTGAAGAAGTAATTGCCAACCTTGGTAAATCATGAATTCACTGTGATGAATTGTATAACTGAGTTAAATTTCACTTTCAACACTTAAGCCTAATTACTGCCAGACCTGTTGAATCAAGAAATCACTTAAGTAGAACCTGTCTGACAAACTGAAGTAGTCTAAACGATCTCAAATATCAAAACATCATGCCACGATCTAAAGAAATTCAAGAACTGATGAGAAACAAAGTTATTGAAATGTTAGACTGATACTTTTCAATTACTTTGTACTTTGAAAGGGTTACAAAGCCATTTCTAAGGCTTTGTGACTCTGACGAACTACAGTGAGAGCCATTATCCACAAATGGAGAAAGCATGGCACAGTGGTAAACCGTCCCAGGGGTGGCCAGCCTGCCAAATTAACTCCAAGAGCTCAACGACAACTCGTCCATGAGGACATAAAAGATCCCAGAACAACATGTAAAGAACCGCAGGCCTCTCTTGCTCCCGTTAAGGTCAGTGTTCATGATTCTACAACCAGAAAGAGACCGAGCAAAAATGGCATCCATGGGAGAGTTCTAAGGCGAAAACCACTGCTGACCAAATAGAACAAAAAAGGCTCGTCTCACATTTGCTAAAAATGATCTTGATGATCCTCAAAACTTGTGGGAAAATATTCTGTGGACTGATGAGACAAAGGCTGAACTTTTTGGAAGGTGTGCGTCCTGTTACATTTGGCGTAAAACTAACAAAGTATTCATAAAAAGAACATCATACCAACAGTCAAACATGGTGGAGGTAGTGTGATGGTCTGGGGCTGCTTTGCAACTTCAGGACCTAGTCGACTGGCCATAATCGATGGAACCATGAATTCTGCGCTCTACAAGAAAATCGTTAAAGAGAATGAACTGCCATTGGTTTGTGACCTTAAGCTTAAATGCACTTGGGTTATGCAGCAGGACCAAATCTACCTCTGAATGGCTAAAAATATCAAAATAAAGGTTTTGGAGGGGCCTAGTCAAAGTCCGGACTTAAATCCAATTGAAATGCCGTGGAATGACCTTAAAAGGCTGTTCATGCTCGAAGCCCCTCCAATGTGGCTGAATGAAAACAATTCTGCAAAGAAGAGTGGGCTAAAATTCCTCCACAGCAATGTGAAAGACTCATTGCAAGGTTTTGCAAACTCTTCATTGCAGTTTTTGCCACCAAGGGTGGCACAAGTAGTTATTAGGTATAGGGGGCAATTACTTTTTCATTTAGGGTCAGAAATGATTGGATTGTTATTTCACATAATAAATTAAAGTCCATTTTGTATTTACTCTGGTTTTCTTTGAGTAATATGAAAATTTATTTGATGATCTGAATCATTTAAGCATGACAAATATGGAAAAATCAGGAAGGAGGCTGTAGTAGAGTAGGCGGGGCGAGACCGTGGTTCGAGTCCGGTGAGTAATTGTGAATTAGCGCCAGCTGTGCGCACACCGGCCTCGAATCACGTAGGAGATGGGAGCATATAAAAGGAACGAGCGACCGGACCGTCGAAGAGAGAGGACCGGGCCCGAACTTATGTTATGTTTGTATTTATATTGGTATTTATATTTATGTTTATGTTTTGTTCGCCGGCGGTCGTCCGTGAGGGGCCGCCGGCTGTTATTATTTATATTAAAACTGGTTTAATGTTTTCCGGTTCCCGACTCCTTCCTTCCTTTTATGGAGATTTGTTACAGAGGCATATACTTTTTTACACCACTGTATATATATATATGTAACAAGATTCAAGATATGGAAGGAGGCGGGAACCGGAAGACATTTAAATAAAGATTGAATATAAATAATAAACAGCCAGCAGCCCATCATGGACGACTGCCGGCAACACAAACATAAATATAAACTTAACATATGTTCGGGCCCGGTCCTCTCTCTTCAATGGTCCAGTCACTCGTTCTCTTATATGCTCCAAATCTCCTTCGTGATTCGAGCCCGGTGTGCGCACAGCTTGCGCTCATTAACAATTACTCACCGGTTTCGAACCCCGGTCTCGCCCCGCCTACTCCACTACAATATATAAATATCCTTTCTTTATATTTTTATTTATCGTGCTGTTAACATCAACGTATTTGCTGAACTGTGACACAATAACTTTCTGTTAGTGCTGTAATAGTTTGTGTGATCCCCGTACAAGGTTTTGACTGAACCAAATCATCTCTGCTGCATAACTGCATTTCTCCAGTTGCTAAATATGTTAATGTTGTGATTTCTTCTATTTCTGGTGCTATGGCTTTTCTGCGCTGTTTTGGAGGTGTTAGCGTGTCTCTAATAGCATCGGTTACAAACATCTAATGTGTTGTGTCTTGTTAACTCACTGTTATTCAATTCAATGTAATTTTATTTTATAGTGCTTTTACAATTTGCATTGCATCAAAGCAGCCGTACAAGAAAACCAAAACCAAGATAATCAAAAGTTGAACACCAACACACACACACACACACAAAAAAAACTTATAAACTTAAAAAGTAATATGGAAATTGTCAGGCATTGCAACACATTTCTTTCTCACTTTTGGTGTTCTGTCCATTTTCTCTGCCTCTAGAGAATCTCTTAAGTCTCTTAAAATTTCTTTTAAGGCTTAAAATCCTTTATGAATTACTTTTTTCTTTACTAAGATCTTTTCTGTAATTCTAATGGGAAACCATTTGCTCTAAAATGGTTGAATACGGGCCCAGATGCTTCAAATCCTAAAGAAATTAGCTTATGTTATTTTTTCATTATTATTGAGTTTTGTTGTTCCACAAAATTTTAAGAAGCTAAACCTTCTTAAACCTTAAATCAGTAAAAGCACCAAAAAACCTTTTCACAGACATTATATAGACGGTATAATTTAACACACACGCCTTGCCTGAAGTTAACTTCTGCTATGTGTTTGGTTATATCACATTTTTTTCATATGTAATTAATATTCATATTTTATTGCATATTAATTGTATTAAATTAAACCAAAGCTACTCAATAGTTATTGATTCTTGATAACCTCAGTTTATGTTGTTGCTGCTGAAACCGTCTATATGTAGATTTGGGTCACATGTTGACAGATGTCCAATCGTAAAACAGTTGCCGTACAGTAGCTCTGAAAAAAAAGTGTATTATAATTTTCATTTGACGTATCAAAAATGAACAGGCGTCTCAGCTAGTGGCCTTCTCAATAAGAGATTTCTTCTATTTACAATGTTTTTTTCTTTTTCTTTCTATTACAATAATGCCATGTGAACTGGGTTTTGCCTCCACTGTATAATGTCCACAAGAGTTTGATTTAGTGCTGCCCTGCCCATTACCTTTGCCAGCACTGTTCTGAGATCAGCCCTTCCCAGCATCTGCGGGTGCAGCTCTGTTCTGCATGGCCCAGTGGGAGGGCCGTCATCAGGCAGAGGGAGGGGCTAGGAGGATCGGTGGGAACCATTTCTATATTTGTCCTCTACCTCTGTTGTAATTAGACACAGCAGCATGCACATCCCTCTACTGCAGGAGACTGAAGCTGCAAAACAGCCATGTTTCAGACAGGGAGTAGAGATGCAGTGCGACGCCCTGCCGCAGCGCAATGCTGATCTTTGCTTTGCTCTCAATCTGGTTTGTTTTTGATGAGCTGGGCTGACTGAGTCTGTGGGGGCGTGTGCGAGGGTTTTTTGCGTCTGCTGCTGTTCTGCACGGCTGTCGCACGCAGAGACGGCTGGATGAGGAAAGGCTCAGGTGGAGGACCGTAGGGAACTCTCGGGTTATGTCTGTCAGAATGGGTCTGGCCGAGATGATAAGAGAAGGCACAGCATTGCAGTGAGTACACATACTGTTTCTTCACGAAATGGGGTCAAGATCGGAATATTTATTTTCCGAATATACCTTAATTTAGATTTTTTTTGTGGTTATTTTCTGGATCTTACATAGAAGATTAATCGTGATTAATCGCATCCAGAATAAAAGTTTGTGTTTACATGTTTTATGTCTGTGTACTGTGCGTATTAATTTTGTATTATAAACACATTAACATACATGCATATACAGTATTTAAGTAAAATATATAAATAAACATTTATATATCATTTAAATTATCGCTAAATATAGATAAAAGCATGTAAATATTTGCTAAATATATAAACATGTATGTGTATGTGTTTTTAATACAAAATGAACAAAGCACACAGATATATATTATGTACAATATGTAGCGCAAACTTTTATTCTGGATGCGATCAATCATTTGACAGCCGTAATTGTATTAATGTTGATAAGCATCTATTGTGTTTGAGTGTTAGCACAACTCAATAAAGCTAATAAATTGAACTACAGACTATAAAAAGTGGTCAACAAATACAATTCAACCAGATGCATTATGGCCAATATTTTAGTGGAGTTTCGATCAATATTGGGTGAATTATCTTATGCAGATCTGATGTAAATGAAGTGTTTATTCTGCAGTTTGTGTTCTACTGTACTGCGGTAGCTAAGTAGGCCATTAAATGATTCAGTAAGTTTATGTTAGTTTTATTTATAAGCAATCAATTTTTTTAATTTGTTTAATGCACCTTTGAAGTGTTGTAGTGTGCGATCGGCATTTTCTATCAATTAAAAGGCAGAAGTTATTCTCTTTGATGTGGAAGGCTGGTGTGTGAGTGTGTCTATTGACTGATGCTTTACTGAGAGGCTACAGAGAGGTAAATTACAACAGACACTATAAAGACGTCTCTGGATTTCACAAAGGCATTCATTGTTTCATGATTCATTTGCATATGGAACATATTCAATTATTTATAGCTGAGGAATGGTAAGTTCAAACGTGTATTTGGGGTTTTCGTTGTGTTCGAAAAAAGGTTTATGAAAGGTTTAATTCGCGATATGCCAGAGTGGCTTCTCTGTTCTAAATAAGAACATGCCATGACCGTCCTTTGATTTTATATGCAGTTATTTGTGAGGACTATAGATAAACCCTTACCTGCCAACAATATTTTTGTCTGTTTTGAGCATACAATGAAGGATTTCAACTGTTCTTTCTCTCTTCACAGCTGTCTTTAGCTGAAGATCAGAACGACCACACACACACTGGTCTTGACTCAAAGGATCTGGTGTATTTGGTCCAAATCTGTTGCCAGGTAAATTTGTCTCACACACTGAAAAAAGACTAAAAGAACAGAAGCTCTGTCTGTGTGACAAAGGAGAAAAAATATATCCCTGGATCAGTGAATTGTTATGGCACTAGAGCAAAAGCTAATCCTTCTGCCACGCTTGGAAAAAAGGAGACGTTATAAAAATAACTTTAAGAGGTTCCGTTTGAACAGGGATGCAGACCGCATGCACGCATAGCAATTTATCTGTTTCTTGAATCAGGGATTAGGAAAAGACAGGATTTTCGGAGCAAATATTTCATATAGGATACTGTTGAATAGGCCAGTGCTATGTTGAAACAAAGGACCTGTTTCGTGTGTTATGATACTGTTGACATTGTTTCACAATGAAACTTAAATAAGAGGATTTTTAGTCTGTTTTGGTGTTGGTGCATGTGAACGCTGAAAGGATTTGGAGGAAGCCTGTTAAAGCAAACCCTTTTTTTGACTGTAGCAAAAAATATCATTGTTTTCCATCTAGCTGTTTCCATTACTGAATCCAGCCTCCTTAACCAAACAACTGTTAGTATCAGGTCTGGCTGTTATATGGTATATGTATATATGGTATATATGATAATGAAAAAAATACATGTGCTTTAAGTTCAAGAATAACTTTCAGGGCTTGTTGTGTATACGTAGTTTAGGTTCGACCCAAACATTTTGCTATTCATTTATTTTGGTGCAAAAATACAATAGACATTACAACATGGTTGTTTTATTTACACACTTTTTAATAGGAACCTATTTTATAAATTATAAAATAACTCTATTGTGATATTTACTGTACAGTTCAGATCAGTAAAAATAATAAAATATGATCATTAAACCAAAAATATGTTAATCTGCTTGTTAAAGGGATAGTTCACCCGAAATTGAATGCGAGTAACCAAACTAATCTTATCCCCCATTTACTGCCAAAGAAGGGAAAATAAATGGGAGTCAATGGGGGACGAAATCGGTTTGGTAACTGATATTCTTCCGAATATCTTACTTTGTGATCAGCAGAACAAAGACATTTATACAGGGTTTGAACAATCTTAGGGTGGGTAAATGAAGAAAGAATTTACATTTTTGGCTGAACAATCCCTTTTATAGTCGTTTTATCAAAGAGATAAAGTGATGTGTCCCTCTCTCTTTCCTCCCTCTCATTTTTTACTAAAATATTTGCTTCCATTTTCACTCTTATGTCTCCTCTGCGTCATAGGGTCGTAAGTGGATTGTGAAGCGCTCGTATGAAGAGTTTCGTGTCCTTGACAAGCATCTCCACCTTTGTATCTATGACAGAAGGTTCTCACAGCTTCCTGAACTGCCCCGTTTAGACAGCCTGAAGGACAGGGTAGGTAGACTACACTGCTGACTGTACCTTAAAACAGACATGACTTTGAGGCAACCCAATGCAATGAATCACTCAGTTTCAAAACTTATAAAACATAAGTAGGGCTATCAAAAGTACTCACACATACATTGAATATATAGATTTCCCAGAAAATACATTGAGCCCAGCATAGGAGATAAATTGGTCTGTAAACATACATGGGATATATTAACCCAGTATTTGTCGATAATATGCACTTTTATGCAACTAGCTTAGCAAAATGATAATACATAACGAAGTGTATTTTTTAATAACCTTAAAATAGCTATTTTTATCTACGGGCCCTCTGCATAGAATTCACCATGTTGTTTTTTAGTAGCCCTAAACGGACAAACTGCTGTACAGAGCACGTTTCGTAAATACGTTATCTCCTGCAAAAAAGTGAGGACATCTTTGTCCTGTGTCAGCCGTAGTGCTTCAAAAGGGAGGTGTACTGTAATGCACAACCTCACCGCTAGATGCCGCTAAATTTCACAAACTGGACCTTTAAGAAGTTTTTCTCTTGGAATGTTCGCTCTATCCTTAAAGAAAAAGAGTGGGCAGCTAATTTGTAATTTTACTTTGGATTTGACAGAAACACATTTTAGATAATTTGTGATATTAAGAAATGTATTTTCTTTCACTCTCACTGTTTCTTCATCCATAGACACTTTTCCAGATGCTCACTGCTTACATTTCCCGCCTCTCAGCCATTGCTGATAATAAGATCAACTGTGGGCCAGCACTCACATGGATGGAGGTGAGTGTATCCATATTATGACAAAACAATCCCCAAGTCGCTTATTTTAGGTTGTTATGGCAACACCGTGTCGCTCCCAGTCTTAATCCTAAACTGTGCCCAAAAAGTCCTGTAGATACCTGCCCAAATCCTGCCTTTTACATACATAATGTTTCATTTAATTGTTTTAACAGCAATGATTTCACAGTTTGCCTCATACAAAACAATCCCATTTTGAGACACCTGTTAAACATTCGTAAATGACACATCCACTCACACGTACCATCCTATATACTGTTAGTCACGACCAAAATTAAAGATGACTGACCCAACCCGTCTCAACACGCTTTATCACACAAGCCGTTTGCTTGCTCTTTCCCATCATCTTGTATTTCGTTTTTACTGATGTCCACACCTCTGTTTACATTTAACCTGACCTTCAAAAAATACACAACATATATTACAACAAATATTACAACAAAGCTTTAATGTTTAACGGTAAAATACATGCATCTTCCTTCCTTCTCTTAGATTGACAACAAAGGGAACCACCTGCTGGTTCACGATGAGTCATCCATTAATGTCCCTGCTGTAGCTGCAGCCCATGTCATAAAGCGCTACATCGCCCAAGCAGCAGATGAACTCTCTTTTGAGGTGGTGTTTTTATCACGTTTTCTCTTTTTTATTAAATATTGATTTGGCGTTGTGCCTTTTTTTCAGACTGGTAGTAACTAAGCCGAATCTCTCTTTTAAAGGTTGGGGATATAGTATCGGTGATCGACATGCCTCCTACAGGGGACACAGGCTGGTGGAGAGGAAAACATGGTTTTCAGGTTGGTTTAATATAGTGTGTTAAGATAGAAATGTTGTATTTTGTTTTATATTATTTCTGTATGTACTGCTTAATGGCAGCACAATATGCATCTGTCATTTTATTAAATGCCATAATTGCAAAAACAATCTTCACTTTTCAGTTAGGTTTAGTGTACATCTGAGACTTGTTTTGCAGTTTTATGTCACATCAGACTCATAGTCTGTGTGCTTTACTACCGATAAGGGAGGATTCTTTATGGTGATAAATGTGCCGTAAAGTAATTACTCCTTATACACAGGTCCATAAATAACACAATTATATTCTACTGCAGGGAGATTGTACATTTTATACAGAGGCAAATCACAAACATTTCATACAGTATCTGTATCCTCACAGTGTTTAAGGGAAGCAGATGTAATCATTTCGCCTTTGCCCATTTTGAAATATACAAGTGTTTAAATTTGTCTTTTTTCTTTCCCTGTACAGGTGGGATTTTTCCCGTCTGAATGTGTGGAACTGATTAGTGAGAAAATTCCATCGAACGTGACCAATTCATTTGTTAAGCCAGGTACACCTTTTTTATCAAGACTGTCTTGTTATTCATGGCAAAGAGACGGCAACCTTCACATATTCAGAGGTACAATCTTAGCATTGATACAAACTCTTTTTTTATGTTCTCCAGTGTCAAAGAAGCACGGCAAGCTGATCACATTTCTGCGCACCTTTATGAAATCGCGCCCCACCAAGCAGAAGCTAAAACAGCGAGGTATTCTGAAGGAGAGGGTGTTCAGCTGTGACCTTGGAGAACATTTGCTTAACTCGGGCCATGACGGTAAGAGCATATTTGCATATTTGTTATGTAAACCAAATACGGAAAAAATACATTAAATCGTAAAATTAAAAGAAACATTCATTATTGAGAATCTCACAGGTCAGGCTACAAAGTAACATCATGACTGAACTGCTCTATTAAGATTTCATGACGTGTCATTCATATTTAAATTGAAGATTTAATGTGTGTTGGTTCAACAGTCCCACAGGTCATAAGAAGCTGCACTGAGTTTATTGAGAGATATGGAGTGGTGGATGGAATTTACCGCCTATCTGGAATTTCCTCCAATATTCAGAAACTGCGGTGAGACGCCAAACTTCAGTTATAATAATGTTTAAGTACTTTGTGAATAATTTAAAATCGATATATATTTCTAATCTTCCTTTGTGTGCAGGCACGAGTTTGACTCTGAGCATGTTCCTGATCTCACAAAGGACACTTACGTCCAGGACATTCATTCAGTGGGATCCTTGTGTAAACTTTACTTCCGGGAGCTGCCCAACCCACTGCTTACCTACCAGCTCTATGAGAAATTCTCTGTAAGCAAGCACTGACGCACCAGTGACTCTACAGTATTGATACTGGAAGTGATGTTTTGGCATATTTGTCACAGGATGCTGTATCAGCTGCCACTGATGAGGAGAGGCTGATCAAAGTCCATGATGTCATACAGCAGCTGCCTCCGCCACACTACAGGTTTGAATGGAGCATGGCATCCTCTAGTGATGAGAAAGAGAACTGCAGTTTCCTTTTTTATAAAATGATTATTATTGACATTGTGGAAGGGTTTTATAGGTAGGCTTATGTATAATTCAGTATTGACTAATAAAGCATTTTAGTAGATTTATTATATTTGTCATATCCTTTTATGCATTTTTTGTTAATTTCCTTGTAAAGGA